>NC_091128.1:85775821-86099321 GCF_040183065.1 Periplaneta americana
TGGACAAATAACACAGGTTCAAGGGTTAAATAGGTAAATTGCTATATTGTCTGTAGCAGTCTCCTACGAAATGGTTAAGGAAGCTAATTTAACAGGCAGACAATAACTGGGAAAGCTACGGAAATGTTAAAACTGAAACCTTATCAAGACAACAGTCTTTCATAGATTGAATGAAACGGACTATGTAGGCCTACCTAAAGTTTAATTCTATCAATATAGACGAAATCCAGCGTGTGTCTAGAAATCTTTTCAAAAGATGTGAAATATTCATCAGAGAGGGTGGTCAGTAGTTCCAGCACTTATTATAAGCTAAGTTCATTAAATTACATCTGTAATGTAATGTAATGTAATGTAATGTATAAGTTGCGAGATTTTATTGTCGAAAGCTGACGAACTGAGTTACTGCTAATCGGGCTGTTACTTGCCCATGTCACTTTTCTAACGGCGTGCCGCGGCATCCTATTAAGCGAAACCTGGTTTCCAGGCGTGTTATCGTTGTTACAGGAGTAATAAGGAAGTATGAAGAAGAGTGATACGATCAGCTAGTGAGATTTCATACTGATAGAATAGCAATGAAATTGTGGAACTACAGACCCGAGGGCTTAAAGAGACGTTGATCATTCTAAGGTTGGGCTTTAATATGTAGAACAACAAACTTATTTCCTAATTTGTGCTATTTTGATGATGATTATGATGTGATGATGGTTGGTTTAGAAGTAACAGATTTTCAAGAGCACAAGGGAAGTAGGCCTAATGATAACGCCAGAATTACACATTTCTTCCTTTAGTATTAATTCTGCTGACACCCAGAGCTAGTGACCCATCTTATTGAAATTAATTGGATCTAAATACCTTTGAGAATGTCCTTTTTTCTTCCTCTTCTTCCTAATCGAGGTACTGGTCAGAAAGTCGTTCAAAGAAATATCATGAATTTCATTTCTATAAAACTACTGCTGTTGAAATTGAAGAGCAAACATTCAAAACCTGACATGTCAATTTTCAAAAAATACACTTCAGATGCCAAAAACTTATATCTGAGCAATAAACAAAATATTTTCTGTGGTGAAATATTAAAGATTTTTTTGTTATGGATTCATATAAATTTTCACCATAGAAAGAAAATCTTCGTTTATTATAAAGATACATAAACTATTTGTAGCATTCTGTTAAAATGGACATGTCAGGTTTTGAGAGTTTGCTCTTCATGTGTACTATTATTGGTTATTCCGTCATTTCTGTTTTCGTTCCAAGTATTGTTTGGTAGTTGGGTTATAAAACAATGTCTGCCTTGGAAACATAGACAAGTAACGAAAGTAACTAAAAGAGAACTAATATAAGCAATTGGTAACGAAATGTAACGAGTTTAAAAGACTGTAACAATGGGTCGTTGTTGGTCTTGACGCCACTTCTTCTGTTTCCTGTGAGGGTGTGTTCCTGTGGTATAGTGGAGTCAGTGTGTGTGTGTTTTGAAGTTGAGTTGTGTGTTGAGAATTTCGTTGGGATGTGTTTTTGTGTGTCTGTATATTTCATATTGTTCTATTGTGGTTTAGTTTCTGGCTTTTTTTTACATTTGAAGGGTTCAAGAGAATAACGATCAAAGTCACACTTTCTTCAAAAAATGTTATTCAATGTTGAATCTTAAAAAATCCATTTACACAGTAGCTAAGAAACACTGAAATTTAGTATTGATTAAAAATACATTTAGGATATTATAATTCATATTATGAAACTGTTTGAATGTTAGCTATATACTGATTTTCACAGGAATGAACATTGAAAATATTGTAACTACACTGTCTGGTATGGAAAAACGATCAATGTTTGTAGTGATTTGATATAAATAAATGCGGTAAAAATTAAAGTTTTCAGAGTTTTCATCTTACATCTCAATTTGGTGGTGGTAATGCTTCATCATCATCATCATCATCATCATCATCATCATCATCATCATCATCATCATCATCATCATCATCATCATCATCATATCATCATCATCATCATCCACTGCAGAAGATTGTGGTAAAGCATTGTAGTACTCCTATGCAGCTTCACAGCAGAATCGTTTTAGTACTTGCAGGTCTTGAAAGTTGCCCTTTATTAAACACTAACAAGAATGGTAACAAAATTAATTGAACACCAGTACAGTCTTGTCAACCTATCAACATATTACCACAGTCTAGTATATACAGTCACGAAGCTCTATATGTAATAAATATGTATCCATAGATAGTTGCTAACCACTAGGATCACTACTATCGCCTCATTACAGACAATGCGAAATAGTACCTGCACAGTCTCTTGTTCCTAGCAACTTCACAACTCAAACTTCGTGATTGTATATACTAGACTGTGATATTACTAACAACATATTAGGTCCTTTCAGACATGCCAATGAACCATGTTCTTATTTTGTCTTACAAAAATTAAAGGACTCTAATCATTCTTGCATACAATTCAAGGACTTTGATCATTCTTCCATATGGATTTAAATTTCAACTCCTCATATTCAGGACTCTGATTACTTTTCTTCAATGAAATGACATTTAGAAGATAGTACTTGATTTCCTCTAACAGATGAAACCATTAGCTCATTAAAAAAATGAAACTATTAGCTCATTTAAAAAAATGGACTTAGATCGTTATTCACTTGGACCCGTCATTTTATGTAGAGATCCTGATAGGCCTACAACATACCATTCTTAAAATGTGGGTTCTCCACTGTTCTTGACACTTCGTTATTCCTTACACCAATTTTATTTTCGCCCAGTTGTTTTGTAATATCCTTATTTATAGCTGTAAATTTTATTTGTTGCACCTAGTGAAGATCTAAAATTGTTTATCATTCAGGCGTTTATTTACGACCACAGTATTGCAGACTTTATTTATATACTGTCAAATTATTGGTTTATATAAGAAGTATGCAGTATTTTCCTATTTACCTGGTCTCGTATTTATTTAAAAAATTACCATTAAGGACAGAGGGTTACGAATGCATACAAAAATTATGGCAAAACATGCAATAACACTTTTGAAAGTATCTACTACAAGATTTATGATAGCCATACATAAATTTTACCACCGAATCTTGAAAGAACGCTGAATTGAATGGCTTATTGTTCATTTTATTTAAATTATTAAGTTTTCCTTTACAATTTGTTTAATTGTTGCAACAAATCGGAAATATACTTAAACATAAGATCACATAGGTACATTTTCTAGGTAAACTAATTATGCCATTGATCCAAAACTTTTACCAGATCTTACATATTGCGTTGTGATAGCGGAACTCAGTTTTTATTTTTATACCGGTAACTTGAAAACTGAGTTCGTTTCATATTTTATACATGCTGTGAATATTTTCTTTTTTCAAATTGTGATGTTTTAAAATATCACAAAACCGAAAGATCTTTCTCAAATTAAGTAAAACGTGAGTTTCTTATAGCTGTATGTATACGTAATACCTGTTAAAAATTTAGGATCAATGGCGTCATTAGTTTACCAGGAATTTGTACTTACGTGGTCTTATGTTTCAGTGTATTTTCGATTTGTTGCAGCAATTAAACACATTGTAAAGGACAAATTAATAATATACATTAAGTGAACCATATGTCCTTCAAATCAACTTTCTTTCGAGATTTGGTGATGAAATTTATGTTTGACTATCTTAAATGTCGTGGTAGATATTGTCAAAAATATCAGTGCATGTTTTGCCATAGATTTTGTATGCGTTCATAGCCCGCTGCCCTTAAGAGCAAATGGTGGGTAACTTTCGGAGTTGGACTCTGGGCTCATTTCGCTTGCATTATCACCATCTCATTCAAACGCTAGATAACCACAACAGTTGATAAAGTGTCGTAAAATAACCAATTAAAATTTAAAAAAGTGATCACATTATAAACCATTATTATTATTATTATTATTATTATTATTATTATTATTATTATTATTATTATTATTATTATTACTACTACTACTACTACTACTACTACTACTACTACTACTACTACTACTAATGTTGGTATCCAGCTTTGTTTTCAAACAATTTCTCTCCGTTCACAGTAAATTATTTGGAAAGTAGGCTAACTAACTTACAAGATTGAAGATATACAGGGAAGGAAATTGTAAGTGAAAAGATGAAAACCAAACAGTAAAACATATCCTATTTGAGTTCATCTCATCGACTACCATTGTAATTATCACACAGTTTAATAATGAGATATTGTACACTGAACCTGAAGATGCCTGAATGGGCGAAAACGTTCGTAACTTATTTTGTACAAAACTCAATGACTACATGTTATGAAATATAAGTCATTGTTTTAATAATTGATTTGTCATAAGACTGAATAAAACAAATATTATATTGTATTATCTATTTGAATTTCCCTGGCGGCAAAGTTAAAGGCCAAATTGAAGTCATCTAAATTATCGTGATTACATATTCTCAATCCCCTTATAAAAATTATTTTACAATGAACAGTTATTTAATTACTTTCTTATTTTTATTATTAGGTTGGTGCATAATTCCGTAGCGATTTTTCATAAGTTTATTAAGCTTGGGTGCATATAATGTTATATAATAAAATAAACTAATACAGTCCAACTTATTGTTAATGATTTTATAAAGAAAGTTTAAAGTATGACAGTTGCGTCTAATTGCAAACTAGTAATGTAAATGTTGAAACGTTGTATCTTAACTCTCATAAGTAGAATAAATATTATAAAGTTTATGATATAACCATTAAAGAAATTTATTTTGAAAATTTTCTAGTCACAGAATATATTTGTTAGCAACTGGTTTCCATGTAACCGCAGCATACTCCAATTCAGATCGAACAATCGAATGATACAAAATTGTTATGGTTCTGACATTGAATTTACAAGAATTTCTCATAATAAAACCTCAACTTTTATAGGTCAAATTTACAATATTAATAATATGACTCTGAAATATAGAATTACTACTAAATAATATACTTAAATATTTATGTCCATTTTCTGCTGGAAAAACATTTGCCTCTATTTTATATGTAAATATAATTATATTTTTCAATCTAGAAAAGGTCATATGCATACTCTTATTAATATTAAATAATAATTTATTCTGATTACTTAAAATATGTAAGTTTGGAGTATCTTTTTGGGGTGGCTTACAATCTGATATAGTTTTAATTTCTTCCAACAATTTAACATCATCGGCAAATAATAAAATTTTAGAATGTTTTACACAGTTATTCGTAATATCATTAACAAACAATAAAAACAATAATGGGCCAAGATTAGAACTTTGTGACAAACCATAATTTATTGTAAAGTGTTTAGAAATATGCCCATGAAAATTCACAACTTTTACTCTTCCTATTAATAAGATTTCATTAATGATAATATCCTATACCTTTGTATCATGTCCTATAATGTGGTATTGTAACCTGTCCTGCCATATCATGTCCTATACTTCTGTTTTATCATGTCCTATCGTAACATTGTCCTATCATATTGTGTCCTATTCCATCTCATCGTATTCTATCCCATCGAATCATATTCTATTTTATTGTGCCTTGTTCTATCGCATCATACCCTATCATATTGTGTCCTGTCCAATCGTATCGTAATTTGTCCTACTATTTCATATCCAATCGTATTGTGCCTTATCCTATTGTACCAGCCTATCGTATTGTGCCTTGTCTTGTTGTGTCATATTCTGTCGTAATTTGCCTTGTCATATTGTATCATATCC
The DNA here is from genome assembly GCF_040183065.1 of Periplaneta americana. Classification (NCBI taxonomy): domain Eukaryota; kingdom Metazoa; phylum Arthropoda; class Insecta; order Blattodea; family Blattidae; genus Periplaneta; species Periplaneta americana. The sequence continues at coordinate 85,781,559 of NC_091128.1, forward strand.
TATCGTAGGATACATTGTTTCATTGTATCATATTCTATCATACTGTGCCTTATAATATTGTATCCAATTCTAACGTATTATGCCTCATGTCATTGTATGATACTCTGTCGTATTTAATCTTGTCCTGTTGTATCATATTTTATCTTAGAATGCTGTGTCTTATTGTATGATATCCTATCGTATTGTGCCTTGTCCTATTGTATCCTGCCCTATCGTATTGTGCTGTGTCCTACCGTATCATATATTAGCGTATAATATTTCCCATTGTATCGTTTTCTGTCCTATCTTATATCCCACCGTTTTGCCTTGTTCTATCGTATCATATTCTGTCGTATTGTGTCTTGTCCTTTAGTGTCCTATCATATCCCATCGTATCGTTTTCTACCCTTCGTATGGTGTCTTGTCTTTGTTATCGTATTGTGGTCTGTCCTATCATATCATATCATATCCTATCATATTGTGTATTGTCCTTTCGCATCATATTCTAGCATACTGTGTCCTGTTCTGTCGTGTCATATTTTATCGTATTGTGTTCTGTCGTGTCCTATCTTAATTCAACGTTATTCATATCCTATCTTTATATCTATTAGGGCCTATATCCTGCCCTAACCCTACTCCTTTCCCGATACCTATTTTACCCATATACTATCCATGTTCTACTCTACCCAAGTCTACTTACATTCTCTCCTATTTCCACTCTATACATATTCTACTTCCACAACAAATATAAATGACAATCGAGAGGAAATTAAACGCAGAATAAATATAGGAAATGCCCACTATTATTCGGCTGAGAAGCTTTTGTCATTCAGTTAAAAATACTGAAAGTTAGAATTTATAAATAGTTATATTACCGGTTGTTATGTTTGGTTGTGAAACTTGGATTCTCACTTTGAGAGAGAAATAGAGATTAAGGATGTTAGAGAATAAGGTGCTTAGGAAAATATTTGAGGCTAAGAGGAGAATGGAAGAAGTTACAGAACGCAGAACTGCACTCATCGCATTCTTCACCCAACATAATTATGAACATTTAATGCAGATGTTTGAGATGGACAGGGCATGTAGCACGTTTGGGCGAATATAATATTAAAATGGATTTGAGGGAGGTGGGATACGACGCTAGGGACTGGATTAATCTTGCTCAAGATAGGGACCGATGGTGGGTCTACATGATGGCGGCAGTGAACCTTCGGGTTTCTTAAAAGCCATTTGTAAGTAAGTAAGTATATCTTTTGTATTTAGATCCTTATCTCCATTCCATTTCCGTCCCTGTTTTATATTGCCCTTTCCATCCTACCCCTTTCTATCCAAATAATAACTGTTAGACGCTTTATTACTGTGACATCCACGTAGTCATCTTATCGAACCACTCACGTATATGTGTTATAGAATTAGCCCTGACAAGATTTGTGATCGCCATATTATATGTGGCATATATCAGTTAATTTATCTTGTAATGTAAATGCTGTAAATTTTCGCAGTGTTTCAAAATTTGATCATAATTGAACTGACTGTTTCAAACAAAAGAGTCCTGTGTTCGATTTCGGACGTATCCTGTAAGCAATACTTTTCTATATATACAAATTTCCTTTTGTCTTTTACATTCCACCATTATACCACGATATCCATATCACCAACTCTTCCACTCTAAACAGCTCCTATAAAATTACCGTGCTTTGAGACGAAACTCTGGGGTCAAGATCAGTTGAGACTGGGGTTACACATCCGATTAGAACTTCCATAGCAGATCTTGGATCCACTCAGCCTGCTATGAAATTGAGTAACGGCTAGAGATAACAGGTGGGGCGAGAAGCTGACCACAAACCGGAAGAATATGCCGATGTCAAGAGAGCGTCGAAGCTCTACTTTCCTGTCTCCATACATCCTCAGTGATGTGAAGGTAGCCATAGTTATCTTTTACATTGTAGAATTTATGTGCTGTATCTCACATCACATCCTTCTCGAAGCGAGTTCAAGGAAGCATTGTAGCTTTACTACATGCTTTTGTACTCCTCGAAGATCTGTACCTTATTATTCTTTCATTTTTTCTGTCCAAGTGCAGGTCACTCACTGTAAACCCAGCATTCTCCAATCCTTCCTATTTTTCGCCTTCCTCTTAGTCTTCGCCCGCGATCCATATAGTTATCTTAATGTTGTCCATAATTTGATATCTTCTTCTGTTCGGAACTTTTCTTCCGTTCACCATTCCTTCCAGTGCATCCTTTAGTAGGCAGTTTCTTCTTAGCCAGTTACCAGCCAATTTATTTTTATCTTCCTGATCCATTTCAGCATTATTCTCTCTTCATCCACTCTCTCTAGAACAGCTTAATTATCGGATTGGGTAGCGTAGTCGGTATAGCGCTGGCCTTCTGTGCTCGAGGTTGCGGGTTCGATCCTGGACCAGGTCGATGGCATTTAAGTGTGCTTAAATGCGATAGGCTCATGCCAGTAGATTTACTGGCATGTAGAAGAACTCCTGCGGGACAAAATTTCGGTACACCGGCGACGCTGATATAACCTCGGCAGTTGTCAGCGTCGTTAAATAAATAAAAAAGCAGCTTAATTTGTTATTCTGTCTGTTTCACACTCTCCATTATTCTCCATATCAACATTTTAAATGCTTGTAGTCGTTTCTCTTCGTTTCGTCGTAACGTCCATGTTTCTGCTCTGTACAGTGCCACATTCCATACAAAGCACTTCACTAGACTCTTCCTTAGTCCTTTTTTCAGAGGTCAGCAGAAAATGCTCTTTTATTCTATTAAAAGCTTTCTTTGCCATTAGGCCTACTATCCTCCTTTTGACTTCTTGGCAGCAGCTCATGTTACTATTTACCCTACATCCCAAGTATTTGAAGCTGTCCACTTGCTACCTTATTGTATTATTATTATTATTATTATTATTATTATTGTTATTATTATTATTATTATTATTATTATTATTATTATTATTATTATTATTACGGATAATTTGAATGCTGTCTCTCACATCAGGTCCTCCTAGTGTCGAGTTCTAGAAAGCAGTTTTACGTGCTTGCCTTCTGTATGGTATGTAAATGTACATCTTTAAGCTACCTATTACAAGTACATTCGGGTTCTTATTTAGGGGGTGGTAAATTGGGCACTTGCTCAGGGCGGCAGTTTTAGAAAGCGGAGAATATCCGGAAAATTGTACAAAACTAGGGTGAAATTGAGTGTATCTTTGGTGTAAAGTATACATTTTAAAATGTAAATGTCCCCTTGCGGATATTTTATGTCATTAACTTGTGTTGGAGCCACCGGTGTAGCTCGGTCGGTTAAGACGCTTGCCAGCCGATCCGGAGTTGCGCTCGGGCGCGGGTTCGATTCCCGCTTGGGCTGATTACCTAGTTGGGTTTTTTCCGATTTTTTCCCCAACCGTAAGGCAAATGTCAGGTAATCTATGGCGAATCCTCCGCCTCATCTCGCTATCACTAGTTCCATCGACGCTAAATAACCTCGTAGTTGATACAGCGTCGTTAAATAACGAAGTGAAAAAACTTGTGTTGTAACACTGGTCAAATTATTTTGTTTTGTAGGAAGTTTGTTTTGGTTCTGGTTTTATATTAATATTCTTTGTAGAATTAATAATTTTAAGTGGTGTTTCTTTGTCCGTATAAAGTAATTAAACTTATTTTTCGTGAAAAGTGACTTACTTATTGTAATTTTTTTAATTTGGTTATTTAACGACGCTGTATCAACTACTAGGTTATTTAGCGTCGATGAGATTGGTAATAGCGAGATGATATTTGGCGAGATGACGCCGAGGATTCGCCATAGATTACCTGGCATTCACCTTACGGTTGAGGAAAACCTCGGAAAAAACCCAACCAGCGGGGATCGAACCCGCGCCCGAGCGCAACTTCAGACCGGGAGGCAAGCGCCTTAACCGACTGAGCCGCGCTGGTGGCTGTTACTGTAATTCTGATCTCATTTATTTAATCTTTTTATTACCATAATTATTTTTGTATGACTTTGTTGCAATAACTTGGCCTAAGTTTGCACTTTGTTTTATTCCTTTAGTAGTTTTACACCTTGGTTCTTTTAACGTTAGGCCTATTGTGTCATTCCGTCTAGCGCAATAATTGCGAGAACATATTACAAGATTTTCCTTGTTTTTGTGAAAATACGTTAACAACATTAAATAATACTGGGCTTAATTATTTTATTTATAAGACTTTAAATTATGCAAAGATGAAATTGATTGGATAAATTGAAGATTTATTTAAATAAACTTTTATAATTCGTTTCTGAAAAAAATTTAATGGAATGGGAGTCCTACCTCCCTGTGTCTGTACTCCAAAGATCTGTACGCGAACACTTTTATCTTTTAAATTATACTAATTTTAGTGGTATGCCTTTCTTCACCTCCGGCTAGTGCCGAAGTACAGAAACTCCCATGTTCTACTTCCCTGCCTCTTGAACGATGTGTAAATGGCCACCTTTAGGCATCGTGTTATATGGGTACTTTGCATAATTTAAGTGTTGTGGCGAAGTCAAGAAGGCGTGGGTGTTCGACGTTCCTTTCTCTTCAGTGGTGTGTGAACGGACACCTTTACCTTTTGCATTATACTAATTTAACTACTGTCTCTCATCACTTTCCTTCTTATGCGAAGATAAAGCATGGAGGATCTACCTCCCTGCCTCCCGTGATTCTCAATTGTTTGCACAGGGCTCTTTTAATCCTCTTACATTATACTGGAGTTTTCAGTAGTTACGTATAATTGCAATTAAAATTGAATGAGTGAATTTGGGACAAATTGCTCAAATACATCAAAACTTGTATTTGGAAAGGAATATTTTTATGAGAACCAAATATTTTATCGACTATTGTTGTGCAAATTATGACTTCATTTAGAACATTTTAAAATGACATCCTAGAGTTTTTAATATCATCTGAGAGTGTCTCCACAGTCTAGTATATACAGTCACGAAGCTCGATACGTAGGGAATATGCATCCATAGATAGTTGCTAACCACTAGGATCGCTACTATCGCCTCATTTACAGACAATGCGAAATGGTACCGGCACAGTTGCTAACCACTAGGATCGCTACTATCGCCTCATTTACAGACAATGCGAAATGGTACCGGCACAGTCTATTGTTTCTAGCACCCTCAACAATTCAAGCTTCGTGACTGTATATACTAGGATGTAGTGTGTGTGTATTTTTTTGTATCGTTATGCAATACTTCATTAAACAAGTAGGCCTACTATGGTAAATATAAAATTTAATTGATACATTTTGTTAGTCCTTGTACAGAGTGATTTATATAGAACTGACACATTTCTTTCTTTCTTTATTTCAAAACGATTGATGCTAGCCACAATTTGTTATACCTCAAATGTAGAGTATCTTTGGGAGATTACTAACCTCTATAGCAAATGAAAATTCTTTGTTTATTCGGCTGGAAATTCACTTAATGGCCAGTTTTTAAGCAAATTAAGCAGGAGTTTTGATTCCCTGTCACGAGATGTGCAGATGTTTATTCTTTATTCTGTGTATTTATTGTCATTATTATTATTATTATTTTAGAGATCCAGTCGTTTCCAATTTGTTTACCAGTCCCAGTATTGTGTTTCTTTGGAGGGATTACGAACACCAAATTCTCTCTGGCTTGCCCTTAGAGTAGCTGTAATTGAATTCGTAATCCAGTATTGCTTCACAAGGAAGAGCCGTTGATTTAATGTGTACTGCATTTTCAGTGACTAAAACAAAATGTCGAAAACAGATGCCAACAATAAGGAATAAAGAATAAACATCTGCGCATCTCGTGACAGGGAATCAAAACTCCTGCTTAATTTGACGTTAAAAATGGTCATTAAGTGAATTTCCAGCCGAATAAATAAAGAATTTTCAACATTTGCTATAGAGGTTAGTAATCTCCCAAAGATACTCTACATTTGAGGTATAACAAATTGTGGCTAGCATCAATCGTTTTGAAATAAAGAAAGAAAGAAATATGTTAGTTCTATATAAATCACTCTGTATTATGGGAGCAGTTTTATTGATGGAATAAATATAAAAAGGGTCTTCTTAACAAAATATAATCTTATTATCTGTGACATGTAACGTTCTCTGAATTTCTCTTCTATTCTCTATCACAGTTGACTGAGAAATAGGTGGCCTATTTGGACGCGTTTCGTCTTCTGTCGCCAAATCCCATCATTATCAGAATCTCATTTCTCTCAAGAACATCTTGTTCTATGCTTTCATAACACAAGGACTAACAAAATGTATCAATAGTTAAATTTTGCCATAGTAACCATAACCACAGTGCTTTTGTGTAAAATAAATTAAGTATTGCATAGCGTTAAAAAAATTATATTATGCTCTTTTGTATGATATTTAAAGGCTGTATGATGTAGCCTATTTAAAAATGTTCTCGATGACGTCATAATTTGCACAATCAAGGGCGCCCGCCGGATCCAATCTCGGTAGTAGCAAGATGGTTAGAAAATTAGAGGAAACGGATGGACGAGAATAGAGAAAATTGAACATGAAAAATAGTCGGTTCTGAAATCTAAATTACCCTGCGCACGCATTCATATTTAAAGCACTCACTTTTGTTGAATTGTTTACTGAGGGTTTGAGAAAACATGTATCGAACTCATAAAGAAAAAAAAACTCGTGAAAAGTAAAAATCTCAGTGGTAATAATTGCTGCCATTGGCTACCCTCTGCGGGCGCCCTTGTGCACAATAGTCACAAAAAATTTAGTCTTCATAAAAATATTCCTTTCTGAATACAAGGCTTGTAATTGTGCGTTACTTTCGAAAAGAAAACTGTATAATTTAAGTACTGTGTCCCACATCACCTTCTTCTACAGTGGATTCGGAGTTTAGAAAATACCATTGGGTATGTAAGCGTCTTGTTAGCGGATATAGCGGACATCCCCTTTTTTGTAATATAATCAAAATAAGTTATTTAAGTATTTTCTAACGTATATAAAATAACCGAAGTAAATCTACGTAAATACTGTAACTAAACAATGCTTCAAATATAATCGCCTTGTAACTTACTGCTTATAAATATGGCCAGGAAGTTCATGCCCTAAAAACCTACTAAACATGCATGCAAGTATTCCTTAAAACATTCAAATATGCCAACAAATATGCACTGATAAAATTCTATATCATTTTATTGATATCACTAATAAATAAATAAGTAATAATAATAATAATAATCATAATAATAATAAACTAATAAATGAAACAACATTATAGGTCAAACTAGATGAGATTAAACTTACATTTTATTGTTGAGAGCGGCACATTACAGTGCCTTGAGAGTCGCTAGGTGTGCCGCAAAACTTTCAATACTTTTCTGGCAAAAATAATTATAATAATTTCACTCAGTACCAGTTCTTAAAACTAGAATATGATGATTTCATTTTAAAAATCCAAATACTCATTTTATGCAACATAAAATTAGCTTTAATGATCTTAAACGCTAAAATATGCCACAATAATACATCATTAAATATTATGCATTTATAAAATACGCCAAAATATGCAATATATGCAACATAAAATTTGGTTTCATAAGCTTAAATGTTGATGATTCATGAAAATGATTAATCAGCAATTAATTACAGCCAATGGAAAAATATATGCAAATGCATGAACTTCCTGGCCATACTGATAAACTCATTTATATAGTAGTTTATGTAGTATTTTCAATAACCGAATAAATTGAATAGATTTACTTCTAATATTATTATAATATAATAATATTACAAAGAGAGAGGATGTCCGGTAAGAAGACGTCCATATACCCAATGGTATTTTCTAAACTACGAACGCTCTTACAGTACCGAGGTCAAGAAAACACGGGAACTATACCTCTCTCCGTGCTCCGTGCTCCTTCTAATGTCGAGTCAAGAAACATAGGGGCTCTACCTCCCTGCCTTCGTTCTCCTCAGTAGTATGTACAGCTGGATTCAACGCTCTTGGCCCTTGTCCTTGCTTGTTTGGCTAGTGAGCGAGCTGTGTGTTGCGTCATAAGAAATAAATTTAATCGCAAACGTGCATAGGAGGGAAAGAGCGAAGAGGAAGAATGAGAGGGACACTCCATGTCAAGAAAATATGTCATCATGACATTGTTTAGTCAACAGACGTAGTGGTTAGTAACGGGATGTGTGAAAGAATATATATTGTGTTTTTAAGACGGAGTGTATCGCGACATGATAAGAAGAAAGTGTTAGGTGTTATGACTGTGCGTCCTTACCTGTGCGACCCTGGCCGCCAGGTGATAACTCGCTCTTAGTCTATCTACTTAATTTTTTGCAGGGGCCAAAATCCTTGAATCAAGCTGTACACGGATAGTTTTATCTTTTACATTATAAAATTTAAGTGTATGGCTCACATCACTTCCTTCTAGTGTCGAGGTCAAGAAAGCATTGGGACTCTACCTCCCTGTCCCCCGTGTCCTCAGTGGTGTGTACGCAACAATATTTTCTCTGTAAAATTGTAGAATTTAAGTTCTGTTTCTCATTTCTCTTAGTGCCGAGGTCAGGAAAGAACGGGAGCTCTACCTCTCTGCTTTCTGTGCCCCTCAATCCTTTACCTTCCACAGCAGAGTTCAACCACCTGGAATCCCCAGTGTCACAAGACATACGGTTGCTGGATGTGTTTCTGAAATCGATTTTTAGAATCGATTTGTTACTCGTACCGTAATAATACTGTAATTATGTTCAATTTAGCAGAGCTTGCGAGTTAGTCCGCACCGGCGTCGTGGCGCTGCTGCCGCTCGGCACAGCGACGCCTGGCGCTATCTCGCCGCGTCCGAGCGCCAGTGGTTCGAAGGGCTCAGTCATCATGGGGGCTGTAGTGACGTAGCGTTGAAACCGAACCCGTCCATCCCAAAGCACAACAGCAACATCTCACGGGTACATCGGCATTGCTGTGTGTTATGTGCGTGTGTCTCCGGTAGCTGGTAGTGATCTGTGAATATATGTTATCCAATCATTTGTTTATCCATAACTTTGAGGTAAGGGACGTCTGTAAGGAAGGTCATTGAAGAATTTTCGAATTCCCATTTACCAACTCTGGTTGGTCGTTCTTCATTCTTGATGTTCTCGTGGAAGTATTTTAGTAATTTGGTTTATTTTGTATTGTTTTCAATATTATTATCGCATATTACAAGTCCTACTGAAGAAGAGTTTTCGCATGCAATTTATTTTTATTAATTATTGATTATGGTACAAATAAATGTTGCTTTTAGTAATTAAACAAACCAAAATTTGCGCTAATAATAATATTAATGCTGATGTAATCTTACAATAAATATTTTAGGTATGAGATATTAGATTTTCACTATGAAGAATAATTTTAGATTGTTAACTGTTTCTTGAGATTTTCTATTGCCGACGTTTCGGAACCATTTAAAGGTACGCTCCTAATGAATGAACGTTAAATAGTTCCAAAGCTTCGGAAATTTGAAACTTGAAGATTTGAGTGACAATCACAAAATGGTTTAAATATTTGAAATGAAGACAAATGTATGCAAGATAAAGTCTCGGTAAATGGCACAAAAATAAATTGGATGGAGTTACGCAATAAGAAATCAACTAACAAAAACCTGCTGTCGAGGTGTTAACTATTGATGTAAATCTGTTTTTTTATTAAACATATCATTCAAGAAGTATTGTGACATACCATCACAAAAAAGTATAAATAATAAGAAAATGGTAACTGATTTTTAGTAACAACCAGCAGTTGATTTAACATTGAAAAAACAAAATTATTTTTATGCAATGAACAATTTTACTAGAAATGACAGCAGAGTGCAGATATCGCGTTATTAATTTTTTTCTGAGTTAAGTAATCCAGCCAACACATTTGTGTAAATATATCGACTTTTCTTAAATTGTCGCTTGATCGCTTGTTGTCTAATACTGTCCGATTAATCGATCGTTTTTATGTTTTCCCGCTTTAAAATAACATGCAACTCAAACAGATATAAAACGTTAGGTTTATTTACTGGTATGAAAGTGGGTTATGTATTTAATTAGCCTCGTTTTCAAATAAGGACTGCTGAATTACTCAATTGCATTGTTATGCACGAGAAGTACATGTGAAAATTAGTATATAATTACTTTTATGAGACTTCGACAACTTGTCTTGAAGCAGGAAAGAAATTCTCAAATTTAGGATTGGTTTGATAAATTTTTAACTTTCATTTTATGTTCTGTCAGTTGTGACGCGTAAAACTCCTAGCGCGCCGCTATGGGGAACGCATTGCAGATATGTCTGTCGGTCTGCTGTGCTCAGCACAGTCCTTGGCTCATGCATATATCACGATCTTCGTCCTCCATAAAGTCGTACATCAGCGCCTGGTGTAGCATCTTCGTCTTCTTTTTTTCTGTACGTCATTTTCGTCTTGTGCATGTATCTATTCTCTACTTACCCGCCCACGTTGTGTTACTTCCAACACGCTGCGTCTTTCATTCCGTTGTTTATTGATACAGCATTTATCATTGTGACATGTTCATTTGCAATGTTGGCGTTGCTTTCTTCTAAGCACATAGAGAAAACTGTTCCATATGTTTCCGACAGTCAAAAGGCAAACGACCAAATTGCTTCGATATGACTTTGATGTTACTTTCTCCCTCGCTTATGGAATTCTTGAGCTATGAACGCAGTGAAAGTAGTTACTGGAGATACTGCGTTCGTCTTTAAACAGATTCGTAGACTTTTAATACAATACTGTGACGTCAGTATTGTGTTAAGTTATTATATTTTTATATTGATTTCGAGTCCATGTTTTCCTTTATGGTTTTATGTTTAATACCACAGAAGATAGGTTGAATAAATTCTGTTAATCTAAAAATAGTTGAAATGGACAAAAAACAATAAAAACGAAGTATTCACTTGTACGTGAGGACTACTTTATAAAATTTAATGTAAATAATACAAAATGCATGTATATTTTCTTTCCATTTTTTTTATTAATATACACTAAGTAATTTCAGGAATGAAATCCTCTCCAGCGCCAAATATATATTTTAATATCTCGACGATCTTTTTTGGGGCCTTATCTAATTATGAACTTATCTGGGCATATTAAATCATGAAATGTATTTTATATTTCAATTAGTTTTACCATATTGCCACTGACGTTTCTTATTTATAAATTTCTCTTGGCATAATAAATCATGAAATGTATTTGGTATTTGAATACATTAGTTTAACCATATTGCCACTGATTTTTCTAATTTATAAATTCTCTGGGCATAGTAAATCATGAAATGTATTTTATATTTGAATTAGTTTGACCATATTGCCACTGACGTTTCTAATTTATAAACTTAATTGATGATAAATCATGAAATGTATTTTATATTTGAATTGGTTTAACCATATTGCCACTGACTTGATATAGAGTAACGTGGATATGCTCTCGCATGAGATGGAATGCCGTTAACCTCAAATGTATGGGAATGTCAGGTAATAGATGGCGACTATTTGGATTCGTCTCATCAAAATATGATTTGAATATCCCCATTTCCGTTGGCACTACATAACCGTGCAGTTTTTTTAAGTGTTGCTTAACGACGCTGTATGAACTACTAGGTTATATAGCGTCAATTAAATTTACAATAGCGAGATGATATTTGACGGGATAAGGCCAGAGATTACCTGATATTCGCCTTACAGTTGTGGTAAATCTCTGAGAAGACCCAATCAGGTAATCAGCCCAAAGAGGAATCGAACCCGTGCCAGAGCACAACTTGGAATCAGTAGCAAAACGCGCTACCGCTTGAGCTAGACCGGTGGCTCCCGTACAGTTTAGTGTCGTTAAGTAGACTATGTAAAAAAAAGTAATTTTGCACATAGTTTTGAGAAAATTTAATGTTACAACATTTTTACTAGGTTCTTATTAAACAGCAGGTACGTAGTGCCCTGTTAGCGAACTTTCCCCGCTTTCTAAAATGTTCTGAATTACAATTTATCCCTTTATCCTCAGAAAGGTAACAGATCTATCATATTATTTAGTCGAATAAAAATAATCAAATATCTTTTTAACATTAGGTATGTGTGGATATGGGTTACGCTTTTAATCAAAATACTATCTTAGATGTTATGTAACTGGACTCGTATTTTTTTTTATTTGGTGGGAAAAGGCGGGAATGATTGATAAATTATATTCCAATACTGTCATGTTATTTATTATTAAAAATGATATGGAGATTTTGGATGTTTGCACTACTTCGTAGACGTAGTAGAAACATCCAGAATCTGTGTTTTGGATACGTTGCCAAGAGCTACACTCCCAGAAAGATGGCATTTCCTTGCCTATCTGATGATGCAGACGAAATGTTAGTCCGAAACGTTGGATGTTTCTATATCTATGGTACATTACAAGAAGTGACGGTGAATCACTATGATTGCGTGAAACGTTTAAGTTGTTCCGAGACTGCTACTGTGAGATTTATTGATTCATTGATAAAACAGTCGTGGTATCGTAATTGATTTATAGACAATTACTCATTAATAGCCAATATACATGATCATGAAATTAGAAATAGTGAACAAATTAATATTCCATACTGTAGATTACATAAAACTAGTACAAATTTTTCTGTCATGGGGATGAAATTATATAATAAGCTTCCCAGTCAATATTACAAGTTACCAACCAATAGTTTCAAAACTAGATTTTATAATTGGCTTTCAATTAATCCTTTCTATTCGTAGATGAGTTTCTTAACATAAATTCATACGAAATTGTTTTTTAATAAATAAAGTTATTTACATTTAGTTACAAATATTTAAACTTTACTGTTTTCAATTATATGTGTATTTTCAAATATATGTTTTTTTTTTCCTCCCTTCTGTATTGTGACGAAGCCTATCACTGTATGTTTAATGGCTTAATAAATTGAATTGAATTGAATTGAAAATTGAATTGATTTGATAAAAACAGTCGTGGTATCGCAGATACATAGATGAAGTCAAAAGAAAAACAAAATAAACAAACTAAAATACTATATCAACAATAGTTTTCATAAATTGATTTATATCATAAAAAGGTTTTTGATTTGCCAATACGTGCGCTATAAGCAAGTTTATTAAACATAGACAATGCAATTGATGTAAACCATTGTTTAGACTTGGTTAATCTAACCCTAGGGGTCACAAGGTGGTAATTATGTCTTGTACCATAATGATGAATCTCGTTATGTGGATAATAGCTGCTTAAATTTGACTTAATTTTAATCACACAATGGAAAATATACAAATTCACAACAGTTAAAATTCTTTCAGAATAAACAAAAATCTGCAATGAGCATTAAAATCAGAATCAGTCAAAATGCGTATTGCCTTTTTTTTTTTTCAAAAGAAGTACTTGATCAATTTTCTGACAGTTTCCCCACAAATGAATTCCATAAGTAATAATACTATTTAAAAAAAAGCAAAATTTGACTGTGAGCATAGTTGGGATTAGAAGGATGTTTGGGGTTGGAAATAAAGTTAGATATACAGTATTTTTCTTTGTATTTAGGCCTACAGCATTTATATTTAAAAAAAAAGGAGCCCTCTCGTTAATTATTTCGTGATTGCTTCCTTATTCCATGAGGCCTAGCCTCGAGGCAACAATGCAATTATTGATAGTCGAAACGATTAACATATCACTATGACGCCAATGAGTTCTTTGACATTTTTAATAACTTGTCTAGGCTATACAGAGAATTGGATTAATTTGGAAATTAATACCACAGTTGAGTATTTAAAAAAAGACTATATTAAATTAACTATTTCTGTTGTCATATGAATACCCCGCATTTATTAATTATCCGTCGTTTATATACGAATAATTTGTTCTGAAATTAAAATTTAGTTAAATATTTTGTTAAGCTTTTATATTTACGTTAAAAATTAATACATTATGCTGTCTCATTTGTTTCCCTTCTATGTTTTACCGCGGCTGGCTGGATTCAAAGCTAGTTTGTTTTAAACACATAATTTTAGTCGTCCAAGGCCTACTGTAATTCATGAAATCACCGTTTTAATACAAGATAAGAGCAAACTTTCAAGACCTGACGTGTCCCTTTCAGAAAATTCTACAAAATTTGTCCTTGTATTCATCAAATTTTTTTCTATGGTAAATTTTTTTAAGAATTCATAGCAAAAAAAAATATCTTTAATATTTCACCTCAGAAAATATTTTGTTCATTGCAAGTTTTTGGCATCTGAAGTGTATTTTCTGAAAATTGGCATGTCAAGTTTTGTAACTTTGTTCCTCAAGTGTGACCAGAGTCCTCGTATGCGAAGCTCATATACGTTTTGCAGTAAAACACAAAACCTCAGCACCGTTGGAGTGAGCGTGAGTGTCGATCTTATCCGCAATATTCGTTTTATTTTTTCTTGAAGCTACATTTAAGATATCGTACGTTATTACTTTTTCTACAGTCTTTTTCTTTATTTTCTGTTCCTTTCATAAATTTAACAACCAATAATAAAATTCCTTAAAGAACAAAAACTTAAAGAAAGCTCTATTTCTACCCTTACGCTTGATTGGTTTGTAAGCCGACTCCCTTATGGGAAAAATCGATACATTTGCCATACATCTACGATTTGGAGGGAACTTCCTTTGGACTATTTACACTGCTGTAAATTAGTTATCAAGGCGCTTGAGTAGCATGGAAATAGAACGCCATGCTTTCTTGACTTTGGCGCTAAAATGAGGTAGTGTGGTCGAAACCATGCTCCGACAGCCTTTTACTCCCTGAAGAGCTCGGTGCTCAATTTGATACGAGGCTGACAGAACGTTGGGGCCCGCCACCATCCGAAATTAAACCCAGGACCTTTCAGTTCTTGGATAGTTGCTCTACTAATGAAGCTACTCTGCCGCCACACTGTTGCGCATGCCCGAAAAAAAAAAGTCACTTCCGACTGCTACAGTCCTTTCGGCAGTAGGTAGTATGCACAAGATTTTCAATTTTACGTTGTGACCACAACTCTTTGTTCTAGTGCGAGGTCATTAAAGAATTGGCTATAGCCAGGAACGTCATTTCGCTTTTTGCTTGGGGGCAAAATATTTTTGAGGAAAACCTTATAGGGTGTATATCGCTTGGCGTATTCTTATCACTGTTTCCTCTGAAATGAACTGTTTTCCATACTGTAAACATTGTTCAACCCCTGATCACATATAACTGATTGATCAGCCTAATGGGCTTTTAAGACAACCCCTTTTATCAACTTCACTATGCTGTCATGTAGCGACTGTAAAATTAACTCACGTTATAACCCTTACGGAATTGCTTGGAGTAATAGCACAGTCTAGTATATACAGTCAGGAAGCTTGAGTTGTTGAGGGTACTAGAAACAATAGACTGTCCCGGTACTATTTCGCATTGTGTGTGATGAGGCGATAGTAGCGATCCTAGTGGTTACCAACTATCTATGTATGCATATTCCCTACATATTGAACTTCGTGATTGTATATACTAGACTGTGGTAATAGCTTGCAACTGTACTTCCACCTAGCGGTCGTTACCAAAAATGTCTTTTCGACAGCGGAGGCTCTGGTGGTTGTTCTCTTTTTATGTTGCCATTTCATAACATGGAAATTATCAATCTGATATGTATGTGATCAGGGTTTGAACTTAACCGCTAGTGATGGGCGAAGTTGTTCTTTTCCCGGAACAGTTCCGACGGTTCCGGTTCCGAAAAAATACTATGTTCCAAATAACAGTTCCGAAATAACAGTCACCAGTGGTGATGAGTTGGAGTCGTTGAGTCGTTCAAACGAACGGTACAGTACCCTCCCTCTTCACCATAGACAAATAACACCATGCAGCTCACACTGGAGCACTCATAGGCATGACATAGTACACATTCTTATCTATAGATGGCACTGCAATGCACATTCGAATCGATTTTGGAAAATTGCTGTGCATGCGGACAGAACTCAAAAGCTTAATGTTAGTAATTACACAGCTGTTGACTACAAGGACAGAATACAACACTTTGTTTTCGTACATAAAGTTATAAAGACATGGTAGCCAACTAAAAAAATAACATAACATTTAAAACATATGGTATGTAATTTCTGTTCTCTCTCTTACATAATAAAAAAAAAAAAACAAATCATTAATTTTTATTTTTACTTTTCTTAATGCACAGTTATAATAATAATAATAATAATAATAATAATAATAATAATAATAATAATAATAATAATAATAATAAATATTACAATTTCATAAATAAAAAAGATATATATTGGCAGTACAGAAACCTGGAAACCCCGCAGTGGGTTAGTAAAATGTTGGAATCGCATCTTTACCAAAGTGTAATTTAAACTTCGCATTAAACATCGCTCTCCAAATCAGTACTTATATGGGTAGTTTCCAACAAATAATGCTACAACATTTTTGTCGTTCTTTGATAACAGAGAAGATAGCACAAAAACTTGTGCTTGTCAGACTTAACCTCAACAAACGACATACAGACATTGTAACTAAACCACTCATTACCATTTACGACTTTAACCTTTGTATAGAATCAGCTGATCAATGAATTAATAATAGTATGCGTACTTTATGACTTTGTAGAATGTTTATAAAACAGAATTAGTCAACTAATGGTGAAATAAACCATAAAGCGGGAATGAATATTGCAGATTATTAAATACTTACTATAACAAGACAGATGATTGGCCAGTCTTACAAATGTTGATATTAAAGTTCGCGCCACCGCAAGGATTTCAATTTCCATGCGCCCCCCTCCAACCACGTGAGAGTTTCAAATACCAACTTCATCCAACGAAGTTCCAAGTACAACATAAAGAACAACGAGAACAGTGTAACTGCTGCTGTCGTTGGTTCATCGGAACAAGCTCCGACGTTCCGACTGTTATCTCGGAGTCGGAACATACCTTGTGCAACGCGGTACTGCGAGCCCGCAACAGCTGGGCAAGTGAGCAGCTCGGAGTCGGAACACTGTTATTTCGGAACAGGAGGTTCCGACCTACTGTTCATTTTTGCAACAGTTCGAGGGAGTCGGAACATACCTTGTGCAACGCGGTACTGCGAGCTCGCAACAGCTGGGCAAGTGAGCAGCTCGGAGTCGGAACACTGTTATTTCGGAACAGGAGGTTCCGACCTACTGTCCATTTTTGCAACAGTTCCGAGACCGGAACAGTTCCAAAATAACTGTTGTGTTATTTTTTACCCATCTCTATTAACCGCTGAGGTTAATTTGATCATAAAGAAAAGGATTTAAACCTAATGGCATTGTTGCTTTAAGACATGAATCTTCGTTCTTGTGCTTAGCTATGTAACTAAATTATGACAAATTAATATGTTTAAATTTTATGATTTTACTCAAATTCTATTATAGACGGACCGTAAATATTTTTTTCTCACTTCTGACAATATGTAGAAAAATTTCAATTTCAGAAATTTAGAAATTGATGCAGGAACACCGCCTGTAAAATTCACTCTTAAATTAATTCAACACGTTCTGCACTTATACGTATATTCTTAAGTGTTTGCAGTAGTAGCTCAGACATACTGTGTCCAAAATCTTTAAACAGGTCGTCGGTTATTACGGTTGGCTAGGGGGAGCCAAGCCAGAGCTGAACACATGCTCTAACATCTGTAAGTGTAAAGGAGTAATGTATCGAATTCCACAAGTCGTGACACGGATTTGATTGCACATACAGTCTACTCCAAATAATATAAAAAAAAAGTCGATTCCCATCTAAGACTGACTAGGGTATAGTCGTCATAAATTTATTTTTATGCGCTGAAAACATCAACATTACATTAAATGCAGTGATTTGAACACCAGATTTTCTTGTGTATAGTGCATTTCTAACGGGACAAGGCATTGCCGGATGATATACCAATGTTACAAACCATTTCCTGAATTAGTGCCAACAAATCTTATCTTTTATTTCATAAGAGTTTATAGAAGTGAAATGTTTTATTATTAATGGTACAGTTCTAACATTTTTTTCTTTAGTAGTAGGCCCTAGTGCGTAAATATGTTAGGAAAAAAATCCACAAAATATTAGAGGGAACTTGGGAATTTCACTTGAAACAAATAAGGATATAGGTATGGAAATAAATCGCGAAAATACAAAGTATGTGATTATGTCTCGTGATCAGAACATAGTACGAAATGGAAATACAAGAATTGGAGAATTATCCTTTGAAGAGGTGGAAAAATTCAAATATCTTGGAGCAACAGTAACAAAATGGCACTCAAGAGGAAATTAAACGCAGAATAAATATTGGAAATGCCTGTTATTATGTTGAGAAACTTTTGTCATCTGGTCTGCTTTCTAAAAGTCTGAAAGTTAGAATTTATAAAACAGTTACATTACCGGTTCTGTATGGTTGTGAAACTTGGACTCTCACTTTGAGAGAGGAGCAAAGGCTAAGGGTGTTTGAGAATAAGGTAGTGAGAAAAGTATTTGGGGCTCAGGGGAATGAAGTTACAGGAGAATGGAGAAAGTTACAAAACACCGCAGAACTGCATGCATAGTATTCTTCACGTAAAATAATTAGAAACATTAAATCCAGACGGTTGAGATGGGCAGGGCATGTGGCACGTATGAGTGAATCCAAAAATGCGTATAGTGTGTTAGTTGGGAGACCTGAAGAAAAAAAACCTTTCCGGAGGCCGAGACGTAGATGGGACGATAATATGAAATGGATTTGAGGGGGTTGGGATATGATGGTAGGGACTGAATTAATCTTCGTCAGTTTAGGAATCTGTGGCGGGCTTATGTGAAGGCGGCAATGAGTCTCCGTATTATCTAAAAGACATTTGTAAGTAAGTAGTACTACTCAATTATTAATATTTTATCTTAGAAAGTGGGGGGAGGGGAACTAATGCTCCTAAATGACGTCTCTGACTCTACCTTTCTTATGGATCTATATGGATTTTGTTTACTTCCTAGATTTTACATAATTTAGATTCGTCATGATGTAGAATTCAGTAGGCTATTGACTGTGCGTGTAAACATGTAAACAGTGTCATGGTTTAAATCTCGCGTACCCTACAGTATAAGTACTTACATGTGAATATGATGATCTTTGTTGTATTCCAACATTTGTCAGATCCATGCTAGCTTAATTTCAGGTTAAAAACATTGAACCGAGCACGGTAGTGTAATAGTTATCATTCCCATGTTCATTCCAGAGATCTGGGGTTTGATTCTGAGGACACGCTAGCCTGACGTCGACTTTTTGTGGATTTTCCCAAGTCCCTCCAGGTGAATACTGGGATAGTACCAATTTAAAGGGCTATGACCCTACGCCTTCCCAATCATTACCCCCGTCACTTCTCATCTGTCATGCTATCTCCTATCCGCGATAGACCTGCCACCTTTCCGACAGAGTAGCGCACTCGACAAAGCTGTGTCCGTTGAATACAACGGTAGACCACAGCCATGTAGTAAATTGCCGAAAGAAATAATAAAAAAAGTAATCCGCATTATCAAAATTTTTCAGTTTATATTATTTTATTTGGTTTTGGATGTTCTTTGATAATTGGGGCGCTCTCTGGAACGAGAGTTCAACTACAAAATCTTAGATTTGAGATTCGGAGTATCAAATATTTTAGATCTGGAACAACGGCATTACCCAGGACGACACTGAAATGTTTCTAGAGGGTGTTGTGTCTGTTGGAGGGGAATTATATATTTTGTCAGGAGGGATATGATATATTGGTTAAGAATTCAATGTATGCTATAAACGAAGAAAAGGACTTAACGTACATTAAGTTATTATACCACGGAACGCCCCAATTTAATTATTTGTATCATTAAATTGTCAAATCCATAAAATGGTGTGGATTTATCTCCGGATACTTATTAGGACGTTTATAACAGTATTATTGTGTTTACTTTCTCACATGGCATTTGTTGCTTTGTAGCTGTAGTTATTTTCGTATTCTATGTTTATGAGCCTCATTATCTGAAATTACAATAAATACCCAAGTGCCGGTAATTAAAGTTTAAAACCCCTTTGTTGATCGTATGACGTCAAAGGAAACGGTGCCGTGTAAAAAACTGTACTTACGTTCGAACATAACTTTGAAAGATATTACGTTTTAACAGATCTGATATCAGAAGAAAGTATTCTTCTTTTTATAAGGCAATTACAGCTCCGAGTTAGCTCTAACCCCCCCCCCCCATAATTCTCCTTCTTTCGCTTTTACCTACCAACTGACAATCTTCATCCTTTTCAAGTTCACAGGCAGACATTATCTACATACAGTATTTGAAATGAATGATAACTGAACTACAGTTTCTCGGATGTTCCTCTCACTACAGGGTGTTAAAAAGTATCCAATATTTTAGGAGGCGCTAGTATCCATCAAAACAAGAAATTAATGTCTAATAAACATGGGTCCTATAACACATACTTTCTGAGATCTGAACACTTGTTCTTATTGAGGTCTTAATGTGACGTCCATTCATGGCAATGCATTCCTCTGCCCTTCAACGTGAAGAATCATGCACTCTTTGAAATTGACCTGGTTGTTCTTGTATGTGCTGACATGTTTTGAAGACGCGAACCTGGAGTGTCTGCACATTATTGGAGTGGCGTAGACCAATTTCTTCATGTGTCCCCATAATCAAAAATCTAGGGGATTTAGGTTTGGGGAACGAGCGGGCCAAGTGTGGGGCGTCCCCGACCAATCCAGCGGTAATACGTTAATAAGAAAATCCTGATAACGAGTCCCAATTAAACTCTGTGGTAGCACGTATGGTCCTATTCATTTATCACCAAAAACACCTGCCCATACGTTGATTGAGAATCGGTGCTAATGCCATGTTTCTTCAACTGCATGGGGATTTTCACCAGCCCACACATGTTGATTACGAAAATTCACAACACCATCTCTGCTGAACCCCGCTCATATCCCCAACCAGACTTTTGTTTTCAGTATTCCTTGCGACGTATCATTATTCCATGCCAGGGATGTCAACTACGGTATGGTTATCTGGTAGTCTGCTGTACTGTAGGGCAGAGAAATGCATTGCCATATGTGGACATCACATTGAGTACCTCCTATGAACAAGTATTTATATCTCAGAAAGTATGTGTTCTAGGACCCATGTTTATTAGACATTATTTTCTTGTTTTGTTGCATACTATCGCCTCCTAAAATATTGAAACTTTTTAACACCCTGTATAATGATAAATTTCACACACACACACACACACACACACACACACTGTACAAATCACCCATGGTCTGTGTTAATTGCCTATGTAACGAGAAAGTATGGGCGACGTAGTGGCGATGTTTCAGTGAAAGTTGTGTAGTAATACGAGCTATCGAATTTACATTATAAGCCTCAATGAGATGCTTAGCGGTGTCAATGGAAACAAAGGCCCTTCATTGTGACATTGATTATGCTTGTGGTCGTTGATTTACGCTTGTACGTACAGCTCATAACGCCGTAATATAAAATGAAAGCGGGAAATAATTATTATGAGGCGAAAAAGAAACAAAAATACATTTTTGGTGTAATGTATATACTGTATGATGTTAGCCACGTATGGAATATCACTCCTAACTTTTTATAGCTAGACCTACTAATATATTCATTTCACGAAGAAATGTTACGTATGGATATAAACGTTATTTCAAATAACCCGCTTAATGTTACGACAATATTCGTACAAAAATATTGATTCACATGTACAATATGTGACGAAAACACTTCACCTTTAATTTATATCCTATACTAGTTTTTAATATTTGGAATCCCCATTCAATATTACATACAGCTGCATTAAAATTTCACTCATATTATTGAAAGTGAAACTGTAGAAATCCTAATGCGTGATTATGGCAACAGAAAGAGAAATAAACAAGAGAGATGACAATGTATTTAATGAGATACATCCTTTCGCTTTCAGTAAGCATCGCCATGATGGACGATTTTCAGCTCTAGAATGAAAGAGACATTGTTGATTTGTCAGTGTTTTGTTAGTTTCATGACCACGCTTATACACAAACTTGTTTATATTACGCAATCAAGGCTTTCGAAAGTTAAATGATATTTACAAGAAAATAGTCAATGGAGTGAATGAAATTGTTATGCATGTATATGTAAAGTTCAATGGAGGTATTAAATATGTAAAAATTAATAGTCTATATGGCGCCAAGTAAGATTTTTTGCCACATTCTATATACCTGAAACAATATTTTTGTAAGAACATTATTGTAATATATACAGGGTGTTTCAGAAATACTTTGACAAACCTTGGGGGCATGTTCGTCACACCAATACAAAAAAAAAGAAGTACATATAAACATAAGTTCGAAAATCCTTAGTTTTTTAGTTATTAATGAAAGAACATAATGAAACATCTGTTAGATATTGTCAGCTTGGTAGCAAGTGTTGCAACGTTAATCAATTCAGAAACTCGTAACAAATGTTCAAAATGTTCTCTTGCTTTCACACACTCATGCACTCGTCGGATCATGGACTCCTTGGCAACACATAGCCATCTAGGATACAATGGGTGCATAAGCAGACTTGTATCGATAACGTCATTCGATTATCTAGCAAAATGAATATTATTATCGGTTACAAACTCTAGTTGTTGGATTGTACTTCGAAGCATGTTGAACGTAAACTTTCATTGTTATGAGTTTCTGAATTGATTAAAGTTGCAACACTTGCTACCAAGCTGACAGTATCTAACAGATATTTCATTATGTTCTTTCATTAAAAAAAAAAAAACCCTAAGGATTTTCAGACATATGTTTATATGAACTTTTTTTCTTGTTTTGGTGTGAGGAACATGGCCCTAAGATTTGTCAAATTATTTCTGAAACATCTTTATAAAAATTAGTTTCATTGGGGCACCTGTTGCAGACCCAGTGTGTTATCCCTGGTGTTGAATTTTGTTGAATTTTGACGATGAATGACCGAACCTATCATTTAATCGCCCTCGGCTGGGTTTGACGTTTTAACTCTATACCCTCCGCTGCAACGAGATACATTGTAGCAGCTAGATCGCCTTAGGACATCACCCACGGTTATTTTTATTCTTACTAATGTAACTTCAAACATCCCATTGTGATGGCAGCACACGGAAACTGAAGATCGCTTTACTCTCGTCGATATTACTCGTGATGCGCTGTGGGAGGCGAATTACGTTTCAGCAGTATTATTATGATTAATGGAGAAGTGGTGAATGGCGGCAGGGGAAACGGGAGTGACTTACCCCAAACAGTACGGACTATTTACGCATCATTATTCCGCTTGGAATTTGCCGGGCTTTGAACGTGTCTCTCCGGCGTGAAAAAATGATGTAATTCTTTATATTATTGTAATTTTATGTATTTATTAGACCTGCTTGACGTTCATGGAGTCAGTTGTTACAAATGAATATTAATTGTATCATTGTCAGTCTATCCTAGTGACTAGTGAACTATGTTACTAGTCAGAAATGTGTGCAATGTAGGAGGAGAAGAACTGGCCGCCATACACCATTATTTCCTGGCTTAATTGTCTCTTGAGGAATGTCTTATTGGTGTCAATTATGAGGATGCAGACAGTCTTCACAGTGCTGACTAACATACACGTACGTTGTCCATGTCTTCGTATTCATATACGAGTATGTCTTCAACAGTGAGTTCTTTGGCACTTCTTATTCCCTTGAGCATAATACACTGATGCAATTAACTATAACCCTAAGCATTCCTACATAGCAAGACGCCTTGGTCATGTGATTAGCATTGTACTGGATTAATCCCTGTTCGACAGCTTGGCGTAGGTATTGACACCTGTATCGATTGCTAATAATACGAGATAAAGCGTTGTTGCTCCCCATGTCAACAGCAAATCTGTAATTTTATGACGACATTTGTAACGCGATGTAATAATAAGGTATATCTTTTTAATACATTTTTAAAAGTTGGAGGAAATTTTGCTAAAATTTCAATGTAATACGATGTAAATGTATGTATTTATACCGGGTGGAAGGGGATTAAGTAGGGTTGTTTCGAGAGATGATTCAGGGAGGGGAGTTAAATATAAAAATCTATTACAAACCATTTTCTCAAAATATGATTTGAGATCGTGAACTTGAACATTTCTTACAATCACTGAATGAAATAAATTTAAATCCATTTCAGTGACAAACAGATTTTAGTGAAAATTGTGGCTTAGAGAGCTTTAGAACTCACTGTTTCATACGTACAGCTTGATTCAGGGATTTTGGCCTCTGCAAAAAGTAGATAGACTAAGATCGTGTTAATCACTACTGGTGGGCTGGGTCACACAGGTCAGGCCGCGCAGTCATAACACCTAACATTTCCTTCTTATCATGTCACGTTACACTCCGTCTTCAAACACAATATTTTCTACACGTCCCATTACTAACCACTACATCTGTTGACTAAACAATGTCATGATGACTTATAGCCTAGATCAGGCCTGCACAAACAGCGCTCAACGAGCGCGCGCGCTCCTTCGGAGCGGGAGAGCCGATTTTACCGCTCGCCGAAACGGAGAGGAAGATACGTCAGAATGACATAGACTTGCTATAGGTAGAGGAGAGGGAAACGACCACTCAGTTATCTAGTGGAGTTCAGTGTGTAGGCCTATTCTTAGTAACTGTTTCACGTTGCTTAGCTACTGCTACAGTACAATATGGAGGAATCTAAAAGACGGAATGTAACATTTAACATTTAACGATTTACAGCTCGAACTTATTGATCTTCAGTGTGACCTAAGGGCTAAAGACCGTTTGAATAATACTACTAGCCTGGTTTAGTTTTACAAGACTAAACATTAGCAATAATATCCACGACTACACAGGCTGACTGTGAAAGTGATTGCTATGTTTGGCTCAACATTTATGTTTGTGAGGAACTGTTTTCTATAATCAACTTTAATAAAGGCAGACATCGAACATCTGTAACTGATGTTTCATTACGATCGGTAGGCTACTGTTCCTTTCAGCTGCCAACAGCATAAAACCTCGTTTTGATGTACTGATAAATAAAAATATAACAAAATGATATTGTACATTTAAGTAGCTATAGAATTTCTATTATTTCTGTAAAATAAATATTTCTTTATTAATTAATAATAGTCCAAGATATTTTTGCAAACATTGAACTGTAATTCATTTTATAAGCACTCGTACTAGTACTTCCTTTTGCGTATATTTTGTACGAGATCCACCCCTTCTCCCAGTCCACCCTTATACAGAGCGCAGCTAATATCTGCATTCCGCTCATGCGATGTGAGCCGGCTCGGAGAGCGCAAACCTTGTGCAGGCCTGGCCTAGATCATATATGTAACAGGTTATCGCTATGTTAAAATCGTTTGCACTTTGAAGAGAACAACCGCCAGGATCGCCGTAAACGAACACGAGATGGCAGTACAGTCGCTAATGCAATTAAAATAGAAATTATGACGTGACTCCTTATGTAACAACTAAATGGCAGCGTAGTAAACCTGACAAAAGTTGTTAACTTCAAAACCTATAAGGCCTATCTATATATGATCTAGGCTTATAGCTACTGTTTTCCAACCAGGAGATTAACCGTGAAAGGAATGTGCCTACTATTGCGTCATCTATTGGAGCGAAGTAGATAATATTACCGTTATAACGTCAGTTTAAAAAACATGCGCTCTCCTGCATAAGTTACTTCCTGTATAGAGGGATTAAAAGACCAGGAAATTAACCGTGATCTAATTTTGTAACTAGGGTAGTATAAATATGTGTGTATTAGTGTTATCGTTTGTGCTTTGAGAGTTAGCCAATGGAGGTTTGTGTACCCACGTGTATGACCGTATGACATCAACATTCATTCATAGCATCACCCCTCTGCGTCTCATTCCCCTGAGACTTTCTCTTGGTTGGAGTACAGTATTTTCTTGACATGAGTGTCCCTCAGCTTCGAGCATAGATATTATTTTCATTCTTTCTCTTTTCTCTTCCCCTCCTATGCACATTTGTGATTAAATTTCTTTCTTATGACGCAACACACAGCTGCTCACTAGCCAAACAGCCAAGGACAGGGGCCTTTAACACTGAATCGAGCTTAATTTTTGCAGGAATTGAAATGGCCCATATTTGTGCGTTTATGACGAAAACTGCTTCAATACCTATCTAGAAATAACTCAGATTAATGAAAATTCACTTCAGAATGCGATTGTCCATATCGATGACTTACAATTTACATGGAATGTGCACATAGGCCCTACTTCCTGCTTTATTCGTAAATAACTTTCCGCTTTCATCATTAATAAAGAAACACCGTTCTATAAATAAGTGTGCATTTTTGTGAACTACTTGTTGTAAGAGGTCATTGGTGTAGTACCATCTTTACCTTAATTGCCCACGTTAACCATTGTAAGAACTTTGCCATGCTCATCAGATTTAAGCCCTTCAATTCTGAAATTTGCTCTCAGAAACCTGACAGTTGCCAGTCGTTTTGAAATTCCATTTTAAGCTGTCTCTGCGCATTAGCATTGATCGTCTCGCCCACGAACTTAAGGCTCTTCATACGCAGGTCGCATGCGTTTGCTAAATTCTGAGGAGTTATTCATGGTACATTACCGGATATTGAAAGTTTTCTCTTCGTAAGAAACCCATTTTTAACGGTAAGAGGCGAATGGAGGCGGGAGTTACTTTTCAGCATCACGTTCTTACTGCAAGGATTAGGCCCTATCTAGCATCGGTAGGCCTACTATCACTTAGTATATGAACTTTGGAAAATAGTAATATAATATAAACTTAACATTTCCTTTGAACATTTCAAATTAACAAGTTTCAAAAATGCACAATCTTAGAAACAAATATTTTGTCAGGAAATCAAATCTTACAAAAAAAAACTGTTAATCATCTCAAACTGTGCGCTTGATTCATTGTGAGCCCTATACAGGGTGATTCATGAGGATTTACTGTCCATTACGAAGCTTATTTCCGAAGAAATTCTGAGCAAAAAAATATACATATATGGGTCCTATTCACAATATTTACAGAGTTACGTTTCGTTATTGGAACGCATTGCTGTGAACGCGTGATCTTGGTCAGCGTGCAGTCAGCAGCCAGCGCGAACGCTACCGAAATCAAAGATAGCCGTATGCAGTTACGTAGAGCGACGAGTGCCGTTCACAAGCGTGCGGCCAAGTGTACTCAAGCGGACGCGACATTTTTAAAAATGTGTTGTAAACTCTCAAAGACTAAACTAGGATGCAAAATTGAAGTGCAAATTATTAAGTCGGTGGAAGTGGTGTGATTTGTAATAATTATGATACGTGCGTAAGAATAATGTAATTTTCTAGTAAAAATATAAAAAGACGTCTGTACGAAGCAAATAAGGACTTCACAGCACATTTTTAGCTTCATAATACTTGCCAATTAAAGAAATTCCATCCTTAAACGAATAACTCGATAAGCCCCAGGGCACGGAGCCTTAAACCCTCCCATCAGCATCAGGAGCTCGTACTGCCTCCAAGACTTCACACCAGCCTATTTTTAACGATTGCAGATGATAGATGAAATTAGGGAAAAGTGGAGTACCCCAAGGAAAACCTTCTGCAACATATGCTTTGTCCGCCATAAATTCTATCCTGACCTGGCTGGGGATCTGACGCTGGTCGCCTGGATGGAAGACCAGCGCGGTAGAACTTCAGCCATAGACGCTGCAACTGTGTGCTTAGTTAGATCTCTATAATGGATAAAATTATATCTAGCCATAATTAACTGTAAAGGTGTGGAAATTTAATTGGAATTTTGTATTAAGAAGCAACGGCGCACACTTGGAACAGAGCAGTAGAGTTGCCACCCTCCTTGATTCCTTACTCTGTAACGTGACTTGTAAAGCAATGGAATTCTCCCATTTCTCCACATTATGTATTAACTTAATGCCATCCGACTTCTATTTCATTGTCATTCCATAGCATGCCTTGGCTGGCGACGCACGGAGGGGGCTGGTCTAGGGATCAGTGGATTGCATGCCCGAAACCTGGATACTCAGTTAACCTTAACGAAGTCGGGTAGTTTGGGTTGGGAATGCGCCTAATTAGAGGGTACGCACAATATAGCTACAAGGTTGAAAGCTTGTAGTAGTGACTCCTCCCCTTTTAGTAAAGTATAAAACAAAGTAAAGTAAATGTAAAGTAAGATATAAATTAAAGTATGAAGTAAACCAAGTATAAAGTATAAAGCAAAGTAAAGTAAGTGTAAAGTAAAATATAAATTAAAGTGTACGGTAAAGTAACTGTGAAGTGTAGTATAAAGTAAAGCAAAGTATAAAGTAAAGTATACAGTAAAGTAAAGTAAAGCAAAGTATAAAGTAAAGTATACAGTAAAGCAAAGTATAAAGTAAAGTAAGTGTAAAGTAAAATGTAAATTAAAGTATAAAGTAAAGTAAAGTATAAAATAAAATATACAGTAAAGTAAGTGTAAAGTAAAACATAAATTAAACTATAAGGTGAAGTAAGTATAAAGTAAAATATAAGTTAAAGCGTAAAGTAAAGTATAAAGTAACGCAAAATATGAAGTAAATTAAAGTATAAAGTAAAGTAAAATATAAAGTAAATCATCTCTGTTAACGTTGTTCTCAGGATAGATTCACGTTCTGCACAATCAAATCACGTCTATAGAATTCTATGTAAGCTAACTTCAAAACTGAAACACTTATTCTGACATCAACAAATAATGAGGACTAGGAGTGGATCTATTTATTTCAGCTGAAGTTTTCAGTGTACGGAATATGCTAGCATGTGCTTTTGCTTTCTGACGTACAACCTCATTCCAAGAAGTATAAATGGAATGAATTTAGTTCTTTCTTAGAGCTTCGTCTCGAGAAACGCATCAGAGTACACTCAGGTAGTTTAACTCACGGATATTACAGGCATTCATATGTGTTGACGGATCTCGCCCCTAGGCGCCCCCTGATGGCACCCTAATCATACCTTGTATATAATATTAGCGATTCTCGATAACAGGGCGTCCATGGACAAGCACCAGGAACCCTTGTAAGCTGGTAAATCTGGGAACCTGAAAGTCTCCTAAAGGCTCACTTTCAGTAATCTCAAAAAAGTGTGTGTGTGTGTGTGTGTGTGTGTGTGTGTGTGTCTCTAATGCCTACCCACTTCACTTGCGTGATTCGGGTTCCGCATATTGCGGATAGATGGAGGACTGTGACCCATTTTCCAGTTGCACACTACTTCGGCGGGCCACGCTATGCATGATGTGTAACTGTGGATAGTTATGTCGTGTACTAGGCGAGTGTATGTGTAAATGTAGTGTAGGGAATGGGTGAGGATGATGAAGATGAAGGAAGAAGGGGAAATCCGGTGCCGGCACGTAGCCTACTCCTCCTGTCCACTAACACCAAGGGGTCCGCCAGGCTTAACGTCCCTGTCCGACGGACGAATCACTATCAACAGTTACATATGTCTTCTCTTCATATGCACTGAGGAGAGATTTGAGACTTAACGCAGGCATATTGATGCACAATTTAGTGATTAGAAGTTGTACACCACCATCTCTCTTAGTCTTGAGGTAGAAATTTACATGAAAATTTCTGACCCCGCCGGGAACCGAACCCGGCCGTGCCAGTCTGGCGGCGGACGCGTAATCCCAAAAAGTAAGATATTTGACTACAATTATAACTTTTCCGGTTTAAATGGATGAATATACTTCGTTGTGTGTAAGATTACATAATATACCCGTTCTGTGTTGCAATTACTTGTAATAGGTGTTTTATTTTGCTATTTGTTAAGATAGTATTAAAATTGATGCATAAATTCTTTCATAATGGCATTCTAAAACAACTTTTACTTGCTAAGTAACTCACACTTTCAAGAAAGTGAATCCTTGCAAAGGACGTTTGTGAAACAAATCCTATTCTGCAGATAACCCTTCACGTAGGCGTATGGTTTTTATACCTTAACCGTATTTTAGCAGTTGCCTGACGGACTCCGGGAAAGTTAACCTCTTGCAGTGACTAGCCCCTCAAGTACATACATGGTTTTTTAAATTATTTATAACTATAGGCCTAAATGATTCTGAGAGTACATTTTTTACTTCGTCTACAGAAATTCTTCATTATTTCAATAGCGACTGGAGGAGAGTTGATTTCATATGGTACTTCCTGTATGTATAGATATTTTAGAAAACTAATGCTAATAATTCAGTTTTTTAATAAAATTATGGAATTTAGTAAGGTTTACTGCAATTTAAAACACTGGGATATGTTCGGCATTCTTATCCTCTGTTATTGGTAGCCCCTTTTCTAGAGAATGAATAACATTCATGAAATAATCTGGAACATTCTCTCTTAATATAAACCTAACTATTCTTCATCATTCAATGACCTTTCAGAAAGAAATGCCAATTATCTCATCTGTAGAAGCAAAGCCATACTTTTCTGATATGAATTTCTGAAAACATATACACTAACTCAATCAAGTAAAGCTTGCAATGTTGTTTCTATACTACATTTGCCATAGCAAGAATAGTCAAACAATTTAATACAAGTTTGTGTGAAAATAGAATAATTTTTCTTGACTTTTGAATAGACGTAATATACTGAGTATTAAGTTGGTAAATTAAATATCTTGCATAATAATATTTATATGTGTTACCATCTTAATTTTATTAATTATTATTATACTCGCATAAGAGGCCTATCACACAAGGTTTTTTTTTAAGGACATGAAATTGTGTAACACGGAACGAAGATAAAAGTAAGGTGAAGTGGTTAATGTTGGTCAAATGAAATAAGTAGTATTAATGGAAACAGGAGAATCGCTGGAGAAATCCTCAACCTCAAAATGTCACTCTCTAGAATTCCAGGAATCGAACCCTTATACGTGAATTGATAAGCCCGAGATATGACATTCAACTATAATAAGGTCACACCTGTCGTTAGTAGTGAGATTCGTGGTCACATGACTGTGGCAGAGCGAACTGACCTGTCCATCGTGAACAGAAATCGATAGCATACGAAACAGAAGTACCCTCAAAGCACTAACATTGATCGTTACAAATTTGATTGGGTTTGAACTCAGTTCACCGTGGTGCTGGCTTAGGCAGCGGTATAGCACAGTCCTGCAAAAATACCGCAGTCACGATCGCATGACTGGCTCGGAAATCGATCCGCTGGCCTCAGAATGCCGGCGTCGGATGCACGCGATTCCATATATCACGCGCACTCTTTCAAAATTGAATAAAACATCGACAGTGCGTCCATCGCAAGACTTTATTCCACGCAACAGTTCAATCTCTTCTGTAATGGGTCCGTAAGTTGGGCTCTACTTAGCCTAACAAAATTAAGACATGTAGATATTGCATAAATTGATAAATTTAACTCCTACACTGATTTTGATGCTCTTCTGTATCATCATCCTTTCTTCTCCTCTTCTTCTTGAAGGTTTGGCCATTTGGACCGTTCCATTCTCACTCTTCTAAGCATTATAAATCAACTTTAAATATCCACAAGTACTGTAGTAGGACTCGGTCATCTTGTTTTCATGTCGACAAAACAAAGAAAAATCTTTCTCATTATACCGTATACACGTTTCCAACCATTTAGTTCTTTCAATTATCTTGCGAATGATTTACTGGCTTATAGTTTATTTTCTTTAACTAGAATATTCAAAATACAAACAAGGGGTAATCAGTATGTTTCCGGACTGGCCTGAATGTAGGCAACATACAGAATATAGAAAACGGGAAGTTATCTAGAACCGGAGGAACGCCTGGAATCTATACTAAATGCATCACTTAAAATATAGATAAGGAAACTACCTATAAGGCGTACATGAAGAAATTCCAGGAAAAATTGCAATAGGTCCTTGACATGTGCAGAAAATCACGTGTAGAAGCTGAGTTCTTAAAAACAATTTGACGCTGTTTGATAGATTGACTCAACAGGCTTGGAAGTAATATCTTCAGTGACATGCGCATGTATGTTTAATGGTACAATAAATACAAGTGCAGTTCGGAAATATATTAATTGCACATTATACGTATATGGGGAAGTTATAAATGAGGAGCAAACTTTCAAAACCTGACAAGTTTCTTTTCACAAAATGCTACAAATACGGGTATGTCTCTGTAATAATTTTTTTATGGTAAAATTTTATAAGACTTTATAGCAAAAAAATTCTTTAATATTTCACGTCAGAATATGTTTCGTTCATTGCAGAAATGCAACTTTTTGGCATCTGGAATGTGTCAAGTTTTGAAAGTTTTTTTCCTCAATTAAAGTTTGTCTACTTAACTAATTCTAGACAAAAACTCTTGACCGTAGGAGTACCAAATTTCGTATAAGAAAGGATCAGAATACGGGGTTCATAATTCTTGTGATTACATTGCGCAGAAGTTAAAACCACGTGAGACACAGCAACGTGTCGACTTCGTCTTTCTATTCTTTGCAAGAATAGAACTTGATACTCCCGTCCTTGGATTATCCTTGAGCCATTCGAAGCATCATGAATTCCTTAATTCGTTACCAGCAATCCGCTATTGATTAAGTTTTTCTAGACCAACACAGTACTATCTTTTCTATTTTGCATAACAAAAGGATATGGAGTTGGTCAATTTCAGGGCTCAGCTTGCCTTTATGAGGGCTGACTTGGAAAGGGTCCTTGCAATTAGGCTTACTTTGACTCGTGACCCCTAGAGTTAGATTAGCCAAGTCTAAACAATGGTTTACATCAATTGCATTGTCTATGTTTAATAAACTTGCTTATAGTACATATATTGTTAATTGTAATAGATTTAGGTGTGTTATTCGTGACTGGCCAATCAAAAATCCTCTTTATGATATAAATGAATTTATGGAAACTAGTGCTGATGTAGTATTTTAGTTTATGTTGTTTTTATTTTGACTTTGTCTATGTATCTGTGATACCACGACTGTTTTTATCAATAAATAAATAAATCATGATGCGATGATTGTCCAAATCCAACAGGTGGTCTGGGTGGCATTCGTGGATTCTATACTGACAGGTGGGCCATCCTGCCTCAGTCTTGATCATCTAGAAGTCGACTGATATAGGAAGGCCTTGGGGCTCCGGGCTTCTGGGTCTTATCAGGTTTCTCGTCTGAGAATGGTATCTGACTCTATTCTCTGAGAAAGGCGGTTTTGACGCTGCGAAGATGCGATGCTTCATTCTTCGGCATCGGAAATCCGTTCTGCCCTAGCCTATTTTTAACTAGATATTGAAGATGATAGATGAAATGAGGGTGAGGTGGAGGGTGTTTTTAGTTGATTATTTAACGACGCTGTATTAACTAGTAGGTACTTAGCGTCGATGGGATTGGTGATAGCGGGATATTTGGCGATATGTGGCGGAAGATTCGTCATAGATTACCTGACATTCGCCTTACGATTGGGGAAAACCTCTGAAAAACCCAATCGGGTAATCAACACAAGCAGGAATTGAACCTAACGCCCGAGCACAACTTCAGATCGGCAGGCAAGCGCCTCAACCGACTGAGCCACGCCGTTGGCTTGGAGCAGCGATGTCAGACAGGGACTAAACGGAGCGGAGCGCTCCACTAGACTGGTTGCGTGCTCCGGTGTTTCCACAGACATAAGCAAGTTCAAGCTCCGATCTAGCTCCACAACCGGTATTGGAGCTTACAACTCTGACACTACTGGCTTGGAGGGTGAATGATAGAAGCAAATGGGAGTACCCCGATAAAACCCTTTGAACTTTGAAACGTCCGTTTTGTCCACCACAAACTCCATCACGACTTGGCCAGATGTTGAACCCTGGCCGTCTGCATGGAAGATTAATGCCCTAGCTCTTAAGCCACAGACAGACGATGGTCATTTTCAGTGGGGGGGGGGGGAGAGGATAAATTTTCACTTCTTATCGAGGATTGAACTGAATCCGCTGAATTTTTGACGTGAAATTGCTACAGCTTGAGTTACAGACGAGAACAGAAGATCCGAGTACACGTATTCAGACAAAATCACATAGGGTATGTCCGCTTGCTGAAACTGACAGCAAATGAGTGAATCTTCTCATGGCAGCTCTCGACTTTGTGTTTTTAGTCCTTTGATGTTACCTGCTTGTTGTACACAGTGCCTCCTATGCTCAAGGGTTCTCAAGAGGTTCACTCGAGACACCCGATGCTTTTATCACGTCTCATCCTGGCATGTTTCCAAATTCATCCGAAATTAAAGCGCTGAATTGCCTCTGTTTATCACTTGCCCATTACCTGAGTTTAGTGGAACCTGTGGCCGTCTTGTTTATCTGAATTAATTCCATTTTTTCGAAAGTAAGAAAATAATATTAGAAGTACGGTAATTAAGAACAGGTAGATCAAATTCCCCTTATTCCAGTAAACTAAATTTTACAGGAGAGAGAAAAACTGATTATCTCTCCCATTTATTTTAAATATTATCCATTTATCTATTCATATTGTGTAAAATTACATTCTTCAAAACTTAAATATTTATATTATCTAATCGTAAGATTTAAATTAAACACCAATGGAGTTGGAAATTTGTTCCTTTCAAGCTGTACAAACCTAAATATACCGGGTTTTTATTTCAAAACTTCCCAGTCTAAATAACTGTTTATTTCAGTTGAATGCAATTTAATATGGTCTCCAGACACACACCTTCATCTGAAACAGCTGAAATAACTAAAATGCTCACTCAATAACACTCAATAAAATAATTATTGTATTCCAATGGCTACCATCCCACTGTGGAATCCTGGGAAACGAGAATGAGGATGCTTTAGAAAAGAACGGCAGCACTGCTACTTACAGACCTGTTACTAAATCTAGGTATTACTCTGTGAAAAGATTTATTAAATCTACATACTTAGACTTCAACAAACAAAATTTGATAACACAATCTCAAGGGAAAAAATGGAACTCTCTGCGTCATAATCCACAGTTAATTCCCGATTTACCACGAAAATCGTCTGTAGCTGCATTTAGATTGGCAACAGGCCATGACTGTTTGGCCAAACACTTGCATAGAATTGTAATATATCAGTCCCCTAACTGCCCATTGTGCAACTCAAACCAAGAAATGGATTCGGAACACCTCAAAATCTATGCTTCAGTGGCTGACCATGATAATATCTTTGAAAAATATTGGATTGCAAGAGGTCAAATGACTCTGTCAAACGCCTGACATTAGAAAATAACAATTTAAACAAGAAACACGTCAATTTAGATATTGAGAGATTACGTTTAAAACTATTTATTCATTTGTCTAATGGCTAGTACATGATATTTACAATCATTGACTGAGGGGAAACAAGAAAGTGATGAACAAAACTACGAATTAAGTAATCAAGAACATTTGGGCTCTGGCTTCCCGTAGCGGTCGACTTCCTGGAGGATTTCAGAGCAGGGCATGCGACATAGACCCACCTCCACGTGGTGCACCCTGGAAAACGCTTTGCGGCAGAATGGTCTATAATAAGACAAAGAAAATGAGTTTAAAACTATTGTTAATTGCATTTTAGGTTTCATCCCTTCACCTCCACCCCCTTTGAAATTTCAAATGACACCCCTATATTATGATACTGAAATTTAAAAAAGTATTCAATTGTTTACATTTCTAATTCACATGTTTTCACATCTATTGTGTTCTGTTCTCGGCTGGGAACCTGAATTTTTGTTATTGACGGTGTAGGATTAAAACAGTTGATTTTGGGTAATTTTCTAAATTTACTAAATTAAATGCCCAGAATGTGCTCCAATGTTGGCTAGTTAGTAATGCGACCTATTTCGGAATTCCTCTACATTGTAATGACATTGTATCAAAACGATACATGAATAATATAAATCCAAACTTCGGTTTTTATAATTTTCTATCATGTTTTAACTTTTTAGAGTAGTTTTATAATACACAACCATAACATTTCTTAATATTAGTTTGTGTTATTACCTGTAGTAACCTGTAATCAACAATAGTTTTTGTAGCTTTATTTTCTTCAGTTCTAATCAACAATAACAACAATCCAGGTTGCCAGGCGACGTCGTAGAAAATAAAATACGTGAGAACAAATGAATGAGATGTATAAACAATTGAATACTGTTTCAGATTTAAGTAACATAATATAGGTTTGTCGTTTGATACTTCAACGAGGGGTTGGGGTGATTGGATAAAACTTAAAATGCAATTAACACTAGTATTAAACTTTCCGCTCAGTATCTAAATTGACGTGTTTTTAGTTTTAATTTAATTTAATTCAGTTGAAATAAATAATTATACTAAAAACTTTTGAAATGAGACCCCTGTGTGTGGGCTATACAGGCTATGATTTTTTGTGCCCTTTGATGCTATATCCATTTTATGTTTTTTTGGTACGTTTAGATTTTTTTGTTGGCACATATTAATATCTACGTGTTCACGCTTTAAATAAACGAATAATAAGTAAATAAATAGTAATAAATGAATGAATGGTTAAATAAATGAATGAATGGTTAAATAAATGAATGAATGGTTAAATAAATGAATGAATGGTTAAATAAATGAATGAATGGTTAAATAAATGAATGAATGGTTAAATAAATGAATGAATGGTTAAATGAATGAATGGTTAAATGAATGAATGAATGGTTAAATGAATGAATGAATGGTTAAATGAATGAATGAATGGTTAAATGAATGAATGAATGGTTAAATGAATGAATGAATGGTTAAATGAATGAATGAATGGTTAAATGAATGAATGGTTAAATGAATGAATGAATGGTTAAATGAATGAATGAATGGTTAAATGAATGAATGAATGGTTAAATGAATGAATGAATGGTTGAATGAATTATTTAATGAATGAATGGTTGAATGAATTATTTAATGATTGAATGGTTGAATGAATGAATACATAAATAAAGGAAGAAATTAATGCATAAATAAACTAATTATACTAATTAATGAATAAATGAACTAATTATTGAATGAATTAATACACTAATTATGAATAAATGAATTAACGTACTAGCTGATGAATCGCTGAATAAAAGAATGAATGAATTGAGTGAAAGAAGAATTAATAATTAATAAATGATACGTAGTAAGTTAATATAAGATAATAAACAAATACAGATAAATGGCACAGTTCACATATTGCAACTACCGGTAATTCTCTGTGGTTGTTAGTTGGAGGGTGTGCCTTCCTTTTTCGCCTCTCTCTCGCGTATCGATCAGTCACTAACTGCCAACTTCCAGACCAGACGACCTGCACGGATATCTTAACATCGTTAAATTAGTCTATCGAAGTTTATGCGGCCGCATATTTACCTGATGCATCTAATAAAAAATAGGATGAAGCGAGGAAATTTCGACGATAAATGTTATTATCTAAAACATGAAAACCAGTATATAGGAAACTACCGGAATTGAACACTCATTCTTAACGTACGGATAAAATTTTCTCTGAAAATGCAAGAGGAAATACTGTAATGAGTCGTCATAAATTGAGCGATTCGGTCAGATGGGTAGCCAAGCGACATTGTCTGTGAAAAAGAGAAAAGTTGTAAATATGCTTTTACTTGATAAAATAGCCCATTAAATTTGTGGGTGCGCGGACAAAAGGGGATAAGTCACCAAACCTAAGTTCTGAGATAACATAATTTTTTAATTCCAAATGCACAATTCTCTTTCATCTTTAATTTCAAAGTTGTGAATTGGCGCATGCTATACAATGTTCTTCTCACATTTCTCTGTCGAAATGTTTCTCACATTTCTCTATCGGGATGTTGACTTAAGTCAATTTTGGCCGAAAGATGACTGACTCGCGTATCCACGAATTGTACCGGTCAGTAATTGATTATTCACTGAGACATTATAGTAAAATCATAAAGATTTTTCCTTTGTGATTGTTGCTTTACTAATAACAGAAATATACGTACCATATCCTTTCTGAAATTAAAATATATGGAAAATGCTCTCTTTACGGATGGAATTAAAATCTGCCTTGACGGAAGAATTTTTATCATATATTCCGCTGTTTTGGAAATAAAGTCTGTCATTTTGACGATGACTTTGTATGTAAAACACAGTTTTCATTTTTGATAAGTTTTATAAAAGTGAAAGAAAACTTTCAATGCGTGCTTTTCACAAAGAAGTGGTTTTTCTTTGTCACTGTATGAAATCAAATATCAATCACCTTTGGAAATCCCTAATTAGAGATTCCAATTCAACTTATTGTTAGTGTTGTATAAGTCCAGGAAATACATGTCGGTACATGTGAGAAATGTAGGGCATCATTTTCATGAAGTCACGAAGCTTCAGTTAGGTGATTTTTTTTTTTTTAGCTTCTTGGAAATATAGTGGAAGCAGATATTCCAGAATCGCGTTCTAAAAGTTAAGATAACTTGATTGGAATTTTTCTTCTTACGCGTTCTTTCACATATATTTTGTGAAATGCATGCCTTTCTTTATTCAGTCTTAGAGTGCAGTAAGGTACTGTACTTGAATTGTTTGTATTCCGAGTCGCTCGTTACTACCTTGAGAGCTGAGGGTCTTCGTAATTTGACTTTTATATTTGACATACTTCAATATTATTTTATAGGAGTATAAATTATGTCTATTTTTTTTTCTAATCCACTGTTTTTCTCTCTCTTTTTTTAAAATACACTTCGGTTATTCCTCGCTTACACAGTTTTATTTATTTTTTCTTTAATTTAACTTTCATATACAGATAACACGTCGTCAATGTTCGTTGCAGTAGTTGCTGTGTGTTGATCTGTCGTTACTAACCCGAACTACTGAATGAAGGAAAGTTATTCCTGTTTGGCCATAGCAGGCTTGCAGAACTGGGCGACAATTGTGGCGTTACGTCCTTCATAGGAATACGTCACTCACCCCTTCCTTCCACCCCCGTGTCATTGACTTGGTAGGGGAGGGATTTGTATTCATTGTCTGTCTTGTGTGATTGCGTACGAGCCACATATACGTCATTCAACGCCAGTGGACTGTGGACGGGAACCAACGCTTTCCCCATGCTTTCCACCTCTCTCTTGCCAGTTCTGTATTCCTGGGCTATAGTGAACAATTGGTATTCGTTCTTGGCTGTAGCGTGAATAAATTGTATTTATCTTTAGTTTTGGTGTTTAGAAATGATAATCTTTCTTCACTGATATACGAAGAAATAATATTCCTCTTTTGCTTCTGGCGTGAAGTAATGATGTTGCTCTTTAACTCTAGCAACAAGGAATGATCTTCTTTAGTTTGGAGTGAAGGAGTGATATTCTTCTTTAGCTGTGATATACTCGTAAGGAATGATATTATTTTATTGTGATTTTAGAAAAGGTATTCCTCTTTAGCTTGAAATAAATGAATGAATGATATTCTTCTTTGTTCCTTACGTAAAAATAATCTTGTTAATTTGTGGAGTGATATTCTTCTTTGGCTATTTCATGAAGAAAATTATATTACTCTTTAGCTGATGAGAGCAAAAAAAAAAATTCTCCTTTGTGATAGGAAGAAATGTTATTTTTCTTTATCTGTGCAAGTGTGAAGTGAAGGAATGATACTTTTGTTTGATTGTAATATAAAGTGAAAAAATGATATTCTTCCTAGACTGTGCCATGAAGGAATGACACATCTCTTTGGCTATAGTGTGAAGGAATGATATTCTCCTTTACCTGTAGCGTGAGGAAATGATTGCGATACGAAGAAATTATATTCCTTTTGACTTTGAAGGAATTAGCCTATATTTTTTATTGTGGCATAAAAATGATACGTTAGGTTGAATCTGCTATGAAGGAATAATATTCATTTTAGACTGCCAGGTCTGACTGTTCGGCTATAGTGTGAAGGTATATTTCTTTTTTTTTTTCTTTTTTTTTTGCTCTGGTATAAAAGAATGTCATTCTTCTTCGATTTTTAAATGACGAAATTATATATTTTTTGACTTTGATAATATCCTTCTTTGACTGTGGAATGAAGGAATGATATTCCTCTTTGGATATGGCGTTAAGAAACGATATCTGTTGTCTATGGTGTGAAGGAATGATATTCCTCTTTGGTTGTTGCTGAAGAAATTATATTTCTTTTGACTTTGATAATATCCTTATTGGCTGTGGAGTAACGTCTTAGATATGGCGTTAAGAAACGATAATATCTGTTGGCTATGGTGTGAAGGGATGATATTCCTCTTTGGTTGTTGCTGAAGAAATTATATTTCTTTTGACTTTGATAATATCCTTATTGGCTGTGGAGTAACGTCTTAGATATGACGTTAAGAAATGATAACGTCTGTTGGCTATGGTGTGAAGGAATGATATTCCTCTTTGGTTGTTGCTGAAGAAATTATATTTCTTTTGACTGATAATATTCGTTTTGGCTGTGGAGTAACGTCTTAGATATGACGTTAAGAAACGATAACACCTGTTGGCTATGGTGTGAAGGAATGATATTCCTCTTTAGTTGTTGCTGAAGAAATTATATTTATTTTGACTTTGATAATATTCGTTTTGGCTGTGGAGTAACGTCTTAGATATGACGTTAAGAAACGATAACGTCTTTTGGCTACGGTATGAAGGAATGATATTGCTCTTTGGTTGTTGCTGAAGAAATTATATTTCTTTTGACTTTGATAATATACTTTTTGGCTGTGGAGTAACGTCTTAGATATGACGTTAAGAAACGATAACGTCTGTTGGCTATGGTGTGAAGGAATGATATTCCTCTTTGGTTGTTGCGTGAAGAAATGTTATTTGCCGTGATCGTGACATGAAGAAAAAGACATTCTTCTTTGGCTATGACATGAAATTTATCCCTCTTTGCTTGTGACATGACGAAATTATTTTTTCTGTTTGGCAGTGAATTGACGCACTGTTTCACTGATACAATTAAACCACGTTGTTACCTCTATGTTATCGCTAGACGACAGACCAATCCTTATAAGCGAAAATACCTATATTCGTTTTTCATGTGGGTTAGTCCCGTCTCTCACTCACTGACTGCTTAAATTATTGTAAAATCTAAAAGAAGAGAGTAGCATATTCGAAGCAGCTCCACACATAGCACAGAAGAGGGTGCGCAGTCATTCGCATGGCTGCCCCTCATTCCCACGTACACAGATTTTCTGCTTTAATACTCTGACGCTGTGTGTGTCGTATAAGCAAGCTCAGAGGCATTGTTCATGCTGTGGGATCTTAAGAAATATCATCTGCCCTTGGATACCGCACGTATTGTCTCCTACGACGCAGAACATTTTTTTTACGTAACTCCATTTGTAAGATAACGTCATACAAGAAAGTTTGATGTATGGCGTATACTCGCCGGCGTTATTATGGACATTAAATTCTTTTCTTTGGCAGCTGACCATGTTTAATTAAGCGCTCTGACGCTCCGTGCGTACAACAGGAAGCGGTGAGCTCATCGCGTAAAACGTTTTAAGGATTTAATTACAGCGGTAGAGCCCAGTGGTCAACGAAACTATTTTTATTTAAAGAAAATATAAGCAATTCCACAGTGTAACCATTACAAGGCTCTTTCAATAAGATCTGATCACTGAGTCAACGTAGTTGTGGTCTTTAAAAATTCTGTTAGTGAACTGGACTGTGGTTCTCCGTTGTGACCGCTAGAGGGCATGTTTACCGAGAGCGATGCTTTCATGGATAGGTGGCAGGTATATCGCTGAAGATAGCGGAATGAGAAGTGTCAGTGAAAGGTTATTTAGGATTAGGAAGGAGGCGTTCCGTGGCGCCTGTAATTGGTACAATCTACTTCATTAATGCAGCCACGTTTTGAAGTTCAGTTTACTGTTCAGTACTTTATTCCTCTTCCCACTGATATGCTAGTAAGTATGTACACAGATACAGAGATAGCCATTCCTATTCCTATGAACAGTGACGTGCCGCTGTACCTCTTAAATGTTGGCATACATCTCAAACGAGTTCTAATTTGTGATTACTAGGCCTGAGAAATACTGGGTGTTCATTTCAAAGTGTGTCATGACGTCACTGTTGGTGAGTCAGCGATTTGAAGCGAGTTTCAGCTTTTATGTCAGAGAAATTGCCTATTAATCAAGGCGTTCAATCTGAACTTAAGAACGTGTACGGTATAACTTGAACGTCGTAGCAACAGATGGCGGTCTGTACGGTCTGTGTGCTACCATAACCTCTTTCGAACTGTGTTTTGCGCGGGCAAGTCGTACCCAGGGTATTTGTTATCATCGGTTGCGTACGGCAACATTCCACAATACAAATCAAATGCTCCATGTCCATGTTGACCGTCGAAGTTATGTCAACAAATGCTGTACGTAAGTAATCGTCTTAACCCTCTCCCCATATCCCGACAGTAAGAAAAAAACTCACCTCAGTACGTGTTTCCAAACAGTTCACATTCCTGCCACTACAGGCGTTACCGTACGTATCGGTAAGTACTCTTCAGAATGAAAGCCATACTTGGTAGGCAACTTCTCTTGCATATAGGTAATATGCCTTTGCGGAGATGTAGGAAGATTGAATTCTCTAGGCTCATCGGCTAGCTACATGACGACATACAGCGAGTCATGACATACTTTGAACTGAACACCGAGTATATGCCGTTATACTACCAGTGCTCTTCGTGCGCCTCTGACTTCGAGTATATCTCAGAGTTAGGGTGAGTTAACGCAGTGTCTTTTGTTCGTTTGAACTCATGCTTATCACGATAAGTTAGTCCTCAACATTTGGTTGGTTGAAAGTCATTCCTTTGACTTCGAAACACAACTGTCTGTTAAAGAAGAATTTAAAGACGTAATTTTCTTTGTTAAAGAACATTTGCATTATTTTAAAGACATTTTATTTTCTGTCTGTAGAAAATACACCTAATATAACATTGACAAGTATCAGCCTTTTTATTTCACTATGTTAAAATGATGACACGTATGGGCGAATCCAGAAATGCATATAGAGTGTTAGTTGGGAGACCGGAGGGAAAAAGACCTTTAGGGAGGCCGAGACGTAGATGGGAGGATAATATTAAAATGGATTTGAGGGAGGTGGGGTATGATGATAGAGGCTGGATTAATCTTGCACAGGATAGGAACCAATGGCGGGCTTATGTGAGGGCGGCAATGAACCTTCGGGTTCCCTAAAACCCATTTGTAAGTAAGTAAGTATGTTAAAATGATGGTGTATTACGTTTTTGTTTTACATAACTTTTCATTTCATATATTGTTGCAGTGAATAACAAACTACATTTTCAAATTTTCAAAGGAGAATGATTACCTGGTGCTAGAAAACAGTCTTATATCCAGAAAAACTTCGTTCCACTTCTGCAGAAACAATGGGGGCACATTTGAAATATTTTATACAAGCATTATCTACCTCAAAATCTGCACCATTATTAATAAATTTCTTCATTTGAAATTGTCACAAATTTTACATAGAGCTAAATATCCATAATGTTTATCCAGTATTTTTTTTTCATCTTGTTTGCTATATTTTTTCCTAGTTCATGTTCCAAGTATTCAGTTTCGTCACAATATCATTGACTACATGCTATTTTATGTCTGTAGAAAATACACCTAATATAACATTGACTAATATCAGCCTTATTATTTCACCATGTTAATCTGATAGTGTATTTACCTTTTTTGTTTTATATAATTTTTTATTTCATATATTGTTGCAGTGAATAACAAACCACATTTTCAAATTTTCAAAGGAAAATGATTACCTGTAGCTAGAAAACACAGCCTTATATCTAGAGAAACTTCGTTCTTCTTCTGCAGAAACAATGGGGGGAATATTTGAAATATTTTACATAAGCATTATTTATCTCAATGTGTATCATTATTACAAATTTCCTCATTTGAAATTAAGTCACAAATTTCGTTCTCGGCATCTTGCTGTTATTCTTCTTTACAGGACGTTGAATGTTGCCTGTTACGAATAGCAGTATTCGGTCGTAATGTAACCGATCAACTAAAGTTCACTGCTGAACGAAACACACTGAAATCCTCCACCCCAATGCAATTACGTACTGGTACCTAAAGTCAGAGGCGCATGAAGCGCAATGTAACGGCATACAATTCTTAGCCCTAGTGATGACGGAGTCTCTATTATTCTATCATGAACACCACTGCAAACCGCAATACACAATACAGGCGAGTCAAGCCTCACGTGCACGGCAGGGATGGGAGTAAAAGACATAGTTTTGTTGTCAACACGACTAAAGAACGAGACGGCATTAATGGAATCCATTGTACCATCGCAACATTTTGCCTTCTATTATTATTACTATATCCAGTAAGTAATGCCCCACATTTTCTCAGTAAATTTCTAATCCAGAAAAATGAAAATTAAACATATTATAAAATAATATTTTTTTCTAACCACCCGATTTTTTCACCTAATCTCCACCTTCCGTGGCCTTACGCCATCCAGAAAGAAGAACATGTATACCTCGTCTGTTCCAGTCCTTGCTTTGGTTACGCAGCCAAGTTCTCGTTTCCGACTCAAAGTTTTGGACCCTGGTTTCACCACCTGTTACGATTTGTGACAAAAAGACCTTCCATTCAGCTTTAAAACGTGCCAACAATTCAGAAGAAATTACTTTTCTTCGAGATTTTTGTTCGACTGTGAGACTTCGCGCAACCCATCTCCCACACACTTTTGAATGTCTGAGAGCTTAGATAATTATTGCATCCCTAGGTGTTTCCTGCTTCAAATTATTAAACGAATTGGAAATGAAATGCTTGTTCGAAGTAAGTTACTCTTATCGCGGATGACTGGCAGAAGAATTGAT
Organism: Periplaneta americana; assembly: GCF_040183065.1. Lineage (NCBI taxonomy): Eukaryota > Metazoa > Arthropoda > Insecta > Blattodea > Blattidae > Periplaneta > Periplaneta americana. The sequence goes on from NC_091128.1 coordinate 85,826,270, forward strand.
AATAGAAATCATTGGAAATGTTGATAGAAATGAGCTTTCAGCAGTCCTTATAACGAAAATTTTAACAGTAGCTCAACAATTCTAAGATATTAGTCAGGTTTTGTTGATATTTTACTTATATACGAGATGGTTTATTATTTCTTTCTCGGAAATTAAAATATTTCATTTTGTTCATTAGAAGTAGAACAAAATAATTTGTTTTCTAGAAATCGTCTGAAACGATTTTTGTCTGGATTGTTCCACGAGAAACAGTAGAGAACTAAAGCGTGGGTCGTACAGCTTCTAGAATTAGACAAAGAATACCGCATTTGTCTTCTCTACTTTGTTAGAGTAGCTTTCATAATTATATAAGATGAGAAAATGTTGTAAATAAAATTTATTTTTTTTTCTAAAACTAAATTCGATTTAATTGACACAGTTCTTGTAACTCTATAAATATGTTTGTGACATCATTTTTAAGTGGCGTAATTTTTATAGAATATTATATTTGATCTCTTCAAGAAATGTTAAAAATTGTCATAAGGTCTATTAATGTAATGATATTTATTTGAACCCTAAGAAACAAAGCTGTGCAAGCAAACTGCCTGTGGTACAGCAATGCACTACAAAATAATTAAGTACAATGAATAAATGATACATTGGCTTGAAATGGTGACCATTGGCAGATTGAACAAATCCAACTGCTGGGTGAATAAAAGCCTCTATTGTTCTAATGCTGCCTGCTGAATGGACGCAAACTCATCAATAATGCATGGCTGCATGTTTTCTAGTGTTGCCGGAATACCCTCATACATACGTAACATTCTTTACAATTCCCCATAGAAAATAGGTCTAATGGTCTCACTATACCGCAGTGATCAATCCACCGATTAGAGTATTCTCCATTCAGGACACCATGTGCACACATGCTATAATGTAGCTGATAATCATTGTGTCGGTTGCACTGTACATAAATATACCTTACTGAGAGAGCAGGGAAAATTTCTTTCCAAGAATCTTGCTTATTTATACTTTGCCATTGATGTTATCATTAATAAAGTTAGGTTCAAAATTATATTTGCAAGTCTCCCACAACAAACGTATTGGTTTTGAAGCTTCCTAATCGATTTATTAACGACGTTTTTGGCGATAAGAGTCAGAGTATTTGTCCCGGATAGAGCTCTGTTTTTCTTAATCCTACTTGCTACTGTTATAGGCCAGCCAAGTTCCGATTACCGACGGCAGGAGTCCGAACTACAGAGCTCGTTGCATGTTTCCTGTTTGTAGCGACAGCGGCTACCTCATCTCCAATCGGTAATAAGAAGTTGGTGGGGCTATAACTGTACAGCATATGTATTTGAACTTGAAAGAAATACAAACGGTGCACATTCGCAATCAGTTTCTGAGACACTGCTCTCTTCCCTACAGGTACAGTCAGGGGAAGAACCTTGTAAGGCAGTGAAACATTTTCCTTTTGTAATAAATTTAACTTTAGATTGCACATGTAGAACTTAACAGACAAAACTTAATGTATTAAAATGATAAATAAGTACATAAATTAAAACATTTCTATGTGAAACAAAACTAGTCATTTATTCATTTACTTAAAAATACAGCATTACAAAATAAATAAATTAGATACATTTCTTTATATAACAAAACTAGCCATTGGTTCAAATAGTTAAAACAATTACAAAATAAATGTATTAATTATATACTTGTGTATACAGGGCTGCCCACTTAACTCTTTCACCTCCGATAGCGTGTGAAATATTTCAGATATACACAAACCGACAATATGAAGTTAAATTACATCGAAGGGGACATCTGATACACGTATTGTTTTTTTTTTTTTGTACATGATATAATTTTCGAGATATTAGAGTCAACTTTATTTTTTTAAATGGGAACCAACTAAGTTTCGTATTGCAAATATTGCGTTAGCTCTGTCTAATAACAACTAACTACTTTATTCACTGTTTGAGTATCACCGGTAAGAGTAAACATAAACTATGTCTGACGTACCCTTCTTTATAATGTTGACTTAATTGAAGATCGAACACGCCTATAGTACTCTACACTACCCAATGCAACCCTTATGTCTTCAGTTCTATACTGGACAATTGAGCGATAAGACATACGCGAAAAATCTGATTGCACACAGGAGATTTTGTGTTCTGTTTTATGAGAATGTGTTTATTTTTTATTTTACACAGCTTTTATGTCTTACTTAACCATGAGCAACATTTCCACAGTATCAAAATGCACAACACATTGTGACTGTGATTTAATTGACGCATAACTCTAACCAGAATTTTCTCCTTCTGTTCGATCCTTGGTCAGACATTGCTTATGTTTACTCTTACCGGTGACATTCAGACAATTATTAAAGTAGCCAGTTGCTATTAGAGCTAACACATCATTTGCAGTACGAAACATAATTGGTTTCCATTTAAAAAAAGAAAGTGGACTATAATGTCTTTAAAATTATTTATTGTACAAAAAATGCATTACGTGTATCAGACGTCTCTTTCGATGTAATTTAACTTGTAATTGTCGTTTTGTTCACATCTGAAATATTTCACACGCTATTGGAGGCCCACTCTGTATATTTATTTCGCCCCTGAAAGAGTAGAACTCGTGCTCAAGGGCGGATTCCTGAATTGAAATTAAGATGTATATAATACAAATTGTCTTATGTCTACTACGCAATAAGAATATATAAATTTAAATTTACAGTTTTTCAATTTTTATAAAATCCATACATAACTTTTTAAATTGAATACTAGGACTATTAGAATTGACAAGATTAGGATATTTAAATATAAATTTGTTATGTATTCTTGGGCCTAAGTTACTACAATGATTAAATACTGTAGCAGTGTGGCATTTTGGTTCGAACAATCTTAAAGAATTCATACCTTTTGTTTCATAACTATGAGAGTACAATACAAAATTATTTCGATTTTTATGTATGAATTTTATTAATACAATATAATAAATTTGTCTTATTTTAAGAACATTAAAGTCTAAAAACAATTTTGAGATGGAAAATCATTAGGTTTATGAAGATATATTTTAATTATTTTCTTCTGTAATAAATAAAGTGGATTAAAATTGGTTTTAAATAAGCTACCCCCATCCTATAATTCCATACGTAATTACCGATTGAAATAAAGTTAAGTATATTGTATAAGTATATAGGGCTATATGTAAAAAAACTAGTAATTGGTTCACCGACTTTTAAAAAATACAAAAATTAAATACACATCTGTATTTAACAAAACTATTCACTGTTCACGTATCTCTGTTACAATAAATAACAGTATACATTGATTAAATCAAACGGGAAGCTCTTGCGACGCTCACTCAAACAAGCAGGACGACTGTTGCTTTGATATCCCAGTTGGGAGTGTCCGCTCAGAGCTCATTACATCAAACTTCAGCTATATTCTATATATTTCTAACCTCTTTCCAATATTTTGCTGAATGAAATCCGAGCTCTAGTAATGGGATTACCCGATTATTTTACAGTTGGAAATCTGACAAAATGCAACTCTGTAATTGACTCAAGTAGGATTGGAACCTGCGCCCCTAGCGTAGTCTCGCGTCATGAATCTTAATCCGCTACAGTCCAAGTGGTGATGTTCTACATGTCGATGCTGTCGAGTTGTTTAAGGACCTGTATTTAATATTCCGGTATTAAATTGTCCCTAGCTTTTGAATTAAGCGTCACTGGTTCAATGAAATTTGGGGAAATTAGGGCTTTAACTGAGTTTCTATATCCAGTGATAAAAGTCTGTAACATTGTGTAAATCAATACAAAATAGTTTTTGATGTATGCGCTTACGGAAAGGCTTAAACTTGTAAAGTGGAAGAATTTGTGTACTTCTTTGTTTATAAAACACATTGATATAGTAGGGAGACCAGCAACTTCAACTTATCTTTGCAAGTTTTACGGCGATTTATTGTCTGTATATCAAAACTTGGTTTTACGGGTATTACAAGCAGATGAGAAACGTTAATAAGAAATATGAAATCTTTGCATCCTGTACATTTTTCTACCTATACATGGTGAGAAACCTGCATATGACCTTCCATTGCTTCACGGCTCCTGCTAATCAGAGGAGTGCAGTCAAAGAGTATCGCTGCTCAGAGATAGTTTATTCTGAAGTCCATTAGATTGTCAGGTTTAAAGAGAATGCATTTGTAAGTACATCCGAAAAAAGAACGTAATTTTAGCTCATTGTTTCTTCTGTACACTTATTTAAACTCGCAGGTTGTAGAGCAGTGTTCGAGCGGCAACGCAACAGGGAACTGTTTTCCATCCCTCTCTTTGTCTAACTCTACCTCCATTTCTCCCTCGTATGGGACAGCGATATACGTTGTAGCGATCTTCTATTGGTTCTAACCATATGCAGGAAACTTGCATTTCAATATAGTAGTAGATCTGTCAACATTCTCTATAGTGGAGGACCATAAATTCTCTTAGATTAAATTTAAACTTTTAGAAAATGTGAGAGACAGTTAAATTTTTACTAAAATAAAAATTATTGAAATAGAAAATACATTTTTGGGCACATTTTTGAACATAAAAATTTGATAAGTTACGCACACGTAGATTATTTTAGCAATATCTACAGTATCTGATGTAAAATTCTGAAGAACATACAATGAAAACTGTAGTAGCGCGTCGACTTAATCCACACTTCAAGATGAGCTGTAATAACTGAATTATTTTGCTGCTTTTATTCTCGCCTACATATCCTTGACTTTTACGTGTAGGCTATTGAAATAGCTCATCAATGTTCTAAGTGAATACTTCATATCCTTCAGAAATAAACTTTTGGGATATTCCACATTGTCTTGGAATTGAACGTTTTCAGTGTTTCGGAGCTACATGTAGGTTCCATCATCAGGTCAGATAGGTATGGTCAGAGGGGCTGCCTGGGGTAGCCAGACGTAAGGATTCCTACAGAGTAGACGACCCTTCTGGTTATATTTACTTGTCCTAATGATGGAACTTGTATGCAATTCCGAAACGTTGGAAATGTAAAATTCCAAGACACTGAGGATTACCAAAAGTTTATTTCTGATAACTTTCACCGTGAAAGCGTAAAAATGCATTCGTCATACGCTACTCCTCAGTTTCCATTTTAACTTGTATTTCTTAATCTCTTATTGATAGAGATGTGATTTATTTTGTGTTAACGATGTACGCGAAATGTGTTAAAAACTTATTTTTTTTTTGCATGGAGAATGCAAATCACTTAATGAAAAGCAAAATTAAGCGAAATATATCCGCGAATTTTTGCGAAATTGATTGAAATCCACGAAATTACTTCATAATCACGACAATCAACAAAAAACAGAATTTACACGAAAAGTGACTTTCTTCTTCGAAATAAAAGTGAAAATTTTATTCGTTATAACATATACTAGAACATTTTTACTCATTTCATCGTTCAACGTTACATGCATGTGGCAACGATGTACACATAGTTTCAGGAACTACTTCCAAGGAGCATTGCAAGCAGACAATGGTTATTTCTCTTTCCCACAACAATGCCGTAAACCCCTCAGTTGAAATTGAATTATGAATTGAATTAATGACTGAAATCATTTTCTGTTAGTTTGAAAGGGATTGTTTCAATAAGAATTTAAAAATTTTATTTTTTAAGTTTTTTTTGGGATGCGAAATAAGTGCGAAATTACTGTTTTTTTTAAGAAATATTCACCGAAATTAAATCATTTTAATCACCGAAATCAGGATAAAGTAGTCACTATATTTATTTAGGCCTATAACCATGATAGTACCTTATGGAAATTTTCTGCACACACTTTGAAGTGCCGAATTGTAATATTCAATAAAGAAATGCGTAATACTTTGTAAGAAAACAATGACATTACGGATATACATTATTAATTAATAGTGTTACAAGATCTCTGTTTATGAAGCATATTTTTTCCTTCTAGGGAAGTAAACGTTTATTTGAAATATCTTTATTGCATATAAAATATGCTGGTTAATTAGCGACATTGTAGCTATGGAACGATTTAAGCATGCTATAAGAAAGAGGTCGATGAGAATAGGACCCGTGCATGAAACGTGTCACACAGTTTTATATAACTGCTTAAGAATATTTAGTGGCCAATTTTTATCAGAAATTATGTTGAAATTTTTATATTGAAGTCCATCTCAAAATGTGAATAATTTGCAAAATGTTATGCAGTATATTAAATTGAGTCAATGAACTTCAGTTTGTTGCTGACTAGAGGAAGCCGATGTCTGTCGGTACTGCAGTGACGAGTGGACGAATATGTGATTCATGGGGAGAAGTGGCAAACATGTGCGAGTGACAGCACCACAACTACACTTTCATTTCAGTTTTGAGTGACCACCATATTGGTTCGTGGATTAGTCGTTCACAATTTGAATATTTTTCACCACATAGAAATACGGATACTGTATTGGTTTGCATTGGCGCATCGTTTACCAGTTCGCTGGTTTAATTTTGCTAATGTACCGGTAAGCGTTGAAATAGTCTCCTGGGTACGGCGATGCTTTCCAATTTCGTTGTTAGTTACATGCAAGTTTCGGTCATAACATACGTTCCTCGATGGTGTAGCAATTGGTAGGTGAAAATCAGTGTGTTCCTTCATTGCGTGAGGAAGTAAAGTGTTGTCTACATGTGATATTCCTACTGCTTGAAGAAAATGTAACTTACTATTTGTTTCTGGGTAATGATAAATCCATGGCGCGACAGTCCGTGAAGGGCCAAGACTGACCAGTCTACTGCTGACTTCACATCCACATGTCTCAGCAGAGGTGAACGACCATTCAACCAGTACAGGGGTAACGTGTGTTCAGCGCGATGATCCTACAGCCGTTATAGCTAGTTTTCGTAACCGGATTTCATTGTCTATTGCAGCTCCCTCCGAATTCATCACGATGCTCACGGAGTATCTGTCTCATATACTGACCAAAATATCATAAGAAAGTTCATTCCCCATGAGGACTCGAACCAGCGTTCATTCCGTAACATGAGTTAAGGCATGTTGCCTTAATGGATGAGGCTACGGCGCAGATGGGTCAAAATTATGTGATAAGTCCCGTAATTGCTTTATATCAACTCTTGATAGAGCTCTGATTGAGAGAGTGGAAACTGTCGATTCATAATTATCTCACCCGTCCAGAATCATTTGACTCATTAGTTCGAAGTGCTGAGACTGAAAATTGAATATTCAAGATTAGTTTAGAAAAGCCAATGACATAGTCTTCGAGAATTCGGCATTAGCAAACTACCCAACCAACATAACATTGCAAGTGATAGCTGTCGGCTGAGGGTTCTTATTAAGACTCAAAAGTCGCCAAATTTTGTGAAACAGTGCGAAAGCCTGTCTCCATTGTATTTAAAACAATTAAGCCATATTAGCAGGACTGATTGTGAACATCTTGCCCTTGGAAGGACTCGTAGCGCCACATTTTAGTGCTACGAAGTAGCAATAGAAATTGACATAGAATCTTAATTTTCGTGTGGTGAAAACCTTAAATCTTTAAAGAGTTTCACAGGAATTACATATAAACGAAAATCACATGGCGGCCACTCGAAGCTTGCAGAACTGTAGTAGTATTATGGTAGTTGCCACTTTTCCCCATATCCTTGGTGTGTGTTGTGACGCGAAGACTTGGGTCTTGCAGGGTGCATTCAAAGCACGATGACTTATAGATGGAGGTAGGGTGCGATGCGGGCGGTCTAACGCGCGTGCGCCATGGATGAGCCGGAGATTGAGCAGACTTTGGCGCAGAAACTGTTGTTCTACACCACCGCTTTCTTCATCCTCCTTGGCACTTTCAGCCTCTTCGCCTTCCTCTTCCTGGTGCCTTTCGTCATCGATCCGGCCTTCACGACCATCTTCATGCAGTTCGACCCTGTGGCCGCCCTTTGCCAGACGGTACATACCGAAACGAGGCATGGCGCGTCCAATTGCACGTGGAGCTCCTGTAGAGAGGGCTGCACCAAGGAGGTGTACGAGTGCACGCAGATTCGGGTCAACTACAAAATTCTGCCGCCAGTTAAGCAGGAGGAAGGCGAGGAAGGGAATGCTGGGGAGGACGAGGGGACGGATGAGGACATCGTGGCGGAGCTCCACGAATATCTGCGGTCCAAGAGAGCTATCCGCGACTACGACTACTCGAGCGAGGACGAGGAGATCGCCCTGCAGGAGCCAGAGCCCACGGGACTCATGGGGAACGACTCGGAGTGGTATTATACCCAGGCGAAGCTGTTCCCCAACGTGAAGGGTTGCGGCTACCCGCCCATGCTCAACTGCAGCATCTTCGTCAAGATGTACAGTGAACCGGGGACCAACTTCTCGTGCTACTACAGCAAGGTGGATCCGGGGCTGGTGATGAGCGAGCTGGACATGTGGCAAGTGTATATGAATCTCGTATACGCGATGGCCATCCCCATCCCGTCCTTCATCATCTCCGTCATCTACCTGACCTTCGCCTACTTCAAGATCTACAACGACGACGACGAGGAGGCCCTCGTGAATGCGGCCGGGGAGACGGTGGAGGGAGACGCCGCCGAGAACGGCGTGACGCCGGTGCCGCCTCTCACGAGCGGCGCCATCACGCCGGGCAGCGAGATCTTCAGGGAGGATCTCGCGAGCTTCGGGCACCAGCTCAAAGTGGCGATGGCAGACGAGATGAGCAGAGAGAGTGTAGCGGATGCCGTCCCCGTCATCGCCAACTCAAACTCCATACCTGGGTGAGTGCAGGTCTCTTGTTCGCTCACTACTGCACGCAGATCTAAGTAAATGTCTCTATGGAATTATTAGTTGTAGACCATATTCAGAAAATAGAACTAGGGCTTCTTTGAATCCAGCACAGAAAGTTCCATTTGCCTTCATTTGAAACATTTGCCATTAAATTCAGTATTGTATCTCAAAACTTCTCACTGTTAAACGAGGTTGTGGGTTTTCTCCATAAAGTCCAATCAGTAACAGGGTTCCACTAATCAAACTGTATTGTCACATTGGATCACTTCAGTAGACTTTTCATTGTTGTTGTCTTTTCTCGTAAGAGTAATAAATTGAGGCACATTCTGTATTAGTATGTTACCGGTACATAGAACAATATTCCATTGATCTACTTCTGCTAGAAAACAATAGGTATGAATTGAACAGAGTTACATAATTTTTGTCGTGTCGACATATTCCAGTGATTTCCAACTGAATAATGTATGACATAAGTCGTTTCTCTCGTTGTCACTGACATACATTCTGATGGGGGGAGGCAGATAAAAAAGTTATCTTTTTTTCTTCCACCATGTTAATGTCAGAAGTGCTTATATAAATTTTGGCCGCTCGGCCGCAATTACGAGGCCGTCCAGAAAGTCATTTTCCCTGGAGCCGTTCACATAAAAATAGCACAATTGCATGGAAAGATTTATTGAAACAGATACAGCAATTATTCCGCTATTTGTCAACATATCCCCCACTGGAATTGCGACATTTTTGTCATGGGATCAATTTTTGTATCCTTGTACGAGGAAGGTAGCCGCCTGGGATTGGAACCACCGTTTGACAGCCGTCTGCACCTCTCTGTCGATCCCATGATATGACGAATATCTCAATTAAATAAAAGTCTAGAATCTAAGTTCATTTGCTTCAATATTTTAAATTTGTTTCTTCTACAGTAAATTATTTTTTATTTCTGTTATATTTAACATCGAATTTCATGGGGTCGTGGCAGAAATAACATAAAATTAAATGTAGTTCGAGAATATAATTTAATCATTAATATTCTGCAATGTTTTGTTTTTATTGGATATTCTTTTCCTTTAGTAATATTTTCATGAAATTTATGCGACGCATTTTTATTCGCTTATCTGATTTAAGTATCATTGTAACACAGTCCATGTAACAGTGTGAAAGTCGATGTTAAATACAACATAAAGAACAGTTGACTGTAGAAGAAACAAATGTAAAATTTTGCATATCGATGGTGTTGATCAGTAACCTCGTATGTCAAAATATTCAATTTTACAGGAGATCGAAAAAAAACATTTTAATATCTTGATAACGAACAAATATATGACATAAGAGAGTATTTAAATATCTTCTTGTAAAGTTTGTATCCATGTCTTGACGTAAGATATGTTTGCAGAAATTTCGGAAAGACTTTTTTATGAAGATAAAGTTAAATCTCATTTTGTTCATTCTTTTGACATACGAGGTTGCTGTTCAACACCATCGATATAGCAAATGAAGTAACATTTTAGAATTTCATTTAATTAATTGCTGTGAACCTACTGAGAAAATAAAATAGTAGCTGGTGCTTTTGATGAAATGTAATCCTTTAACGTTTTTCGTGCCTCTGATTGAGGTTCTCGATGATATATACAGTTCCCCAAGAAAGGAATGGGACGACTCTTGGTGATCCGAAAGTCTAAGTTCTATAGCGCGTTTCGCACGATATCGACGTAACCATGCAGGGAAACCTCTAGCAATGCATGCGTATTTTCACCATATTCCAAAATACACATCAGTCAAAATGTCTATTTCTGGTACAGGTCTCTGATTACGTCCCATGATCTTTTATCTCTTATGAAAATATGAAAGTAACCGTGTGGCAAAAAGTCACCTCATCGTAGGGAGAAAAATGTTTTTAATGAAATGATAAATGTAGAGCAGTGACAAATATCACAAAGATCTCGAGAAAGATAACAAGGACAAAGATAAGGACCACGATAAGTATTAACTAGGACCATGATATGGACTGTGAGAAAGAGAACAAGAACCACGATAAGGATAATGGCAAAGACAACAGCAACTACTATTATAAGGACTACGACAAGGAAAAAGACAGACAAGGACGACGACAAGAATCACGACATGGGCCACGACAAGCGCCACAATAAAGATCACAATAAGGACCACCATAAGGATCACGACATAGACTGTAAGGATCACTATAAGGACCATGATATGGATCACAAGGGCCACAAAAGAACCGCGATAAGAACCAAGACCCCACAATAAGGACTAAGACTATGATAAGGACCATGACAAAGACAAGAAAGACAGCGTTTCAAAAAGTACCATGATAAGGACCACAATATGGACAACAAAAATCGCGTTAAGAACCATGACAAAGACAAGGACAACGATTAAGATCATGACAAAGACATCAAGAATAAACGTAAGGACCACAACAGACAACAAGGACCACAGTAAGCACCACGATGAGCTGAACGAAAAAATCGATAAGGCTCAAACACGAATCACGACAATGACCAAGACATGACGTAAGACAGGGATCACGACATTGACCATGACAAGTACCTTGCGTTGTCCTGATCTTTATCGTGGTCCTTGTTGTACTTGTCGTGGTCACTTTCATGATTGCTGTCTTGGTCCTTGTCGTGATATAGTATTGTTTTTCAGTATTTTGGATCGGCACCTGCCGGCGGTGAGACCAAACGGCTGGATAAACATTTGTGTCGCCACTCGTCCCGGTGGCTCATACGGTTAGTATTCAAATAGAATTATTATTGATACTTCTTAATGCTTGTTAAAACATCCTAAATTTCATTGTTATTATTTAAAAAAATTATTCTATTTGTAATGACATCTAATAATTATGTTTTGTTAAAATATGTCGCAGTCACGCCTTTTTAATATATATTTTTAGAAATTAACGCATTCATTAATTTTTTAATATAATTTTTAATTTTGTATTATCTGTGACCATTAACACTTATCGAAGACCGCGATCAGCCGCTTAATCCCATTGTAAAACTCATTTTTAACGTTATTAAGGAAATTAAAAAAAGCGAACTCGCGTGTATAGGGTTCGAACCTGCTCCCTTCCGCATGACACGAAGCTTTAGGCGACTGAGCTATTGAATCGAGACGACAGGTCTCTCTTCTGTGAGGCATGTCAATCTCGCCATGATGGCCCAAATTTCAATGTTACTGCACGATTTTTATATATATATTTATCTATTTTTACAACACATATACATTTTGTGCAGTTTTGCATGCAAGTTTCGGAACACGTTCCAACAACAAACAAAACAGATTGAATTTAAATAACTGAATTACGCGTTATCTTGTGTATATGGGCTCCGAGCCTTCGATCATGCGCAGCGTCTTGTATCTGGGACTTGGAATATTCCGTTGCCTCATTCTTTTTTTTTGGGGGAACTGTACATCTATTATCAGGCAGTACATCTCACTTGACGATATGTGTCAGAGAAAGAACAATTGTTTGTATGCATTTGAAGTCTGATTAGTGTAATATGTAGCTAGACAGCGATGTATGTAATGGAGAAGGAAAGAAACTGGCCAGTCTACCCTATTATCTCCTGGCCTAGTAGCCCCATAAGTGGTGTCTTGTTGATATCACTTATGAGGTTCAGACCTGTCTTCGGACAGTTGACTAAACAACAACAACGTTTCCGTTATCGTATTAAACATATAAGGAAGATAGATTTACAAGTAATTGATTTACCATGCTAAGAGACGGAAATCTCTGAACATAAATCCGGGGAGAGGACTTTCGTAAGCAGAGGTGAAAGGAATCGTCGAAGGCAGTGTTGATTAAATCAGCTGCTCTTAGGAAGCACTGTGTTCACTCTCAAGCATTGAATGGCATTGCAAGCATTGGGATGATGTGCTCCCACATATTGCTCATGACCAGCGAAGATTGCTCTTGCAGAAAGAAAACGAGTGGGTCACCACTGATCTAAGGGAAGGAGGAAACTTCTGGTCTTTCAGGTTGAAGGTTGCTTGGAAGGCTGATAATGCACCAAAATAAAAGTATAATAATATATAAAATCTTCACACGACTGATAGTCCGATTTCAGTTGCAATAATTAATAATTTCTTATGTAAAATTATGGAAAATTAAGCCAGAATGTTAATGACGTTCATTACTGGCCTTATAATGAAAATGTTGCAAACTCCCTTGAAATTGAATACTAATACAGCTTTGTACGTTGTTGTTATTATTATTATTATTATTATTGTTGTTGTTGTTTTTATTATTATTATTATTATTATTATTATTATTATTATTATTATTATTATTATATGCAATAGTTTGCTTTATATTAATCTGACATTTCACGAACACTTTTTGTTCGATCTTGGAGAGCGACAGTGTTACTTTCCTTGATGCGCTCGGATTTTGTTTTGTGCCACAGTTTCTTGAAGGGAAAGTGCTCGAAAGTCACAAGTCAGCGAGTTGGAAATCACTGGTATAATCGCATCAAAAGGTTTTCAATCAGTTCACTAACGAACCGTTTTACCTTCATAACATTTTAATATCGTTCGTTCAGTGACGTGGGAAGTGTTTGAAAATGAAATCGTCCATAGTCCGTTCTTTCGTTGCGATGTTTTTCAAATATTCCTTTTCATAATTCTACATTTCATGTGAACGTGTAACATTCAAACCTCAGAAACCATATAATGGTCTGAGATCAGAATTTATAGTGACCGATTGTGCATACTGTGGTTTTTACATGCATTTTATTAAATTTGAATAAATATTATGTTATTTGACTACGTTGGTGATAATTGGAGAGGTTATTGAATGTATTTGAAACGATGCGTTGTCTATAAATTGACAGATAGGCTAAAAATGAATTTGAAAGGTGATGTCCAAGGCTCATTTTTAAGGCTGGTCCACAATAAACCGGGAACGGAAACGGTAACGAGAACGAGAACGGAAATATTGTTAAAGTAAATGTATTTAAATGTGAGCATTCACAATTGAGAAGCTTACCGGAGCCCGAAAAGGGGAACGTGAAAATTGTGAATGCTCACATTTAAATACATTTATTTTAAAAATATTTCCGTTCTCGTTTCCGTTCCCGATTTATTGTGGACCAGTCTTTACTAGAAAAACTACAGGAATTCGCAATAACAGTAACCACTGTCGAGAGTGGAATAGGAAGACTGCGACTAGCATGATTGGTATTTAATGTTGAAGACCCGATTATAAAGTGAAGTTTTATGTTATGAATGAAGGGAACTGTCTGTGCTGGTGCACGGCTGTGACGTCAATGTGTCTGTGTCGTGGGCATGTTTGTTGTTGTCTCTCGTAGTACAAACTCTGAAGGTGCCCTGAGTTACCTCCAGCCAGGCTATTTACCACCCCGCAGCGGGAGAGATCGCCTGCCTCCAATTGCCTGAACGATGACGCAGTGGTATGATCTCCAAATCAACGAATTTGCCTCGCCTCCGCAAATTATGACGCGCCTCCAATCATCAATGCAGAAGCGACTCTTATAATTGTAAATAGTGCGGCTTGTCACAGGAAGCTCATTCGTGATTGTGAGGTCATGCAAATTTATTTCATACGACTTGTTTAGATTTCTAATTTGCTGTTGGTATTATTCGCACGGCTTCGTGAATCCATATACAGTACACTGCGGTTCGCAGTAATGCGGCCGTGTAGAGAGATAGTTATATTTTTATGTGTGGCAAGAGGCTGAAGTGAGAGACTTTACATTGACCCAAATTACATAATGCCTGAAGTAAACAATCTCTCTACGCATAGTTTATTACTCAGAAGAGGTATTGCTTGGATTTATTCTATTGCTGATGACTAGGGAACGGTTGCTGATGACTATAACCTCTTTCACTGCACTCTCCGCCAATGTTTTTCGTTAACTTCCGTTAAAGACATTGAGTTCCTAAGTTGTTCACCACTTCTTGCTGTTACAATTGGAGGTTTTTTATTTCCAATAACACATGCAGTACGACTGACTTAGCTAGAGCTAGACCCATTAGAGTTGCTTTGTCCGATTGAGCGTCCTATATTATGTGACATTCCATTGAAATCGGACAGCAAAAAACCTTACAACAGTGTAATTCCTCGAAAAAATATGTATAGAGGGGTAGGAGATACTTTGTTGTGTGAAGTCTGTTCTCGTTCAAGTCTATTAGTTTTCTTGTTTTAATGCATTAAATTTATCGCAATTCCGTAAAAATCTGCAGTTTCAAAGAGCATGAACTTGAAACGACTTATGATAGGCATTCAAACAAAAGTTCATATTATAACTGAGAGTACGATTTTCATAACTATACATATAGCATATTTCATGTTAATATTTAACAGGGACATAAGTAGATATATTGATATTTGATAGATTTTCCCACGGAAAACAGTTACATAAAAATATCAACTGGTTCCTCTTTCTGAAGAAATTACATCAATTTTAATTTCGGTGTTGCATAAAGAAGTGCTCGGTTAAATTTTATTAGCTACGCCTAAGTCCCGAGTCGGGCGACATAGAGTTCTATTCTAACACACTCCTTACACACCCCTCAACAAAAGAATGAAGGAGGATAGACAGAACAACAGAAAATATTTTTAAGAGGACAATACCAAATGAAAAGTGAAATGTTGAACATGAAAACAAAGTAAATTTAAAGACGGTGCGTGCTCTGTTCGCTCTGTACGCATGACGTCATCAAGAATGTTCCTGTACTGCTGGCAGAACGGCAGATGAGTTTGTCAAGTGAGTGTGTGCTGTACTTAAGGGCTAGTCCATGTGAAATCGGACGGAAAATTAGGAAAATTTACCTAACAATTTGTAATTGTCATATTTGTTATACAATTAGAATAAAGAGAAATGAATATTTTTTGCGAAATATGACATCCCTAGGTGTAATAAAAAATTTGTCAAATGTATTGTAAATGATGAAAATTACGTTCTTTATGCAGTCATAGCTTCCGAAAGCTTTAAAATTGAAATTTCACCAAAATATATTTTAAAACATCTTAAAGGGACATAGAATCCTAGCTAAGCTTCCTCTGGGATGGAAATAAAACTGTGTGCCAATGTGCTAGATTTGCGGGATGTGAAATAAAACTGTCCGAGATAGAGCACAACTTATCGGCCATTCTCACCCATATTCAATTTCGACTCTACATAACCTTTACGGTTGAAAGCGTCGTTGAATGAAATATTAAGTACCCATTTACTAGCTACTTACTTCCGTGACGATAGCCCAAGAGGAATGTAGAGCCAAGCACGGGTATTTACGCAGGAGGGGAGAATAGTTTATTTTTTTGTTTAATTCTGGAGTGAATGGTATGGTACAGCTGAATAGTTAGATATGAGCCAAACATTGGTATGCGCAATAGATAATAATGCCATCTCTGTAGTGGCCGGTAGAAGGGAGAAAGTGACTTCCCCTTGTGCGTGTTTGGCTCAGGTGTAATCTTTCAAGCTGTACACATCTTTAAATAAAATAAATGCAAGCAAAGTAATAAAGTCAATATTTAAAAAATAACCCAAAATAAATAATCTAACACTGAGAAAATGATCGTGGTGCAGATTTCTCGCGTAATATTTCGAACTGTATTACGGATTATGTCACTCCGCAGGACTGATAGGCATGTGAGAATGATAAAACATGTAGTAGGCTGTTGGAAAAGAGGTGACATTGTTTCAGACTTAATGGCCAACATGAATTTTGATGATGTTAGCGGAGAGAGCTGAAGTTCTGAAACTTAGAACAATTTTAAATAAGTAAGGAGACATCTGTTTATAAAATTATTACTATCTCCAAGAAGGATACTGAGACAGTTGTACCGAAGTCTTCATCTTCTTCTCTATACTATACGAGCCAGAAACGCAGAACTAAGAACCAAGGAGCAGAACTTTCCTTTTAGACGTCAAATGCTGATATTGAAGTTCTTTTTGTGACAGTGTTATTCTAGAATCTGTGTTTGGTTCATGAAAATTTTGAGTATGATTTATGGTTTTCGCGGTATTCAGTGTGGTGAAAAAGCTTTTGTGTTCTCACTATGTGTAATTGATGTAACTATTTCCTAAGTTCATGAGCTGCATATCATTCCCATCATCACTGGAGGCAAAGGAGGGGAACCTCTGCTCGTCCGTTAACAAAAGCTGCTATCCCGGAGTGTAGCTTAGAGAAGCCAATAATGGGGGGGGGGGGGGTCGATCTGTTGAATCTGTTGCCAAAATCTGCAGTCTTGGAAAAATTTTACAGAAGGAAATGAAAGAGGACCTATCTGTGGATGCGTTATGGATCCTAATTTCATTCCTAGAGGCTAACTTAAATATAGTAAGAAGAGGGGATCCGTTACGAAGAGCTATTCTCCAAGACAGTATCTTTGATGTTTCTTCATGTATGACTCTGCGCAACCTCCGCAAAAATTCTTGCACAACAATAAAATTGAAATGTTTCGTGTGCATGCTTCCGCGATGAATTGTCTCATAAATATTGGATTTGAGAAAAGCCGTAAATAATTTAGCAGGAGAGGTTCTATAGTCCCTAGATGCGCAGACAAAGAGCATGCCACGAACAATTTGTTCAGTATCCGAAGTGATCAAAGATGCTACTCACAATACCTTCTATTCAAAGGTGAAAGCGAAACATTTCTTGTGAGACGAAGCCAAGAGAATTGTTATATTCTTCACAGAAGATTAGTTCTGTTTGTGGTATAATTTGATCCAGAACCGCTTGGTACTTCTGATAAGTAATCAGTTGATTAATGTAAAAAATACAAATCAGATTACTCACAATCAATATTAAATGTATCACCTTTAAGACTGGTTCTAAATTCTAAATCATTATCTGCCTATAAATGATACTGGTTAGCCGATATTAAGAAAAAAGGAATGTTGGTTTGGACAATTATTTTTCGTAGTAATGCAGTATTAGGTCCTCTCATCTCAATTTTTATGATTAGAAATTTAATAAAGCAATATCATTTTGCTTTATTTTAGGCAGTATTAGTTTCTATGGTTGTATATTTCGTCCACTTGCGTTGACACTCTAGCTCCATCTCACTTGCCGAATACCTCCAGACTCGCAGCATGTGCTGCTGAATTAGCGGTGAAGAAAACAGTCTATAAATATCCTCTTCTTTTAGACAATTATATCTTTGTCCCCTTTGCTGTGGAGACCTTCGGTCCTTAGAGTCATAACGCTAAAGTTTTGGTATCTTAAATCGGCCAAATTTTGATCTCCATTCCTGGTGATCGCCTTTGCACTACTTATTTGCGTGAATGCTGAAGTATTGTTATTCAACGCGGAAATGCAATGCGCGTTTTAGGTACTCTTCCCGAATCCAGCCATTTGGACGAACTCTTTCTTCTGTAAAATTAATTATGTATTCTGTGTGTAAATAATAATGAACGATTCGTGGATTTTACACTTCAAATAATAGAAGCAAAATTAGTGGTCTTAGAACTATACCCCATGAATTGACACCAGTGGCATCTGGCTGAAATATACCTAGACCTATGGATGATAGATTTATTAAGTGAAGTATTAAAATGTGATTAATATTGAGGATTTCTTAATTTTAACGTTTGATTAGATTCCGGACAGTCTGCTAAGACAATGCTAAAAATGAGTTTCATGGTGAAGTAAATGCTGTATGTGTAGTGGATTTCTAGGAACGAATACATTATGAACTGGATCCAAATTGGCGCTCTGTTAATGGTCAGCTTTATTGCAAACAACACGATCGAGCTTGTTCAGTATTGTCCAAAATATCTGGCAGTAGTTAATCGAAAGGGGAGTTTCTTCAACAGGACAATGCGCAACCTCATACTGCTCAAACTACAATTAATAAAATCCAATCATATTATAAACTTCTTCTATCCGTAGTCCATTTTGTTCGCAGACAAAATTTCCGAATTATTTTGCTACTCAAATCGTGGATCAGCGAAATCTTTTATCAGAGATGAGAATTATTAGCGAGGCGAAAGCAGGGCATTAGGTGAACTAGGGTTTAAAGAAAAGGATTATAATGGTATGATTTAATGTTTGTTAGGACATAAACATATTATAAAGTACAGCCTGTAGTAAAGCATTGAGATCACAACCCCGAATAGCTACTTACTAAATACTGAAATAATGGGATTCAATAAAAATGAAAGGTATTCTTCTACGATTGTGTAATGGTTACTATGCTAGCCGTTGTATAAGAGGTTTTAAAAGGCGATTAAATCTTTAGCATGACTTCCTTTGGGATGGAAATAACTCTGGGAGACTCGTCGTAGATTTTCGGCACGTTACAGAACCCTATCCTAATATAGGGCTTCAGGTAAAATTTGCTGACCATTTTTCGTCTACGCTGAATCTCTACGCTGAACCACCTCTGCAGTTGACTCACTAAAGGAAATATTACAAATTGCTCCATCCCTCTATCAGAAGATCAAGGCTCTGAAAATACTGTATAGAAAAGCATTTAATACAAGTTGTTCAAAAATTTCCTAAACAATAATGCAGAATCTAGTAACTGTTCTAACAGCTGCACACGGACAGGAGTGCCCTATGTCGTCTACCTTATATAATTTGTTCATTGATGATGTCATAAGATAATGGTAAACAAATCTTAAAACGAATTTTATTCAAGCAATAACCTTGAAATATTATGCTTTTGCGGACGATCAAGTCATTCTGCCCAACTCAGAAGATATCTTACAATACGCTATGTTTACTTTCAACATATTCAAAGATTATGCATTTAGAATATCAACAATAAAAACTAAAGTTTTAGAATTCAGAAGAAAAAGTTATATTAGGAAATAATATTTTAGAACAGGTACATAATTTTAATTACTTGAGATGAATTATTGCTTACGACAGATCTAATGATCAAGAAATAAAAAAATGGCTAAATTCTTACAGATGAATAAAGTAATGGAAGGTAATACCAATTTCAGTATTGCCTTATGGAGCAGAAAATTGGGTTCTATCCACCAGCTAACGGAAAGAAATCGATGCGGCTGAAGTGAAATTGTTGAGGCCACTCGGCGGAATACACTAGGTTAAATTATAAGAGACTCGAAGGTATACAAACAGAACTAAAATTTTCCAGTATACTATATATATATATATATATATATATATATATATATATATATATTAGTAGGGTACAAAGTTGACATGACCGTCTCTTGAGAACAGACTCCTCTCGTCGTATGGGTTTAAAGATTATATACAACTACAAAGGAGTCAGGGGAAGAAACATAGGAAGATCAAGAAAAAGATAGAGAGATCAGCTGTAAGAATAAATTGGAGACGGAACAGGCCAAACGGCCTAATTTTAATAATTATTTTACATCTAGGCCCTCTCGCCTATCTCGTCCTAATTGAGTCACCATTGAGCCAATTGACTGGTCTCTATATTGAGACGATTCAACAGACTCAAGTCATAATTCAATCGCCCCTTACCTAAGAGTCAATTGGCTAGTCTTTTATATTGAGATAACTCATCCTGCCTAAGATATTTCCGTGGCTTTCCTAAGGCGCTAAGAGAAATGTCGGGATGAGCCCTAAGAGAAATGGGTGACGGACCTATATGCCATTCCCTATAAAGTTCCCCAATTTCTGGTAAAACGACTTAAATGCCCTGGTTCAGCTTCTATAAAATACCAGTTACATGGGCGAGGTTACTCGTCTCCAATCGCATTGCGAAGGGACAGAGAATCTTTCAATTTGCAGATTAGAATTAGTGGCGTCTCTTCCGACGGCCTTCACTTGCCTTAGTCATCGAACAGCAGACGAATGAGTTTTCTCGACTCCACTTGCACTGCGAAATGACAGAGCTCCTTTAAATGTGCACGCTTACACCCCCAATTGAACAGCAAACAAATGAGTGTTCTCGACTCCACCTGCACTGCGAAATGACGAAGTTGCTTTCAATGTGGAGACTTACACCTTCCGCCATTTCTTCTTCTTCTTCTTCCTGTCCTGTGATCAATTTGATCACATTTCCCTCCCCTCGCGTATGTGGTACCTAAGAGGTTACGTCAATTTTCGGCTTTTCCCCCTTCAAAATTTTCTAAATCTCCTTCAGTGGAACAGCGTAACCAGGAGTGAGACAAATGGCCAACAGACTTGGAGCTCACATATTCAGTTTCTTTCAGCCACGAACCCTTTTCGAGGACACGTTTTGCGTACCTTCTAAATTTCTCCTTCCACCTCTCTTCTTTCAATTCAATTCAATTGGCCTAATCCTAGCAGAATATGATGATGATACGTAATAAAAAAATAATTAAGATTTTACACCGTGAATGATGTCAAAAATTCTCTGCGATAACTTCTGGTTTAAGAAACCATGAGAGTTTACATGGAATTTTTTAATGTTTCAGGATAGATGCCGAGATTAATTTAATTAATTTATTAGGAATTTAACAGTAACGACGAAACAGTATTCCAAGTGAAGTTTCTTCAAAACACAGCAAAAATATTCTGAATCTCTTGCAACATTATTGATGTGTTCGCATGAACTGAATCAGCTATTTTAGAAATTACTTTGCAAATGCAAACAGACCTGCCTTCTTTCAGTGGCATTTACCATTCATCTTGAACAATATTACATAATATATCTGTAGTAGTAATGAATTTCCTTCTATTTCATTTACAAGTAGTGAACATATAAAATATACTATTGAAAATTATAGTTACTCTTGTAATTAATTTCCTTGCCTTTATTAGGCACGGCTTTCGACTAAGTACGGGTCATGCAAATCTGGCTTTCAGGTAAAGCTCTCTGTGAAGCAGATTTGAATCATTTCGAGGGAAAAATTGTTCCGGGGCCGGGTATCGATCCCGAGACCCTTCGCTTACCGCACGAATGCTCTACCGACTGTACAGTGACGTATACATTATGCAAATCTGGCTTTCAGGTAAAGCTCCCTGTGAAGCAGACTTGAATATTTTCAAGGAAAAAATTTTTTCGGGGCTGGTATCGATCCCGAGATCCTTCGCTTAGCCTACGAATGCTCTACCGATTGAGCTACCTAGGAACTACACTCGACACCGTCCCAATTATTTAAGTACGAGTCATTTCGCGTTATGTCACGCCTCCTAACCACATTTGTCAATACCTGAGCAGCAAACTCTACAAATGCAATGTAGTATAGTGGTGTCGATGTAAGAATGACTATGATAAACTTTTTGAGAGAAATTGACTGACCTCTACCGTTACAAAGTTTCGATTCCCGTGGGATCATGGATTTTCTGCATTAATCTAATCCCTCCAGCTGCATTATAACCCTGGAGTTCATTCAGTCTCTAACACAGTGGTCGGCATTTCTTGACTCGCGAGTCAACCCCTCAATACACAAGCAGGGTAGAGGGTTAAGACATGATCTCCCTCCCCTTACCCATCACGTGTTCATTCAACGTTAAGCAGTTTGGATATCCTCCCTTTCCTGTCTTCCTTTTTGCTGTGTATTGCATTTTATGACGTAATCTTAGCCGACCACTGCTGTCTAACACACAGTACCGGGATGTTTTCTTTGAAGTAAAGGCTGCAAGCTGGTAGGACTGATATCCCTCCTTCTAATAATGCCGATTATCTTCAAAGGTGGGAGCCTTAACCTTCCTTTAACCCGTAGGCTTACGAGATTTGTAATGGGATAAATTTACCTTTTTCGCCTGTTGATCTTATTTTAACATAAAAAAGTTCAAGTTAAATGAAAATAACGTTACCGCGAAACTTTCACAGAACGTAACAGTATTTCCTTAGTCTTAATACAGTAGTTCATTACACATTTGTGGGTTTCAATACTCTGCGATTCCTGAGAGAAATTTAGTTTTTGGACGATTGTACATACCGATTATTTAGTCCTGACAGATCAGCGACAAGAAAGAGGGGGTAAGTAATAGGAGTAGAGATAAGGACGATCGGTTGGTAAAGGAATGAAGTACAGCTTAACTGTACTGGAAACACAACGCTATACCGCATGCGTGACATCCGATCGCTCTGACTGCAGGCGATAGACTAACCTGAACATCCATTGGCGTAACTTAATGGACTTGTCTGACCTAGGCGCACATTGCCGGCTACTTTCAGGACTAAATAATCGTACTGTACTTTTTACTGTACTTGCCGAAGTTGTTTACATACCTCGTAATTTCATAATGCCATACGCTGCCCGAGTGATATGGAAACAAAAGAAAAAAGTGTTGGATTGATTAGTTACCGCACAATTAAAATGATTACAAAGGGAATCTAGTCTCAGAATTTTTCGGTATTAAATCTGCATAACAGATTCTCCATGCCTTTTCAATCTATACATCCTCTGATGCGTCAACTAATACTTGTGCTATCATCAAATTATCTTAAAGCTATTCAATCAAATATACGTTATTTTCAAGCATCCAAATTTAACTGCCTGAATATTGAATCAACTATTTAAGCCGAAACAAAGGCGGCTACATAATGTCGTAGCAACGATATACAATAAGTTTATTATGTATTGCACGAGTCAATGTTTAGGAAACGAGTTTTCTAATTTTGACGAGTGCATTAACTGTATAACATTATAAACGTATTTCTTACGTTATTTTTTGTACGACAGCATTATAATAATAATAAAGAAATAACATCAGATTTTTAATGATGGGTAGTTTGATATCATGGTTTCTGAAGAAAGAGGTTGCTATGAAAACAGTGATGAATTTAATATTATTGTACAGCAAATCGTTTTATATTAACTTTGACACAAATTATGTCGTCGTAATAGAAGTCATGCCGTTTGAGTTGTCATGGTAATATTTTATGGTACTTGTACAATAATGTTGAATACTATGCACGATTTTCATTAACGATAAAGATTGTGTATAATGTTGGAGTAAAAAAATGGTTTCTTATATCAGTAACTTTGACTTGCGAAAAAAATTGACCTGTAATATTTTAATTAATTAAAATGACGGTAGTCCAGCAAATAGTATGGAATGGACATTAAGTGCACTAATGGAATCTTGGAAATAGAAAGAACTCGTTTTTTTCAAACTTTTCCTTCATTCTGTAGTAACACACTTACTAAACTTGTATCGCAATATACTATAGTATGTTTTTTATGCAGAGGGAATCGTCCCGCCAAGAGTTTTAAACCGCTCGGATTAGCAGGCCAATGACATTTAGGGGTTGCAGGTAGTAGGAGGAAGGACACAAGAAGCCCTTACAGTCATTGACTTGCTAATACAAACTGTTTGAAACTCTTAGCGGGACGATTCCTTCTGTTTAAAAAACATACTAGACTGCGTTATGACACATGTGACTAAATCTAATCCTGAACTACCGCCAACCCCTGAAATGGATCGAAACCCTTAGCTGAATAAATTGGCGAGCAGATTTGCACCAAAGAGCCCGGGATTTGATCTCTTTAGGATCTTTTTAAGTTTCCGTTGTACTTTTTTGAGCAGAAGTATTAAGTTAAATGCTTAATTCTCACCATTTTCATTTCAGTATCGCTGTATTTTCATCTGATCATGTCCATAAGAGATTTAGTGACTTTATCCTAGCTTCCTGTGTCGTGTCTGCATTGATGATTCGGACATACTTGATGGCTACATGGTTGTTCTGTTGGAATCTTTGGAACGGACGAATTGTTCTGCTTTCCACTACCAGGAGTGTTACGTGAATATGTTTGAGTTTCAGAATTTTGGTATAGATACCTGTTGTAAGTTTACTCGGCAAGACGATTCTGAAATGGATGGACCTCGGTTCCTGCTGCTGCAGGAACAGAGGATTCCAGGATCCATATTCAAAGCGTATTTGCTCTGTTCGCTTCTGATTTTATAAGAATGCATAAAAAATCGATTGATGTTTACCGCAATGATCTCAAGGTTACCACGGTAGCAGTTGGATTCGATGTTTCAAAATCAAACCCGGGCGAGAGTGTTGGCTTTTTTTAATAGGTGATAAAATCCTTATAATGGCTTCTTTCGCAAGGAAAGTAAAGCTATAGGTTCCGTGTCGTAGATTTATAGTACGTATAGTTCGTGGTGGAACACTCAAGACAAAATTTGTCGATAATTTTTCGCTCAATTGAATTTCGACGCTGAATAACTTGTACAGATGAAAGCGTTGTTAAATAAATACTGTTACTGTTCACTCATTGTCTTGTAGAATTCCCTTATAGTAATACGTCGTACAAAATTGTTGTTAGCCACCAGCGTGGCTCAGTCGGTTAAGGCGCTTGCCTGCCGGTCTGAAGTTGCGCTCGGGCGCGAGTTCGATCCCCGGTTGGGCTGATCACCTGGTTTGGTTTTTTCCGAGGTTTTCCTCAACCGTAAAGTGAATGCCAGGTAATCTGTGGCGAATCCTCGGCCTCATTTCGCCAAATACCATCTCGCTATCACCAATCTCATCGACTCTAAATAACCTAGTAGTTGATACAGGTCGTTAAATAACCAACTAAAAAAAAAAGTTATTCAACTGCGGCCTTTTTAAATGGGAGAGGTATTTTTTCTTGTTGCAGAAATTATTATATTTCTATCTTCATTTGTTACGAATGCAATGCCTTGAGACTCATTTCCACCAAGTTTGAACTTTTTTTCTTACGGTGTAAGTTGCGCAAATACTCTAAACAAAATCACAGTCAAAGAGAATGTAATAAATATCTGATGATGATGGTCATAAAAGACAAGATACTAGAGTAAACTGTTGCTGTCTCTCCATACACACAATATTTAGAGAGGACGAAAATAAAGCAAAGTAGACGATGTGCTTGTAGTCATGGAATTTTATGAACCTGTTTTGAATGGAAGTTAATGATGTGAATCGAAGTATAGCAAAGTCTAACGCAACAATTTTCAAAGGTTACAGTACCTCTTTGGTGGTATTGAAAGTTGACGTCTGGCACTTTTCTAGGCAATGTACTTATCTTCCTCCTTTAGTCAGATTTTCTGACTTTATATCTAAGGGTGAAACCTAACCATTTATTACATAGGCTAATGCTAATGAATTATAGTAATTTTCTAGTTGTCAGGTTGAATTTCCTTTTACCAACTTTTTACTAATTTCAGTACTGATAGATTCTTCAAAGGCAACCGGCACAGCTCAGGCCGTAGCGAGTTTGCCTGCTGATCCGGATTTGCGCTCGGGCGTGGGTTCTATTCCCGATTGGGCCGATTACCTGGTTGCCTTTTTTCCATGGTTTTTCCCAATTGTAATGCTAAGTCGGGTAATCTTTGGCGAATCCTCGGCCTCATCTCGCTAAATACTATCTCGCTATCACCAATTCCATACAGCGTCGTTAAATAACCAAGCAAAAACGTTTCTGCAACTGGCAGTGTTTTTCTAACTGTTATGTTGACAGCGTCATTTACCCATGAAGAAGCTGCCAACTTTCATCAAACGAAAGTTACTGGCGAGTGTTTTCTGAAATTTGAACGTAATTAAATTAATGATCATAATATTAATACATAATAATATAATAATTATTATTAATAAATGAACTTTATACATTTTAAAGTGGTTTTCGGAGTTCTTTCTAATCATTACATTGGTTAAACAAATTACATTTTAAGGTTAGGTCTCATTAATTGTAAACTGTTCAGTCAATGCATTTCATATTGCCGGACGAAGTATTTAGATATTAGATCAATCAGTCATAAATTAATAAATGAATAATATTGTTATTGTTTCAGTACACAGCATTGCGATTTTACCTGCTTTGGTGATGTATAGTAACCAGTGGCGTACACAGAATTTTGTCAAGAGAGGGTCATTATTAATTATTAATATTGTTTAGAATTTAAAGTATCGGTATTTTAAATTTTGTGTATAATTATAATTATAATTATAATTATAATAATAATAATAATAATTATTATTATTATTATTATTATTATTATTATTACTTACAAATGACTTTTAAGGAACCCTGATATTCATTGCCGCCCTTACATAAGCCCATCATCGGTCCCTATCCTGAGCAAGATCAATCCTATTATTATTATTATTATTATTATTATTATTATTATTATTATTATTATTATTATTATTATTATTATGTTACAGTATATTTACTAATATTATATCTTTGAAACGTAATTTTTCCACAGCCATCCAATTTTTAACAAACAACAAGTTAAGTTTAATATTGTGTCGGCTTCATTTTATTACAAGGTCGGTACTACGCGGTAGGTCTCTGTATAATAAAGGTAGCATTGTTATACAGTAATTCGAATGTGCCGCAGCACCAAGCAGAAGAATTATATTGAAGGACGGGTAGGAGGCTGTGCCTTATGTCGATGTGGATTTTGTTACTCTGACAGTGAAAAATTAGAGAAGGGAAAACCATTATTAATTAAATCTAAAATAATCTCAAATCTAAATATGTCATTTTTTAAGTTCAAGGGAGGGGGGGGGGTTGAAACTCAGTAACATCCCCTTTCCGTACTTCGCTGTTAGTAAGAGTTCGCAACATTGAAGAGACTGTCATATTAGCTTCTTAGGAAATAATCTTGCGTGAATCTCATACTTCAGGTTGCAGCGGTAGCTGAGACTATAGACGTGATATCCCCACTTGAGTGTCTTATTTTATCGTTTTCATTACTTGCTTGTTATGTTGCAACAACACCCATTGTCATCCGAGAATTATACACACGTGTCATTAACAAGAAACTTGGAACCTTATAACATTCCACAAGATTATAGCTATAGCAAGGATAAAATGGTTGCTACTTCCAATAACGTGATTATACAGTAGATACATTTTTAGACCTGGCATTCCATCGACGCGGAATAGCAAAACGGTATTGAAGGGTTAAATAGTAGTGTGAAATCCACACTGCAATACAGTGGACGAGAAGAGAGGACAATCTTATTCAAGAAATGTGAGCTATCCACTAAAATTCATAGTGTTAATAGCTAATTGTCTGTATAATGGCGATCAGTTACATCCTTTTTTTTTTTCTTTTTTACTCAAACACAGATAGAATATATGCAAACATGAACAGCTTATTAAAATAGAAAGTAAAGCTCTCAAAACATTTGAACTATATAGTACTGAGAACTGTGCAACTGCAATGCATGTGTGATGTCTAATTGTTCATAAGGCAAACACAAGACTAACCATAACGTCTCTAACGAATTGACTCAAGTCTACGGGGCATTTTGCGGAAAGTTGGATATAGAAATGTCACTTCTATAAGTTGGTTTATATTAACATCTTCATATGTAATATATCATGTAACCAGTTAATATGTAAATTGAACTAACATAATGTAACAAATATGACAAATTATAATAATGCATCCAGAACTAAATACAGGGTGAACAGTATAGAGCAGAACAGGTTTCACAGCTGGCCGGCCGGCTATGCGCGCGGAGGTGGGGACTCAAGGCCGCGCGTGGCGAATGGAGGCGAAACAAATATAGTGGATTGGAGAATAGAGAATAGCCTATTAGTGATAATGGCCAAAAATAGCAATCTCTAGGGGGGAAGGTATGGAAGCAGGATGGAATTGGAGATCTCTAAAGCGAGGAAAATAGATACATTGCATTGTTATTCTGCGTTTCTTATTACCGTTTAAGTTTACTTATGGACATATTTCTATTTGTTTAAATAATAGATTAAAATAATCTTGTAACTTTTCTTAATGTTCTTCCTTGCTACCACTGATGCTAATAAGACATTTAAAAGGAGAAGTTAAATGTGTCTCGAACTTGGAAATTCCATATTATATCTCTCACGTCTGCATACTAAGTTATCACTGCAACCTGATGAAAATAGGAGGAAGGTAATTACGTACATTAACCAAGAAGTCGAAGATTTCAACTTTTATTGACAGCAATCCGGATAATTTTTAGCTTTGTATAATTTTGCTTTGCTATAATTTCGTATTATGAATTTCCAATAAAAAATGCGATAAAAATCGGAGGTTGCAAAAGCATATCCTTTGCTTAGGAGCATTTTGCTTCAACCGCAGTTCACATTGTGGCGTTAATGTGTTAACATTTGTCACTGAGTCACACTGCACGGATAGACTAAATCGTAGAGATTACGTGCCAGAATTAGATGTAATAATTTTATGATAAGCAAGTTGATATATTAGTTTGGCGACCATTTGAAACCCAGATCGCTCATAAGAAAGCATCTTGAAGGTCCCTGTTTACTGTGAAACTTACAGCATCATGTGTACTGCGCTCTGCGTCTCTTAGCGATATGAAAGTGAGCATTTATATCCGATCGGCTGGAATTTATTTTAACTCGCTCTAAACATCCTTTGAATAAACTGTAAGATTCGTTGCAACAGCTGCAATTTGTTGCGCTTTCAATAGAACTGTAGCTTCCACTTCGAGCAGAGCCTCTAGGTACTTGATGTAAGGATGCTGAGAGTAGAATACAATGGGCTGAAAAAGTGCTCCAAGCGCAATGAAGAACGAGCATTTTTTTTTCGTTTTGTTTGTAATGTTGCCAACACTATTGAACGAAGACTACCAGAAACATTTTATAGCTAGTTTGTATTTCATGGAAACTCCATACTCCTCCATACGCGTTATTACGATATGCACTCAAATTTAATCTTGTAATGGGTGACAGGGTATTCGAAGACGAGTATTTGTAGCAATTTCTTTTAACAAATGTCTTTATATTTTAAAAGTAATTGAATGTATCGTTCTGTTTCTTCATTTTTTGAGTTCATCTGTTTCTTCATGTTTCAATAAAATTTGGATCTTTTCAAATGTAAATTTCTGCTAATTTTACATATGGAACAATTTATTGCGCCCAGTTTATGAGACGTCAGAATATGAACGCTTGGATTAAATGTAATACCAGTATTCTTATATAGCCCCATCGAAGTTCTATCTTGTATTGCTTTCTTTCGAAAGGTGTGCAATAAGG
Organism: Periplaneta americana; assembly: GCF_040183065.1. Taxonomy (NCBI): domain Eukaryota; kingdom Metazoa; phylum Arthropoda; class Insecta; order Blattodea; family Blattidae; genus Periplaneta; species Periplaneta americana. Next base: position 85,855,906 of record NC_091128.1, read on the forward strand.
GTTTTCTTGTCGGGAGATTGTTATGTTTTTAAATTTAATTACCAGTCTGATTTCAAGTTGTTAGACATGAACATAAAATTTTTAATAACGAATTGAGAACAATAAACACATCATGCCTCAAAATAAGACATTATTTTCAATGATAGGCTTCAATATTTTTCCCAGCAATATAAATGACACTTGGGAGGAACGCAGAATGAATATGGGAAATACCTGTTACTATTCGGTTGAGAAGCTTTTTTGTCATCCAGTCTGCTTTCAAAAAAGCTAAAAGTTGTTATTTATAAAACAGTTATATTACCGGTTGTTATGTATGGTTGTGAAACTTGAGAGAGGAATAGAGGTTAAGGGTGTAGGCCTATATTAATATCAACATTTACAGTGCATTGAATTATCCATTACAAAATAAAATTCATTACTATATACATGTGGTTATATTGCATGGAGGGGACATTTCAACAGCAATATTAATTTATTTTTAAATATGTAAATTATTTAGTACCTATTCATGTATTCTAAAATCTGGCATGTTCTATGCACTATGTGTTTTCACTATAAAAATGGTCCTTATTTTTAATTATTAGGGAAAAAAAGTACTTGTTACTGAAAATGTACGTTTTTTTTTTATAATGACCCATATGTACACTCACAAGAGCTAAATTTACGTAAATAGTTCACCCTTGTCTCTTACGTGAGAAATAAATAGAGAACTACTTTCGTAATAATTTGTTGCATTTTTGTGTGGCATTAATTTTGCTGTTCCGCTCACCATAATATGTTTATCGAATTTGAAATTGTATTTAGATTTCCTATTAAGAATTAACTAGCTCTTAGACTATTCACCGAAAACGCTCTCATAACAAGATTATTTACATAACTTTTCACTTACCTGCTGTTGCGCTTAAAACAGATGAATTTCTCCTCCATTACTATTTATTTTCCTTTAAATCCGTATTGATCTCAAATTATTGGTCAGGTATGAAGTATCGGGAGAGGTCCTATTGAACTGGAAAATAGTGAAACTACCTCCCACAAAATATAGGCCAATACAGCATCGTATACCATAAATTCAGTTTTGCCGTTTTTAGCTTTATAAATCTGCGAGAGACATGCATTGTTCGGCCCATTTTTAAAACCATTCAACTATGCACGTAGTTCTCTGTGACAACTGCATGTGCAACGAGTGCACGCCTGTGTTCGCTTGTAATGCACAGAATGTGCACATAGATGCCTTGAAATAAACCTGCACTTCGCATGAAGGGCGATGTTTTCTAATACTCACTTTGTCAGCAGTTTTACGATCGGAAGCTCACACACAATAGAAGACATTGAAATGTAGCATTTCCTTCATTTAGATTGTCACTTCTGTATAACTTTGTCTCATCTCACGCGTTCTGTTTTCATCCGTTGAACAGATTAAAGCAATGAAATACAGACGAAAGTATTGCTGCTAAATGGCTTACATGATAATTATTATAGAGATATCCTAACTTCTCAGCACTAAAGATAAATAGAAATTTTAATCCTTATTTAGAATTTCAACTGTCATATGGAAATTAAATTTGGCATTTTGCTTCGTGTCTGTAGGATATCGGAGTTGGTTATTACTTGACCAAGGGACAGTGGGACTAGTGCGATAACAGCAAGGTGATGTCGCCACTGACAGCTGTCAGAAGTGTTGTTAGTAACTCTGTAGTTCATCCATTTTGTTATTACTATGCAAGGATCTGTTTTCCAGGTACTGCGGTGTGCAAAGGTCGTTTTATAAACATTGTCTTTAAAATCCGAATTTAGGAAGACACGGAGAATTTCCATGGCCACAAATTGCTACGTACCATCTGTCATGAATCTGAGAGTGCAACTCATAGGGTCAAGTAAAGCTAATGTGATACAGGGGAAAAAAAAAAAAAAAAAAAAAAAAAAAAAACAATCGGGCTAATTATTATTACAGACTTTAAAATGCTGTTATAGGAGTACATTTTATGCTTAAGAGCAATATTGAACAAAGTTTAAAAAAATCATTATCAGCTTCATAAATGTACAAGGTGCGATAGAGGAATCGGACGATTTTTAAATGGAAATAACTCAGTAGTTATGTCTATTAAAACAAATCTGTTACTGCCAAAAAGCTATGTATGCCATTTTGTTGACATGCGTTTAGATTGTCTTGAAAATTATGTCCTTCAAATGTCCGTCTTTCTCTATGCACTCTTCAAGTATTTCCCTGAAGTTGCATACGGTATCGCTCTTTCCAACATTTCGCCATTAATATTGGCGATTTCCTGAGCAGTGACAATCTTCAGGTTATCAGATGTTTGGGATCTGTTTATGTACACTTTGGACTTCAGATAACCGTAGTAGTCGTAGATGGTAAGGTCAGGCGAGCGGGGAGACCAGGGAATGTCGCCACACTGAGAAATGATGTGCCCTGGAAACATGTGGCGCAGAACTGTCATTGAATTTTCATCCATATGAGCCGTGGCACTATCTTGATGAAACCATACAATTTGTCTATCAATCCCACGTAGACGCCTAAGCACTTCTGGTTGAAGATGTCCTTAGCATTTCGACTTAGCGTTCACTATTCACTGTTACAGTGTTTCCGTTCTCAAAAAAAATACGGGCGTATGAAGCAGTATCTAGACACAGCACACCAAACTGTAACCTTTGCACCTTGAAGCGCACGCTCGTGTAGTTAGGATTTTCGTGGGCCCAGTATCGAAAGTTCTGCTTATTAACATAACCACTTAAATGGAAATGTGCCTCGTCACTCATGAACATAACTTCGTCAGCCAAAATTTACTCCATTCACTCGGCGAATGTCCCGCGTTGGACATAGTCTCCCCCATTCAATTGCTGAACAATCATAAGTTTATATGGATGAAACTTAAGATCTGAATGCAATATTCAGCGCACAGAACGTTCTGAAAGTCGCAGTGCTATAGCCTGTCGTCTAGCTGATCGATGTGGACTCCTCGTAACAGTCATTCTTACTCGCTCAATGTTGTCTGGCGTTCGTACACTTCAAACGTGTCCTGGGGGTTTCTTCTTGCAAGCTGATGCTGATAATCGAAAGTTTTGTACCCATGTCAATATGGTATCGCGAGCAGGAACGGTTCCATGGCGGCCAACATTAAATTGGAGACGATGAATCACAATTCTTGAAAAAATATCTCGATAGCGAAAGGACGATGGTATTAGCTCCATACTTCCACGATTACACAAAGTGGGATAAAAAATGCTAACAAACGACGGTCGATCGATATCCATAACCCCTCATGTTGTTCAGTAAACGTCCTTCTAAAACCGTCCGATTCCTTTGCCGCACCTTGTATTAAATGAAAAGGCAGTTCTGTTTCTTAAAAGACTTTGATGTGACACTCGGTTACTTTTGTTATTGCTCTTGAATGAATAAAAATAGGATAATTTTTAAATTTTCCTTTTAATCAAAATAGTAACAGCTTCATTTGTCTCTGACGAAAAGCTATGAATTTTGAGCAATCTAGCAGTAACTGGTATTTGAATAAGAAAGGCTATGATAATGCATGCTTTAGGACTTTTATGATATGCTAGAAGGGCTACTAAAATGTTATGTCTACAATTAAAGAAATTGGCCAAATTGATCAATTTTCTAACTTATTTATTACCTCTTGAGGGGTATTTTATAATTTCTCAGCTCTTCAGGGATGTTGAACAATTGAGATGTTGAAACCTAAACTACAGTAGAAGTTTAAAAAAAAAAATCACATATAGATTTATTTTTACTTGCCTATTTATCTAAACAATTTTACTTAACTGTCTTTCTTCTTACTGCTGAAATGTAACACAACTTTAGAAAAAATATTCATCGTTATTTAAAAACGTAATATTTATTTTAGCATCAAAAACTGCATAATAATCTTCTCATTCTATTACCTTACACAAAAATATATAGGTCTATATTTGGACATACAAGAATATTCTAACATTGACAGTAAGGTGTTAAAGTTTCCGTAAATTGTTTAACGGTTAATTTTTATGGGAAAATGACGTCATTATAAAAGTTGCCAAATCTTAGTCAACTTTGAAAGTGATTTCAACTAAACTTTTACAAGAGATACATTAAGCATCTGTGTGTATCACAATAGCCGTACTTCATTACTCTGTATAATATGGCCAGAATTATAGCAGTGTATCAAAATAGCCCTCTAGGTGTATCACAATAGACCAGAATGATACACTAGCTTTGTTGTAATTTTATCCATTATTACAAATACAAATACACATAACCCCAAATCCTTCATTTATGTCTAAAGTAGGACATATCTTAATTTTTTTTTCAAATTTATACAGTGTGTTAAAAAGTATTCAGTATTTTAGGAGGTGATAGTATGCATCAAAACAAAAAAAAAGGTCTAATAAACATTGGATCCTACAACATATACTTTCTGAGATCTGAACATTTGTTCATAGGAGGTGCTCAATGTGACGTCCATTTATGGGAATGCATTTTTCTGCCCTACAATACAGGAGACTACCAGATAATCATACCGTAGTTGACACCCCTGGCATGGAATAATGATACGTCGCAAAGAATACTGAAAACAAAAGTCTGGTTGTGGATATTAACAGCGTTCAGCAGAGATGTTGTGAATTTTCGTAAATAGCATGTGTAGGCTGATGAAAATTCCCATGAAATTGAAGAAACAAGGCATCGGCACCGATTCTCAATCAACTTATGGGCAGGCGTTCTTGGTGATAGATTAATAGGGCCATACGTGCTACCACAGAAATTAACTAGGGATCGTTATCAGGACTTTCTTATTAGTGTATTAAAACAAATTTCAAAGAGTGCGTGATTCCTTACGCCGCGGGGCAGAGGAATGCATTGCAATGAATGGACGTCACATTGAGCACCTCCTATGAACAAGTGTTCAGATCTCAGAAAGTATGTGTTGTAGGATCCATGTTTATTACACATTATTTTCTTGCTTTGACGCATACTAGCACAATCTTAAGTATTGGATACTTTTTTAACACTCTGTATATGGTTTGATAGAAAATTTACAGCAAAAGATTGATTTTTTGTATCATAATAGCCGTATTTGACCCTGCATGGAATAGCTGACAGTATGTATGATTGCATTGTCCGTTCAGATTAACTATTGAAATTTTCTTAAACTCTCGTTACTTAAACAATATCCTGAGATTGTTTGATAAGGGTTTCTGTCCTTATTTTTCATAGAAACATTGAACACACACTTCATTTAGTATTGCAAGAAACAGAATCAAATGGCGAAAGTTGGAAGAAGTTCTATGCTGTTCATATGAACCAATGTCTATGCAGCGCTAATATTGCACCGAATTTCATACTTCATTAGTAGGCCTATAGCAACTAGCAATAACTTGTGAATTAAACAAATGTTCTCTGTACTTTATCATCTGTTGCTTTGGGAGTTTATGTATTCGCTAAGGAGAAGACAAGCTTCTATGTTAAAAACGTAACAAAGTAAAAAAAAAAAAAACGAGTTGAAAACTACTTTTGTCTTCATTATCATTCTATTGTGGGAGAAATTTGGCTACCCTTCAGACTTCGGAACACCATCTTGCTATGTTAACAATGGTAAATATTTATGGTGTGGATTTTCGTGAGATGTTCCAGTATCATAAAATCTTTCTTCTGCTACAACACGAATATTTCTTGTCTTCATCTTGTTAAAGGGACTCTCCATTTATCACACTCTTGCGAGTTCTGAATTGTATTCCTGTGAAGCAAAGATACACTAGGGAAATTTCTTTTGATTGTAATCCCACACTTTATAAATTATTTCGTCTTTATGTATGCGTCATATCTAAAAAAAAAATACAGCTCTTCTTGAAAGGAGGAAGTGTTCATATACGACCCTGGTATTAACAATCTACCGTGGAGAATACTAGCGAAATAAACGTTAACCAATGATATTGCTAGGTTAGTCTGTTATTATATAATTGATTTAATTTCAAATATAAATATATTATTTAAATACAATTATCTTATTATTTATGTATTTAATTTTAACAATTCCATTATTCAGTTATTTAAACTTTCCTCATATTTCATGATTATAATGAAAATATTTTTCATGGTTATATCCTTTTTTTTTTAATACATTTTGTATTTTCTTGTATGTGAGCTGTCTAGTCTTTATCTACGCGTAATTCAATTTAAGTTTAGAAGATCAAAATCGTCTCACTCCGATCCCAGATATTCACAGTGCTGCCCTTAGCACATTCCCATAGTGTCCCTTATTAAGTAATGCTTTCCGAAGTAGAGGATCGGAAGGATGTATGTTTAAATGCAATATTTCAAATGAAAAACAAAATGCAGACCTTGTATCGTCATAGGTGCATCGTATTTGTTTTATTTTCAGCACACTAATATCAAATTTTCCGCCTGTTAAAAGCCAATATATACCAGCAATGTAAAATAATGTAAAAGAAAAAAGATTTTAAAATTACTTTTGTGAGGCCACGAATAGATGAATTAGGCCTACTACATGAATTTCGTTAGTCTTAAGATTTATTTATAAATCTGTGTAAAAATGAACGAAGTTAATGTGTGGTTACCTCACATCCTGAACGCCTATAACTCGTAAAACAACTGCGTATTGATTTTATGAGATACCGAGCGGACTCCTAATGTTGGAGATGTTGTAAAGAAATGAAAAATTCTCCATATTACAAATTCAGTATGCCACTTCTTAACAGTCTACATATTTGTGTTTGATGAATTGTGGTTAAATATGTAAGTTATTGATTAGTGGCCTTTAACTGTGTTGCATTAATTCCTACATAGATGACTGATAGTCCGAAGTTTTTATAACGGGAAGCATTTATATGGGTACCTGTTCCGAAAAAAAATGTTCGTTAGAGATGTCGCCATGTACGAGTAATTCGTCCGCGACGCAGAAACTAATTACTGGTCAGTCACTCCTCCTTAAGATCTCGTGACGGGAGTCTTCCCCTTTCTACATTTCTCTCCCGGATACTGCTCCCAGCCGCTCACATGCGGCTGGCGCTGTATCGGCACAATAGCCACCTCATACTGATCCCGTTCTTGTATTCTCGAGTGAATGTAAATAAATGAGAGGCGCTGTATTCTCGCAAACTGATCAGACTGTAAGCTCCACCCTCCCGTCGCCATCTGCGCACCTCGTGGACAATTTATATGGAGACATCTCTACCATCTCTGTAACATACTACGCGCACCTTACTCCACCGATGCAACACTCGACATATTTCCCATTTAACGATTGTGGGCCGATGCAACCCTCAACATAACATAAAGGATAAAAGTAAAGTACAGTAACTCTCAATAATCCAGTCTACATAATATTTGATTTATTTCATACATATCATAATCTATAAATATTAAACCCAACAATCACTAACCAATTAAACATTATTTCACGCAATTATAGGAATTTTACGAATAGCCAATACTGCTGTCTTTTTAGTAGGTTATTTAAAGACGCTGTATCAAATACTAGATTGTTTGGTGTCGACGGAATTGGAGATAGCGAGATGGTACTTGGCGAGAAGAGGTTGGGGATTCGCCTTAAGTTTAGAAAAACTCAACCAGGTTATCAAGCGGATATCGAACCCACGTCCGAGTGCAGCTGTTATCTGCAGGTAAACGCGCTGCCGTCCGAGCTACACTGATGGCCAGTCCGAAGTTAATAGATTGCAAGACAGATAGGAAGAAGTTTATTCACGAAAGAAACGCGTACATGTGTGAATTATCAATAAATCGTTATACTGACATTTTTTCCAACTTATACTTTTTGGTTTTCTTGTAACACTGGAATTCAGAATTCAAAATGTAGTAATCTACAAAATTACAAAGCGAAATATTCGTTTATAACGACTTCAAGACATCATTGGTCCGTTTTGGATTATGGTTCTGTGTGAACGAAGTATGAACATCCCATGTAGCCAGAAATAGTTTCTCGTGTCATCACCGGCTTGCTTATTTCACACTGATGGAATATTAAACATTTATTTATAAATAATCTATGTTTTTTAATATATACTTTTGTCTTAAATATATGAGCTGGCATTACCTACTGAATTGTAATTTTTCAGTTTATCATGGTCGATAAATGTATTTTAAAAGAAGATAATGAAAATATGATTTTTTGGGCCATACGTACATAATGCTAGACACCAGAACTCGCAGTTAGTTACGTCAATAATCGTAATTGCAATTGACTGAATGTATTAAGGACTTCTGTGCAGTGCATTGTATTACGAGCTGGTCGCTGGTTGTTTTCTTCGTTTACTGCATTTCTGATTTTGATGAAATTTGTACACATTTAGGTGTGTTTCATATTCTTATCTTACTACCCAAGTTTGATATAATACGATGCTGTACGTGAACTTTTGTAATTTTAAGTTGCGGTGATACTACAGCATTCCTTGAGCACTCTTCAATGGCTGAAACATGGTACTATCTGAAAATAATCTATCGTTAGTTTACAATCTGACATTCTGATCACTCATTAGTGTAGGAATTGACAACGTTGTTACTAAAAATTCTGATACAAACATTATTGTTTGACAGTTGACCCGTAAATGAACTCATCGTTTGGGTTAAGAGTTCACAACTACCGTATTGTGGTATGGTCTTATTTTTATTAACAAGAAAATTTGTTGAGATTCAAATTTAATAGTAGGCAGTTGTTAATATATCCAAATTCTTATGCGATAAAAAGTGTTAAAAGTGTGTAATCAAGATGTATAGTTTAAAATACTGCAATTGATACGCACATAAAGCATCTCTCTGACTACCCATTGTCTTTCACACAGGACTTTGAATGTTTTCATAAGAATTATTGATTGAATATCTTGGAATATTAACATTAAGTTACATATTCCTGCAATAATTTAAGTAGTTCACACAAGACCCGAATTAATGACGAGCGTCTTCTTTGTGAAAAAAACTCTTGTTCCAGTCGACAAATATGCCTATCTGTATTCGTCTTTGAAACTAATTATTCTGTTAGAATTTAAAGCAAATTCCCATAATATTCCTTACAGTTACAATATTCTGATCTTCAATTTCCAAAAAATACCAAATTTCACGATTAAATTCAATAGCTACGATGAAGTTTTTGGAAGTTTAATTTTAGTGCAAGACTTGAAAGTTACGAAAAAAGGATTCATTTCAAGAAACTGATTATTTCTGGACACGTATGTAATGCTGCAACAGATAATCAGAGAACCACTATTTCATATATTTGCACCTATATTTCATTTCATTTCATTTCATTTCATTTATTGTATTCCATAGATCTAACATTAACATTGAAGCTTTAAGTTGTGAAACAAGTCAAAATTTAACAAGATCACAATTACAATTTTTTGGCGTTTGTCGTTTAGTATTGACCAAAATGAATTCAGCATAATAGGCTTAATGCCAGCCTCATCTAAAACAAGCAGTGATGTGACATCACAGCAGGATTGTATTCCTCTTTTAAGTATTCAATTATTATTAAAAATAATTAAACATCTTAAATAGCAACCATGCACATTCTTCTAGACGTGGCTTCATTTTATGTTTCTTTGCTAAGTTTATAGTACATAATGCTTTAACTTGCACGCTACAGAATTTCGTGTGTGACACAATGGCACTTTGTGTTTAAATGAATTTCTAGATATAAGATGTTATTGACTTCTGTTAACATGTCAATGGAAGGGAAAGAAATACATTTTCATCATACTATGTAATTTATCACTGTAGCAAATTTTACTCAATGTAAATATTAGAAATAATGTTAGTGTGTCAATAGATTTGTATTCATTTGTCATGGCAATCATTTGTGAATGATCCTCCCGAAATATTACTTCCTTTTCAGACTGCGTTTTAAGAATAAGTAGAAGATTTTTTTTTTAACTTCGAATAGGAAAGCTTACGAAAAGTTTAGATCTAACAATTTTGAATAGTAATTATTCAGATCCCGTAAGAGTGTGACCAAACAGTCCCATGCAGAAATGAAAGGGTAAATAAAGATCTTTATGCTCGACCATTCTGAAATGTACTATTTATACATCAGGTAGCAGTCCTTTAATGCATGTCATTAAAGTACACCTACTCATTAAAGTACAGGTCTTCAGCCAATGATAACTCAGCTTACATGTGTTCAGCCAATGACAAGTCAGGTTTGTACCGTTATAAAACCGCAAGTATCGATTATTCTCGGATATGCAATCGAAAGAGAATTAGCGAAAAGTCACGGAGGCTGGAAATCCAATACTGTCGCAGAAGGTTATGTTCTGTTACTATAATAATTAGCGTTAATTGTAAATAATATTCAAATAAATTCAATTTGTGATCTCGTTTTTCAATGTCGAATTCAATAATCAAGGTTATAATATTATAATATTATCAAGTTTAACGGGACTACGTCAAGGTCAATGACATTATTGTTCCTCGGAAAAAATCAATACTTTCGCGTGTGCGCACATCTCACAATTCACGACCTAGAACAAGGTCACTTCCGATCTTGTCAGTTACAAATAAAATGTATACATATGAATACCGGTAATTTCAAGTTAGAAATATGGTCGAGCATAAAAAGTCGTATGAAACTCGCCTATAATGGTAATTAAGAAGCTCGTATGAAAATTATGAAACTCGCTTACGCTCGTTTCATAAATATCCATACTCGATTCTTAATTACTATCATTATAGGCTCGTTGCATAATGTACTATTCTATGTATGCTATTTGTTTTATTGTATCATAATCATTATTCTTAATATCTTCATTATATATTTACAAATATATGTAACAATTTTCAACACTTTCAACATCTTTAGGAGCCTGCTGTTTATAAACTATGAGAGATGGATCTACATATTGCAAGTAAAATGCGTAATAAAGCACGGACTTTAAGAATCTGCAATTATATTTCAGTTCCCTGTAATAGTTGTCGATCTTTCGGCCCTAGAATTTGTAACAACCTCGAAGCGGTATTAAATGTGGCGTCATATTCACATTCTTTTTCCATATTTTTTATTCTTACACTTAGTCATACGTATTACGGGTGAACACGTCAGTAACCTGTGTTCACATTTTAAGATCTTCCAAAAATTATAGTACAGAATAAAACATTTACTTCATTAACCCTTCAGTGCTCGCGCCATAATTTGTGACACAAGTACTCGCGCGGATTACATTTGTAATTCATCTCTTCTTTTTAATAATCAATTATTTTTCACATATGAATGTGTAATTTTACAACATATATATAATAGTAATAATATTTTATTGATTCTATTAAACTATTTATAATATGACAGTGTAACTATATTTGAAATTTGATATTTAAATCAGTGATGTCAATATAATATAATGAGCGGTATTATAATGCAAAAGAATGCAATTAAAATCTATGTTGTTATTATTATATATACTTAATTGTTAGTTGTAATAAACTACACTCTAGAGTTATCTCTTACTCCTAAAATTTAAGTCACTATTGGGTTCAAGTACATGTCTGTTTCATATGAGAAGTCATTGTTCTGTATTATCAAAATAAATATTTCCACACAATCATTTATATTGCAGGATAAAATGACCACTGCAACAATAAAAAATACGTGTAAAATGTCTTATGAACGGTTAATAGAAATATATCAAATTACAAACAAAGAAATTGAAAAATTCTCTTCTATCCTCTACTGTTAAAAACACTGGCGTTAACACTCGGGTGGATAACGTAATCCACTCTTAAAACATATACAATATATTGCGATATAGAAAAAAAAGTCACAATTACATCCATACACTTTAGACATCAGAGCTAAACTGTAACAGGAAGGTACAGAAAATTTCACGCTATCAGCATTGAAAACGGAGATGTGATGACGTAATGAACAGCAGTGGATTACAAATGTATGCTGCGCGACTACTGGAGGGTTAATATGTCCTTTACCTTAAAACTAATCTTCGATATTGGCAAATCATTTTTTGTTGGTATTACATAAACGAGGGTAGTTCCGAAAATAAGTTTCGCGTATTTATATCTTCGGAAGTAATGTACAGACCGATTATTTAGTTGTGACAGCTCGACGACGCGAAAGAGGGGAAGTAATAGGAGTAGGTAATGGGGAGAGCTCCGGAGTAGAGATAAGAGCGAGCGGTCAGTAAAGAAATGCAGTACAGCTTAACTGTACTGGAAACACAGTGCTCTGTAGCACACGTGACATCCGATCGCTCTGAATGCAAGCGACTGACTAACACTAACATCCCTTGGCGTAACTTAATGGACTCGCCTGACCCAGGCGCACATTGTTGGTGACTGTCAGGACTAAATAATCGTACTGTACGCAGGAGTAAATTGTACTGTCTACAGTTCAGGGACATTCGTGTGTGTCACTGAGTGTCATGTGGTCGCAAGCGTCCGTATCGCTCATGCACAGGAGGAGATTGAAGCAAGGAAGGGACTTCTGCGGAGTGTGTGCCCACACCATTAGAGCTTGCGTCACAATGGCTGAGAGACGTGCGTTACAGAACTGTTCGCCAGAGGAGGTTAGGGCGGTTGTCCGCTATGAATGGGCACGTGACAGGAGTGATACGGAAATCCATGTGCGACTTGTTGAGGTGTATGGTCCGGACGTGATGTCGGAGCAAATGGTTCGGCGATGGTGTCAGAAGTTCCGTGATGGACGTGAGAGTGTGACAGACGAACAGCGGCCTGGATGTCCAGGGACATCGACTACAGAGATGAACGTCGAACAGAAATGCGGTAACAACGCGTTCCACTTCGTTGTTGCTGCTGTAATGGTGTCCAGATAGCTCACCCTTCAAGGCTGGGAACAAGTGGAAGTCACTGGGTGCGATATCGGGTCTGTAGGAGGGATGATCCATGCTTTCCAAACCGAATCTCTCCAGAAGAGCTGCTGTTGCTTCCGCCGTGTGGGGTCTTGCGTTGTCATGAAGAAGCACAACACCCGACGACAGCATTTCCGGTCTCTTTCGTCGAATAGCAGCTTTCAACCTGCTCAGTGTATTCGCAATATCGTTGGACATTCATATTCTATGGAATGGAAGCATCCAAAATCCCTGTCAAGAAGAGGTTCAAAATGACCCCGTCTGCCGGCAAGGTCATGTTGACTGTCCTTTGGGACGCAGAGAGAGTTATTTTGTTTGACTTCCTTCGTGAAGAGACGGTGAATTCCAGTGGACTAACAACGTCGGTTATTGTAACCACCGGTAGAAATTGCCACCTAACCCCTGGTTAAGCATTTTTACGGTATATCGACATCGGTTAGGATAAAAAGAAGTTAACCACGATTATCTCTAACCAGTCATAATCGAGCGGTTAAAGGAAATACCCGATGATTAGTAGGCCTAGTAAAACAAAATGGTGGCCAGATCCACAGCTGATTATTTCGAAGACGATTATTATTGTACTTTGATAGGAATGATGGTGAGCATGAAGTGTAATTAGTGGGAAGAGAGAATTATTACGAGGAATTAGGTGACAGAAAATTTCAGGAAGGATTTAGTTTATCAAAATGTACCTTGTAATTTCTATTGCAATAAATGAATCACATGGAATGACCCAGAAATAGTAATTTTTCTCTTAAGAATCGGCTGGTTACATTAGGATTCTAACTGATATTTTCAATATTTTAAGATGAAAGATACGAGTATCCCTCTTCCTACGTCGCAGACTAAACGAAGAGAGGTTATGGATGGATATTAGTTCCATGGTGTTATTGGGGCTCTGGATTATACACTTATTCTTACTAATATTCTTTATCCTTTTCATTTATGGTTATTGCATCTTTTTTAATATAGCATATTTAAATCTAGTACTGTAATTGTCTATCCACACTTCAGATTGACATTTGGACATACAGGGTGATCCGTTTGGGTATGGATAAAATAAAAACACCGTAAAACATTTACTACTGAACTTTATTTGTTGAAACTTTGTGCATACAACACTGAAAGGTAGGATTTTCCTCAGAGCTCAACATGACCCCCATTGCGCACCCTGCACAACTTATAACGGTGATGCAATTCAGCCCATGTCCGTTGTAACATAAAAGGGGTGATTTGTTGAAAAGCTTGAGTAATTTTTACTCTCATATCATCAATGTTTCTGGCTTTCTGTGACTAGACAATGTCTTTAACAAAACCCTACACGAAGAAGTCAGGAGGGGTTAGATCTGGGGAGTTTGGGGACCAAGCCAAGAGATAGCTGCTTCTTGTACTGGGTTTCGCGTGCGACCTCCTGCATGTGTTTTTTTTAACACAACCTTTTCTACAAATGTTCGATACAACAACATTATGGAATCGTATTTATATACATTACGCACACCATACGTCATAATTCCCTTTGAACTCTTTTAACACACTCAAATTTAGCATACCGAAGAACACATTGTGTCCGCTGTTGATTTCTAGTGGCCATTTTAATCATCTACGATTTTCATTCGTCCTTTCATATTATGCACTATTGATTGTCATATGGAAGCTTCCATATTTTAATCATAATATAACCAGCAAGAAATTTTTCCTACTATCATAATATCTTTATAATAATAAACTAATGTTATCCATACCCAAACGGATCAGACTGTAATCATTTCCGCTTTTTATTTTCCATTTTGTAAGATTTTTACCTAACAGCACTCAAAAAAAAAAAAAAATGTGACCCGTAAACATAACACCGCCCAAAGGCAAACAAATGCAATGCGAAAATATAGGATAGATTTGTTTCGAGATAGAACGGAGTAAGCGCAGGCGCAATCGTATTTAGACGTTGACTATTATCTTTGCAGACGTATGGGTGCTTTTCTTTCGTCATTTTGTTGACACAGTGTACCATCAGAGACTTTACGCTGGATAAATGACTTGTTAGTAACCGGTGGTTATGAATGGTGCAAAGAAATTAAATTTTAACAACGATTACTTTTTAACCGTGGTTTCGTAACCCATGGTTACTACGTCATATTTAACAGAGGTTGATGCACTTCGCCACTAATGGATGATAATTGGAGGATTCTTGGAATTTCACAAGGCAACTGGAATACGGTACCCGGAGAAAACCCTTATGTTGCCTAGACCAGGGGGCTTGTCAAACATAAGTTAAAAATTCAGGATGGATCAACAAGGATTTGAAACCTAGTCTCCTTGTTTATAAGCCTAGCGCGTTAGGACTGATTCACCGTAGCGCTTGTATAACTGTTTGTTGAGATATGATTTCTTCAATGTTTGTAACTACTTAAGTATCCGTCACGAGGCATATGACAGGCGTAATATATGGTAACGAGTGGACCACTTTTGCGTTACCAACCTTTGTTCACTGCTACGTGCCTAATTCGACTAGGGTACTGAACAATGTACCGT
Organism: Periplaneta americana; assembly: GCF_040183065.1. NCBI lineage: Eukaryota > Metazoa > Arthropoda > Insecta > Blattodea > Blattidae > Periplaneta > Periplaneta americana. The sequence continues at coordinate 85,871,290 of NC_091128.1, forward strand.
TTCAAAAGTAAGAAATACGAGTAGGCTATACACTTAAAAAAATCTTCGAAAAATGTTGAAAACTGTTAAAATGAAGGTCATGACAAAATCGCCTATGAATTTCACATTCACACAATATAAAACATTTAATATCTCATGAACCACTCAAGGAATACGCTAACGAACAAATATTCTTTAGAATACCCTTTGCCTAACAACATTAAGAAATAAAATTGGAAAAACTTAATTAAAAATATATTTCTTAAAGTTATATCTTACAGCTTCACAATGTCGAGAGTAACTGCTGCACAAAAGCAAGAAAATTATCGAAAACTGAAGGAGGCGGAGGAGGGTTCACAGAGGCCGAAAACGAAAATCAACAGCATTCAGCTTGTCGGTGTGACATTTTATGAAAAATTTGCGGTTCTGTCCTAGTTTGAATTACGGAGATTTTTTATTGCAATTTCCCAACTGTATTGCGAATGTGAGGTGTGCCATGTTGAATACTTGGCCACATTTCGCCAAAATAATATTACACTATAACCAATCCCATCGACGTTATATAACCTCGTAGTTGATACAGCATCGTTAAATACCCTATTACAAATTCATCAGGGAAGGTCTTTGGTAATACGATCCTGATATTGGGCACTGAAGTAGTTCTGAAATGTATGAGAGATCCTATCTCAACACGTGGTTGAATAAACCAAAATGTTCCTAGACACTCATGCTCTTAATTTATTGGCCCAGCTGAAGAGACCCGGAAATGTAACCGTTCCAGTCCGGGCTGTGAGCTCGGACCCGGACTTGAAGCCGGTGTCTCTTGGCGTAGTCACTGCGCAGTTGTGTTAAGGCGGGTGGGCTGAATCGATATCCACAGTTGACCCTCACTGTTGAATGCATTTATATTTTTTTAATGTGTAAGGCAACAGTCAGCCGAGTGTCCTTGCTTATCGATCCTTCTCGTCCTCCAAGTCTGTCACCAGTGTTGCTGCAGACAGTTGTGGTGTTTTATAATGGATATTAAATTACATTTCTGTTTGTTATTAGGAACGCGTTCCATATGAAATCTGAATGTTATATTAAACCAAGAAAAATAACTCCCAACAAAATGTACTCTAGATAAAGTAGGGTGGGTTGGGCTAATTTGGGTCCAAAAAAACAGACTCTCTTAAACAAATCTGGCTTTCAGGTAGCAGCTCCCTGTAAAGCAGGTGTGAATAATTTCAAACCTGCTTTACAGGGAGCTACTACCTGAAAGTCAGATTTGTATAATACATTCGTTACTGGAGGTACGTTAACAGAAAGCCACAATTTAAGTCACGCAAGTATTTGTGTGCACTCATTGTTGAGTTCTGGCGTCTTGTCAGCTCATTTGAGTCGTGTGGATACAAAGGAAAAATTGTGACGGTGTCGTGTATAGTTCCCGGGGTAGCTCAGTCGGAAGAGCGTTCGCGCGCTAAGCGAAGGTTCCCGGGATCGATATCCGGCCCCGGAACAATTTTTCCTTGAAATTATTCAGACTCTCTTAAGTTTAGAGACCCGTAGCCTGTTACTATGATAGAACTTTCCAGTCAGTTTTTTACATGTTAGCACTCTGACCTTCTAGAATGATTCTATTGCATTTTTAGTATGTTGGCCTCTTCTTCTTCTTCTTCTTCTTCTTCTTCTTCTTCTTCTTCTTCTTCTTCTCATAATAACAATAATGATAATACTACTACTAATAATAATACATACCGGTACATACATAAATGTTCTGCCCATGGACTGATTTTTCACTGCAAACTCCTAGCGCAGGACTAATCGTGCGGGTATGTCGCTGAACTAGAGATGGTTTCATAATTCTATTTATGATGCCCATTGATTTATTATACTGTAAAATTTTGTTATGAATGTCTAAATCTGCTAATAAAGATAATTTGTAGTCAAGATATTTAAGTTCTTTAACTCTTTTTTTTTACTTGATTATTTAACGACGCTGTATCAACTACGAGGTTATATTTAGCGTCGATGGAATTGGTGATAGCGAGATGATATTTGACGAAATGAGGCCGAGGATTCGCTAGAGATTACCTGGTATTTGCCTTAGGGTTGGGGAAAACCTCGGAAAAACTCAACCAGGTAACCAGACCAAGAGGGAATCGAACCCGCGCCCGAGCGCAGCTCCGGATCGGCAGGTAAGCGCCTTAACCGACCGAGCTACGCCGTGGCTTTTTTTAACTGTTTCCAGAATACTTCCTTTAATATAAATCTTGCTAGGAACGGGGTCTTTGCCACAAAAAGCCCTAATTTTAGTTTTGTACGGTAGAAATTTCCATAGAATATTTATGTGCTATGAATTTCAAATTGTATATGGGCTTTTGTGATTCGTTCTCTGAGCAGGCTAGCAAAGCTAAATCATCTGCAAATACGAGTAACAATATGTCCAAATCTAAATTGCGATTTATTGGTATGTGACCATGTCTTGTTTTCCTAAATTCACGTATAATGGCATAAATAAGAAATGAAAACAGTAGTTGGGTGGGATATGAAAATAATAAACTATTTTACGCTCCTGTATGATTTTCTCCAACGCAGTTACGAAGTTTTAGAGTTTTAGAAATAAGTAAACGATAGTTCTTCATAGCGGAGCTCTCGTCATATGACCTATCCATCTAAACTGAGTTGCGTTTATTTTTTTTTTAATTAAATCTGGATGCTTACATAAATAAAATTGTAAATGTCTTCATTTTTCCTGATCTCCATTCTCGACTAATATAATCTTGAAGTGGTCCAAATAGGCCTAATATTAATCATAGCAACCGAAATGAAACTGTTGATAAAAACGAATATCGTGACGCTGAATCGATGATGATGATGATGATGATGATGATGATGATGATGATGATGATACAGTGCTAACATATGCACGATATATTATAAACTATGTTTTCTAAGGAATTTGTGAAATCCTAAACGAAATAAAAACATATATTATACCGCATCCTGAAAATTGACTAATTTCAGCCTGTTCTGTATATGATTCTATTGGCACAGGAGTCATCAACTTGTCATTATCGAGTTGTGCGGTGTTGAAGTTTGTGTGGGTCACTCGATCACAGTGCAGTTGGCTTAATTGATACACATCGTTTGCTGATGTTGCTAAGTTGTGGATATGACAATTATCCCGTGGATTTGCTCCCCTGTTAATGAGTTTGTTGTCGGTTCCGCACTACTAGCCTATTTTTTGTTATAAGAGGACAATACGGCTCAACACGATGAATCGTTTCGTTTTCTTGCTGCTTCTGAGTTCTTCTGTTGTATATTATGATTATTGTATGACAGTTAATTATAGAGCATTATAATTTTGGAAACTTAGATCCCTGCATATTCTTTCTAAATATTGTAACTGTTGATATAAAGAACGAACCGTAACTAATGTCATTAATTTCAAGGAGTTATTGAGAAATTTCAAGCAAAAGAGTTTTAATGCAATTGTCCTCCTTTTTGCTTCCTTTTCGAGATAAAAATTGTTTTATATGAAGCATTTCATAGCGTGGTTTGGGAAAGCCATTGATTTAATTTCGAATTTGCTCAGTCAGTGTAAGAGAGCACTGTATTATGAGAATAAATGGCCCACCGTTGTAGCTGAGGGGTTAGCGAGTCTCGGGTTCAATTCCCGGTCAGGGCAACTTGCTTGGGTGAGGTTCTATCAGGCGATTGGAACCCCACTCACCTTCGCCACTTCCTTTCCTCCCCCATCATCCTTTCCTCATCATCCCGTTTCTGGTTTTTCAGATCACTCTACCGGCGGCCTCCCGAAGCTGCTGACACACTCTCGACCGGTCTCCGTGGAATGTAGTTCAGCGATGTTGGATGACGTCTGCAATGGCACCCGAGGCGGACCTACTCGGGGGAGGAGTTTCGCCTCGGACCGACAGGGGGGCCTTGGGGGAATTTGCCGAAGCAGGAATGGTATATGGATTCTGTCGGCTGTAGGGACCGGTCGTTAAGGGAGTCATGTGGTTAGGGCGGTGCGCGTAGGGGATCTGTGGCATGCAACTCATTCCATATCGAGGGTTAGCGCAATAGATCTCAATAGATCGCAGTGCTGGGCCATTCGTGTCCCCTCCTCAGTTAAATTCCATTCCATTCCATGACAATGAATGAAAGAATTTTAGTTTTGTTCTTTAAATATACAGAAATTTCATCCGAACAAATGTAACTTTTCGTTCTGCAAAGCAATTTTATAAAGTTACATTGTTCGGGACAAATTTCTGCACATTTAAAGGACAAAACAATTTTTTAAAAATCATTTATCATAATACACTGCTCTCTTAAATTGACTGAGCATAGTGGGAATTAAATTGATGGCTTTCCTAAGACACGATAAGAAATGTTTCATATGAAACCCTTTTTATTCCGAAAAGGAAGCAAAAACGAGCAAAATTGCATTCAACCTTTTTTGTTTCAAATATCTCGGAGAATAATCCCCTGAAATGAATTACATTACTTTCGTTTCAATCTGTATTGTGTATACGAACTATCAATCTTTCAGCTTAGTTTTCAGAAGACGACGTCTGTATATTACTTCATTTTTTATTATATAAGAGCGCTGTATTAATCACTAGGTTATTTAATGTCGATAGAATTGGTGTTAGCGAGATATTTGGTGAGATGACGCCGAGGATTCGCTATGTGATTAATTTTCTGACATTCGCCTAACAGTTGGGGAAGACTTTATGAAAAAGTCGACAAGTGCGTAACTTTATTATGCTGCATATCCTTATGTAGAACTGCATGTGGGTGTTGTCATCTCTCTAGGCGTACATTGCTTTACTCTGTTGCATTGCTCTACGCAGAACCACGTGTGGAAGCAATCACCTATCGACAGATACATAATTTACTTTGCTGATATATTTATGTAGAATTACGTGTTGGTGATACGAAAAATGAAGCAAGGAGAATAAAAGGATAACATGACAAGGAGAACAAAGGGAAGACAAGAGGAAGACGAGGGGAACGGGAGGGAAGACGAGAACAGGGAGAGGGTTGCATTTGTACACTTCCCGCCTGGGATCTGCAAGCATGAGGGACGTCAAGCGGTGGGTAGAAGCAGTATTATAGTACGTATATGCTCGCGCATGCGCACTCTCTGTTTTACAGTCAATGTTAACGGTTGCTGTGCTTTCAGATTCCAGGCGACTAGTGTACGTGACTGTTATTTCCGGAGTTTCTTACATACAGCATACAGTTTTCAGCTTCGAAATAATATAGCAAGCCCGCAGGGTCATCTACTCTATTGGGGGTGTTACGCCTGGCTACTCCAAACAACACAATCATCGTGACATCTCACAGGAACCTATACTGTTTTCCGTGAAGTCTGGCGGGCGACGTGAACATTGCCGGCAGAGGAAAGGAGGATAACTGCTAATCAACGAGTGAGAGAGGCCACATTCCAGGCTTATCTTGAAGTTGGGCGGAGATAGAACGCTTCAGACCACCCAACTTCAAGATAAGCTTGGAATGCAACTTCTGCCATTAGTGGAATAACAGTTTTATTATCCTTCTCCCTTCCTCTGCCGGTAATGTCGCCTGTCAGACAATATGGAACGCAGTGTAGTTTAATATTCCATATTTTTGCGTTTGTCATAAGTGTACCACATTTTCATTGGTTTAATGTCTGTACTGTATATTAAAACTAGAAGATTTTTTACAACATAATTAATATTTATCTCCCTTCACCGTAACTTGAATACAACATGCAAGCAGCTGAATACGAGGATGGATCATGCGAGTCCCTTGATGATCATGAATCTGGAGCTCGAACATCATGCAATGTTGACGCGGGAATTCGTCATTATTTTCCTCGTTGACGTAATCGTTAATGTTCCCCGAAGTAACTGGTTGTTTTAAAGAAATCGACATACCAACAGATGTGAGGAATTTGAGACTCTTCGGGATGGACAATTTTGTTAATACGAGAAGAATTCTTTCTCTGTGGAAAGATTTATCACTTAGATACGATCGAGTGACAGTCTGTTGTGGACAAAAACTTTTAATGGTATTTAATTTACGTCATTCACTCAAGCGTGCCTTTCTATGAGCTATGCGCCGAAACTGTAGTTCTTTCTACCGTTGTAGATTTTGGCCTCGATACACCACGGGAGGCGAACTACATTGTACAGCATTATGTTGATTTATTGGGTAACAACTCGATCGGTCAATTGGTCTACATAAGTGTCTTCATATAGGTGAATGACGAACAGTCAAGTGCCCGTCATTAGACGAAAATAACAACAATAACGATGTCTTGCTTTTTACTTACTTACTACGTCTCATCTCTATGTTGGGAGGTGTTTTGTAAATGGTTCAATAATTTGTGAAATAATAGGTCTATATTTTCCTCCTGGACCTCTCGCACATCATGTTGGTAATTAGTAGATTAATATGATCTAATATTAAAATGTATTTTACCTGACAACATGAAATTCATTGCTTTGACTGAACAGTTTACGATTCACAACACTAAACCTAAAAATGTATTTTTTTTTTGATCGCTTGAAATGATTAGTACAAAGTCTGAAAAACGAATGGCACTTTGAAATGTTGCATAAGAATACTTACTTTCTCACTCCTAATAATTTTATTATTGCAGTTATAATAGCTGTCTCCGTGCGCATGTTCTATCGACCACCGAAGTGCATTTATCACACCATATGTTATATTTATTTGCACTTATGAGTACAATCTTGAATTGTAACTACAACGCAACACATAAAATAACTATTATGTATTAATATAATACTGATATTAATTAATTATTAGCATGTTCCATTTTGACTAGTTTCCAGTAATCAGCTCAGATAATCTAGAAGAAATTGAATTTTCACAATTTGCACTGGCGACAACAGCTGTTTCTGCTGCCAACATAAAAGTTAGAAAATCACTACCAGTTGTATTTCTCAGTATCGAAATTCGAAACGAAGTTGGCAAAAGAAAAGTCAACTTCAAACTAGAAAATCACCATAATCCACTAGCATATGTAGTAATGGGGGGGGGGGGGAATGGTTAGGTTTCACCCTTAGCGTATTAAGTAGAGATGGACAAAACTAACTGCCGCTCTCGCTCCTATGTTCATTGCATTTGTCTTTCGAGTCTCGTCTCATCATTCTCGTGCGCTTCGAGACTTGCTCATCATTCTCGAAATAGCATTTGGTCGGCGTGGAAAGATTTCGTAACTTTGAATAACATACATAATTGAAATAAGTAACATTATAAATGTTCAAATGAGACAAAGAGACAAAACAAATCAGTATCTTGGCTATCAAAATGTTCTGGTTCTATTATATATTACCTATGGTTATAAACATAGGAAAAAAACAATTCTCAAATAAATTTGCATTTCTAAGAAACATAAAACATAACGTTAATATCTTCTTACTTGAGATTGCACACTTGATCTCAAACATATGAAAAGAAAATTCCTAGACTTTTAATAAGGGCCTAGTAATTAAATAAAGATTGGGGAATGGATTATTACACACTGAAAAGTAGAGATGATGTTTCAAATAGGCTGCTTGATTGTTAATAAATATGTAATAGTTGCCAAAGTACATAAAAGTTCAATTGGGTATAAACAACTGTGGCGACTCAAGGCTGCTTGACGTTCGGGACTTTGGGAGTGATCAGTCTCACAAGCAGTCTTTATGTCAACGACGCGACGTATAGAACATTGTCGTGCGGGTTTTCGGCTTTACGGGCGCTGTTAGTTTTGGTTTCTCGATCGTTGCTCATCTCTAGTATTAAGTAAGCTGATCCGGACTATAGAATTGACCGCCTTCGGAACGTTGTTGCCAATACCCGGCGTACAGCAACTTTAAGCTTGACACGCTGACCGTGATTACGACCGTACATTCATAGTCTTCGCCCGCTCGCAACTATTCTGGATGCCCGCGTGCAGGAATGCCCGTTGTGTAGGAGACTGCTTTAATTAATTATAAGCATAAATTATTACTCGAAATATGTTTCGTGTATGTTACATAGAGAAGGCAGACTTGTTGGTATGACATTTGTACGAGAGAATACGACCCGAGTTGCAAATGATTCTCAGTCTGTGTAGGGGCGTCATTGTAGTAGAAAGGCCTCAACCACACCCACATATAATTACAAAATGGCAGTCTAAAAGAATCGATCCACATGGTGAGACTGCTGTGCAGAGGCGTCCACCTACGCACGAATTTAATTTGAGATCTAATATACAAATTGGTTTAACATATTATTTTCACCATGTGCGACATCTACAGAGAAGGATATTGGATGTCATGAAGATGGCACAAATTTTCATATAATTTTATGCGTTTTGTAACAGTTTTCTTTATCATGGTTTTGTATTTGATTTTCTTAATTTTTGGTTGGCTATGTAACGACGCCGTATTAACTACTAGGTTATTTACCGTCGATGGAGTTGGTGGTAGCGAAATGGTATTTGGCGAGATGAGGCCGAGGATTCACCAGAGATTGCCTGACATTCGTCTTACAGTTGGGGAAAGTCTCGTAAAAAACCCAATCAGGTAATCAGCCCAAACGGGAATCGAACCCGCGCCCGAACGCAACTCCGGTTCGGCAGGCAAGCTCCTTAGCCGGTGGCTCATTTATTATATAGCGAATGATATTCCCTATAATTATTATTTATTTTTCGAACAATCTTTCAAAATGAATTTGTAAATAAAATTATTCATGCTGTAGGCAAGTAAGATGTGAATATGTTACGAGAAAATCCACAAACTATTAGGGAAAACACGGAGATTCTACTTGAAGCAAGTAAAGCGATAGGTTTGGAAGTAAATCCCGAAAAGTTAAAGTATATGATTATGTTTCGTGACCAGAATATTGTACGAAATGTAACTATAAAAATTGGAGATTTATCCTTCGAAGAGATAGAAAAATTCAAATATCTTGGAACAACGTAACATATATAAATGACACTCGGGAGGAAATTAAACGCAGAATAAATATGGGAAATGCCTGTTATTATTCGGTTGAGAAGCTTCTGTCATCTAGTCTGCTGTCAAAAAATCTGAAAGTTAGAATTTATAAAACAGCTATATTACCGGTTGTTGTGTATGGTTGTGAAACTTGGACTCTCACTTTGAGAGAGAAACTGAGATTAAGGGTGTTTGAGAATAAGTTTCTTAGGAAAATATTTAGGGTTAAGAGCAATGAAGTTACAGAAGAATGAAGAAAGTTACATAACTTAGAACTGCACGCATTGTATTCTTCTCCCGACATAATTTTAGGAACAGTAAATCCAGACGTTTGAGATGGACAGGACATGTAGCACGTATGAGCGAATCCAGAAATGCATATAGAGTGTTAGTTGGGAGACCGGAGGGAATAAGAACTCTGGGGATGCAGAGACGTAGATGGGAGGATAATATTAAAATGGATTAGTGGGAGGTGGGATATGATGGTAGGGACTGGATTAAGCTTTCTCAGGGTAGGGACCGATGGCGGGCTTATTTGAGGACGGCATTGAACTTCCGGGTCCCTTAAAAGCCATAAGTAAATAAGTAGGAAAGTAAGATAAAGTTCTGTTACATGGATTGCACGTAAATGCTGGGTGATTCAAAGGGTTATGCTCAAGCTGAAGGAGCTTATAGAGGGATCGAAATATAACTTTTTTAAATAGGAACTTGTGGTCTTCGAAGTAATCCTTGGTCAGTACAAGGCAGTAATATTGCGGATATAATCATACTTTACACCTTAATCATACCTCCTACCATCACGTTTGAAAGATGTTACAGCGTTGTCAGAATAGTCTACATGTTACTTATCGTGTGTCAGCGGATATGGATGAAACAGTACTGAGCACGAACACAACTTATTCATGCTGTACGAGACTAAATCTCTCATATCCCGGGCGTTGGATCGACGGAGAAGTCCTGATTGAATAGCCAGTCCGCTTCCCCGATTTGATGTCTCTTGATTGCATATCAAAAGTCTTGTGTACGTGATACCAATGTAAGACTGAGAAATACTTTCAGTCGGGATACTTGCAGCATCTAATGTGTTTCTGGAGGTTCCTGGAATATTTGGAGGAGTGCGTCAGAATTTCCTTCGACGATGCAATGCATGCACTGTATGTGATGGTCGCCATTCGAACTATTTTTGGTGTAACACAGAATTAATTAAGTAACCTTTTCCTAATTAAATTAATGAAAAAATTACTATTACTTCATAGGCACGTTGTCGGTCATGTAGTTCCTGACATTGATATATGTATACTGACTAAAGATTACTTCCTACAGTATGAGTTCACGAATTTCTCCCCCGGTTTATAGAGGTGATTTCTGAGGTTATTTGGAACAAAAATTGTAAATAAATTAATGGAATCCTATTGATAATTATGGAGTTACAACACATTTTCGAAACGCGTCATAGTGAATGAAGCGGTAGGCATGTTTGTTGCCATAACACACTTAGATTTCTGTATTTGGGGGTGGGTGAAAGACATAGTGTATCAGGTTAAGGTACAAACACGCGAAAAGTTGTTTCAGCGCATTCTGGATGCCGCGGCGACAATAAGGAACGAACGTGAAGCTGAGAAATGCTACAAGTGCGGTTCACACCCATGCTGACCGTTGCCTTGAGATTCATGGAGGCATTTTCGAAAATGTGACTTAAATGCACTCTGAACGATTAAGACTGATGCATAAATAACCAATTGTTTGTACTTTAATTATTGTTTGCATTTTTGTTACTGAAATCCTGAAATATTTTTTTTCTACTATTTCAAATTACCGTAACTCCGTTATTATGAATGTGATCCTATTAATTTACATACATTTCTTGTTCCAAATAACCTCGGGAATCTCCTCCATAAACCGGGGGCAGAACTTCGTGAATCATCCTGTATTTGAACCCCTCTGTAAGCTCCTTCAGTTTGAACACAAACTTTTGAATCACCCAGTTTTTTTTTCAAAATGAAGGCATTTCACTTTATTAAAAAAATACAGTTAAAATAGATTTGTAATTTTGTACAAATTGACCTAATAATCATTCGTGGATTATGTTAGTCTTCTGTTGAATAAAATTGGATTTCTGTAATGGTATAATTTTATATAAAATTCCTTACATCCAACTTTGACAGAAGGGGGGTACTCGCACACGCACTATGAATTACAGTCAATTGAAAGGTTGGCAGCTTTGCATATTGGGCAAGCTAAAAATTAAATCCGTGTAAGACAAATTGGCGGCGTAAGGAAGAAATGGTTACAGCACCTGATAAGTATGGGCAGCATAAGAATTCCAAATCACATGCTAAATAAATCGTCGACCTCAAAGGAGAAGACGACGTGGAAGATCTCTCAAGAGAATTTTGGATAGGGCTAAGATGCCTTCGAGACTGAACTGACAAACGTCTGGCCTAGACTCGTGACTGGCTTACGAGGACGGATTTTTGACGGTTCTGAATAATAAAACAGCCATTACATTGTCACGGATGTTACATTTTTACTGTTTTCAAACTCCATATATTGAAAATGAAGTGATTTTTTATTAGCATCATATTTAAGAGATTAGTATCATTTTACAAACAAAAAGTTGTTCAATAAAATGGATAATTGTTTCAGAAAATAAAGAAAAAGTTCCGTCACGAATGTTACAAGATTTGTGAACTCACTTCACACTTCAAAGACTGTAAAACACAGGTCTATGCGACAAGCAAAAAGAGATTCATCCTCATTGTGTCCATATGAAAGCTATGCAAGCTCATGGCATCCAATTAGTTCACAAAAACATAATCAGTAAATATTTTCTAGCTGTTTCTTCAATGTTACTGATGTTACAGATGAGTTAATGTCCTTCATTTTCCAGTTTCAAAACAACTGTCAAGTTTCAAGTCAAAATGTTCACTTGAAGTGTAAGATTAATTGTTATGAATCAAAACTACTGAAAATAAATGGTAGCAAGAATATAGTGGAGTAAAACGTTCCTTGATCCTGGAGCTCTGGAATTAACAGTGCAGTTTCTCAAAATATTTCTTCAACAATAGCACCTTGAAAATATAATATATTAACAGCTGATCTATCTATGAGTAAGTAGGCCTACTGCAAACTTTAGGGTAACAAAAATACAAATACAGTACAGACAATGAGAATAAAAGCTATTACTAGCCAAGACCACTAAGATTCAATGCCCATAAAACTTGTAATTTTTTTTTTAATAAAACTTCATTTTTCTGTATAGACTTTTAACACTTAAATATCACTGATTAAATTTACAATTTCTTATTGCGTTAATATTTAGGATTTACCTTCGCTGACTAGTTTAGAAGTCTTGTTGTTCATTGTCCAAAGCCTAGTGGAGATCCCGCGCTATCTTTTGGTTTCCTGTTGTGGTGGGGTGTGTTCATGATTGTGTCGAAAACACTCAACTCAATTTCAAAACATACACAATTTTCGACACAATCATGAACACACCTCACCATAACGGGAAACCAGAAGATAGCGCGAGATTTCCACTAGGCTTTGGACAATGAAGCACATGACTTCGAAACTAGTCAGCCAAGGTAAATCCTAAATATTAACACAGTAAAGAAGTTGGAAATGTAATCAGTGAAAATAAAATATTCAATATTTAAATTAAAAGTCATAATCTATCTACGTCTTACACCAGGGGTCGTCAGCACAGAGCACGCTGGGGATGGCTTCTCTTACCCGCTGAAAACGCAGTGCACTATAGTGCTCTCGTAGCTGCTAGCGGGTATGCTCTCTATCTCTCCCTGTTGCACGACCGTGCGAGTGCTGACGACCACTGTCTTACACTAATAATAAACAAATATTTCTTGAAATAACTTTTTCATTGGAATTCCCAAGTTTCCCGGAATGGCTGAGCACTGAAATTCTTTATAGGCCTATTTGATGCGCAGAATTATGTTGCAAATATTTCCCAATTCCGTGAACGTAATGACAGCTAGGAAGTTCGTATCGTAATTCCGATGTTGAACTTGGACTGTAACGCAACCGAATGTATAGCAGCACGAGACGTCAACATTTAACGAAGAATAATCCGGGAAAAAAATTAACGTGTTACACACTTTTGTTTGCATAATTTTATTATTTAATAACAGAGCAATTTACTTTTTCGGAATCGTACATATTAACATTACGTAAATAATACAATAATAACAGAATAGCTCACTTTGTTCAGAACCTAAAATATTAGTATAAATCAACAATATTCTTCACGACTCTACACAGCTTCACAGAATGATACTATGCGTTGTTTTTGTGAACTGCGTAATCGTCTGTAGCGACGAGAGCAGGGGGAGGCGCGGGTGACATCTATACTCCTCGCTGTACTCAACTGAAATCTTCTGTTTTGGTACGAACTTCCTACCTATGTTTGTCAGTACACCAAATGGCTACTCGAAATATCTAAGCTGCCACAAACAAGTGACTTTCATATTTATAAATTTAGGTTCCTAGAGAAATAACTAAGCATTTCACACCCTTATTTTCTTATAATCCATCATTCCTCAAGGTTTTTAAACTCGTTTTTTTTTTCCGAACCTGGTGTATGGAAGATGATACGAAATCCTGCATTGTGACCAATCGATCAATTGTAAGATACGACCCATAAGAGAAAGGAAGACAATAATTAGTCCTAAAGGGTAACAACTTTTAACAGACAATATTCGCGACGGATATTAGTGATTCTTCCTCGAATCACTAGTGGCGATCAATGATCGTGAGTATTGCACACTGAAGTTGTTCACTCACAGACATGAAATATCTATGTCGACGTTATGACTCTAGTAACATGGCCTTCGATGTCTGTATGTCTGTTCTGTGACCTACTTACACAATGTCCATGCTGAAACAGAAAACACGCAACGGCTGTGTTACTTCATGTTTTATTTGCAATGATACCAGTAATTTAATATTTTTCTCTGCTAGCTGTAAACTGAAATTAGGTCTACTTGAAGTTATTTTATTTTTAGTGGGTTATTTTATTAGGCTTTATCAACATCTTAGGGTCCACACCTGTGGAGTAACGGCTAGCGCGTCTGGTCGCGAAACCAGGTGGCCCAGGTTCGATTCTCGGTCGGGGCAAGTACCTGGTTGAGGTTTTTTTTCCAGGATTTTCTCTCAACCCAATATGAGCAAATGCTGGGTAACTTTAGGTGCTGGATCCCGAACTCATTTCACTGGCATTATGACCTTATCTCATTCAGACGCTAAATAACCTAAGATGTTGATAAAGCGTCGTAAAATAACATACTAAAAATCAACATCTTAGGTTATTTAGCGTCTGAATGAGATGAAGGTGATAATCCCGGTGAAATGAGTCCGGGGTCCAGCACCGAAAGTTACCCCGCATTTGCTCATATTGGGTCGAGGAAAAACCTGGGAAAAAGAACTCAACCAGATAACTTGCCCCGACAGGGAATCGAACCCGGGTCACCTGGTTTCGCGGCCACACGCACTAACCGTTACTCCACAGGTGTAGACTTGAAGTTATTTTAACTCTTCCTAATGTTACTGTTGTGTTTATGCTTTTTCGACATGAATATTATATTATCTTTTCTACACAGTCCGGCAAATAAATAATGATACTGTATAGGTCTTCATTGTATGTGTGCTATTGGATCCTGAATTGGTGAATTCGGATCTGGCCGAGAGCACTTGTAAAGATTATATCGTACGGTATATATTCATATTAATTATCATACGGCTTTCAGGTAATGGTTTCCCTCACATTTCTTCATACGGTCCACCACTACACTTGATTACATCAATCACATATCCTATTATATTTCACCTATCATCTAAGGAAAGAAAAAGGAGAAAAGGAAGGGAAGATGAGGAAAAGGGAGGAAAGTAATTGAAGTAGAGTGAGAAGATCAGAAAGAAAATAATTGAAAAAAGGGAAAATGAGAAGATGATAGGAAAGAAGTGAAATAGATGGAGAAGAAGACTACAAGAAAAAGGAAACGATAAGGAAAGGATGAGAAGGAAACGAAGGAAAAAAGGAAGAGAAGAAGAAAAGAAACGGAAATAATTGAAATAGAGGGAGACGATCGAAAAGAAAATAAGTGAAAAGAAAGGGATGAGGACGAAATAAAGGAAAAAAAGAAAGCGAAGAAGAGGGAAGAAGAAATGAATGCATTTTTGTGTCTAAACTTTATGGCTACTCTTCATTGATCAATGTTGCTTTTATTCTTTATTATTGAACAACTAATATTAGCTATGTTAACTGTTATCCATAGAATAAACTTGGAGTAGAGAACAAACTCTAAATTCTACGGAAAGATAGGAACAAATACATCGGACTCAATGATATTGATGCAGCAAGTCCATGGTGACAAATGTTTATCTTATGCACAAATTTCCATTTTGAGTCTGAAACGAATTAATTAGAACACAGAGTGAAAGAATGCGATTGAACGTTGTGTGACTTAGAGAATGTGGCTAGATAGTTTCGATGTGGACAATGTTCTGTGCAGAGGAATAGAGAGAAAGTACATGTTCCGGGTTCGAGGTAGTGAAAGGTAAACAAAACGAGATGCTAGGTAAGAGGGTGTGGAGGTGTGAATGATTTTAAATAGTAATAAGAGGGAGTTGAAGGATCTTGTTTAAGTGGATTCCAAGACAACAATTCTAGTGACGGTGTTACATGATCGAATTTTCTAATTTACAAACGAAACGAACTCAGATATTGTGAACACGCTGTAGTCCCTGGACAAGATCAGTATTTAGATTCGTGAATAGAAAATCGCAATAATCGAAGTGGGGGATCACTGAAGTTTGGATCAGATTCTTTTTAAGGCTGAGAGATAAAACGTTAGTTAAGTATCTGAGGGAATTAATTATGGAAAAAGTTTTCTTACATATGTAGTTAACTTGACTTTGAAAATTTAAATTTGAATCTAAATATACTCCTAAATTTTTTACTGTCTTACTAAAAATAATTGTAGTATTTTTTATTTTTGTATTTAATACAGTGGCTAGATCTATTTTGTTTAATGCTCGTTGGAGGCTCATTACTATGGCTTGTGATTTGTCTGGATTTAGTCTGAGTCCAAATTTTTGCGCCCATTGAGCTACAGATGCTAGATCGTCATTAATTCTGATCACAGAGTCATTGATTGTACAAGTTCGGGAATGAGGCACTGAAACAAAAAGTAAAGAATTTTTTTGTCTTATTTATTGCATCTAGGAACATTATTCATAACAGTAACCAGTAATCAGAAATATAGTGAATTATCCATAAATAAATCACAAATAATTATATTCCCGATTACTAGTACTATCATGAAGAATGTTCCTAGATGCAAAAAATAAGCCGAAAAATCTTTCTTAATATTTTTGTTTTATTAGGAAGCAGGCTATTGTACTCATAAACGTGAGTTACTGTGGAATGCCCCGACAGTTCATAAGGCCAATGACTTGGCTGTTAAATGCTCGTCTCTAGAAATATATCAGTAATTATATACCTTAGACATTAAAATTCAGTGCTTGAGACCTGTACCTCAAAGTGACACTTAGTGCGGCGATTGTACCTGTGACGTTTGCTATTGATTGCGGAATGCATGAATAAATAACCGTGACGCGTCGCGGCAGTGTTTTGTTCGTCGCCTTGGCAACGCGCGCCGCATAACGCCGCGACGTTGTGGCGCGTGTTTTCGTGTGCGATAAGCGTTCAGTGACATGCTCCCTAAGTGGTCATAGAAAGGCACCGAGAATTTCCATAGTTCAACAAAAAAGATGACGCCCCTCACGTAATACCAACTCTCCCAGGGAGAAGAATCAGAATTTTTTATTTATTTATTTTTTCGTTGAAACTTGTATTTTATAAATTCATTATGGCTGAAAACTTGCGACTGCTTCTTCTTTGATTTTCCGCTCGTTTTGTTATTTTGATTTCTAAGTCAGAACAACTGTAGAGGTTATACCATTTTCCATTCAATCTACATGTTGCTATCATTTTCCCCTGTGGGCCTATATATTAATATCTTCATCAAGTTTTTTGATATTCACTTCTTTTCGTATTTCAATACTTCTTTTCTGCATTTTAAAGGTCTGCATTCCAATAAATTAATAAATCAATAAAATAAAATACAATTTTAACAAACTATGTTGTTTATAAGAATATAAATATATGCAGCACTAAAAAAACTATGTTAGTCTTTATCCTCTAGTTCAGTGGTTCCCAAACGTTTTGAAGGCGCGATCCATTTTTGGACGAGATTTCCGTTCGCACCATTGAATGTTCATTGATGATTTTATTTAGCTTCCACATTTTCGTTCTTTCGTATTCAAACATTGTTTATTGTCAAGTGTTGTGCATGTAGCCTGAGATTTAAGAAGTTTCGGTGACTTGTATTTTGGAAGTATGCCTTGGAATCTAAGAATAATGGATGTACTGAACTTCAGTATTGTTTCTTTTGTAGCTTACTTTCCTTTTTGACCATAAAAACCATGTTTTCTTTTTTTTTCGCTAATTTTTATCAACTATTGTATGTGTTATTATATTTTTATATTTGTTATTTTTATATAATCTTCTTAACTAGTTAAGGTTTAATCCAGTTTCTATCTGATGCTTTTTCAATTCACTGCGGGCTAAAGCAAGGAGATGCACTATCACCTGTGCTTTTTAACTTCGCTCTAGAATATGCCATTAAGAAAGTTCAGGATAACAGACAGGGTTTGGATTTGAACGGGTTAAATCAGCTTCTTGTCTATGCGGATGACGTGAATATATTAGGAGAAAATTCACAAACGATTAGGGAAAACACGGAAATTCTACTTGAAGCAAGTAAAGCGATAGGTTTAGAAGCAAATCCCGAAAAGACAAAGTATATGATTGTCTCGTGACCAGAATATTGTACGAAATAGAAATATAAAAATGGGAGATTTATCTTTCGAAGAGGTGGAAAAATTCAAATACCTTGGAGCAACAGTAACAAATATAAATGACACTCGGGAGGAAATTAAACGCAAAATAAATATGGGAAATGCCTGTTATTATTCGGTTGAGAAGCTTTTGTCATCTAGTCTGTTGTCAAAAAATCTGAAAGTTAGAATTTATAAAACAGTTATATTACCGGTTGGTGTGTATGGTTGTGAAACTTGGACTCTCACTTTGAGAGAGAAACAGAGATTAAGGGTGTTTGAGAAAAGATTCTTCGGAAAATATTTGGGGCTAAGAGGGATGAAGTTACAGGAGAATGGAGGAAGTTACACAACACAGAACTGCACGCATTGTATTTTCATCTGGCATAATTAGGAACATTAAATCCAGACTTTTGAGATGGGCAGGGCGTGTAGCACGTATTGGCGAATCCATAAATGCATAGAGTGTTAGTTGGGAGGCCACAGGGAGTAAGACCTTTGGGGAGGCCGAGACGTAGATGGGAGGATAATATTAAAATGGATTTGAGGGAGGTGGGATGTGATGGTAGGGACTAGATTAATCTTGCTCAGGATAGGGACCGATGGTGGCGGGCTTATGTGAGGGCGGCATTGAACCTACGGGTTATTTAAAAACCATAAGTTATTATTATTATTATTATTATTATTATTATTATTATTATTATTATTATTATTGGAACTAATAATAAATTACCGTTAAGTTTTAATCACGGTTCCTGTTGTGCACTTTAACGGTGCTACTGTAATTAACATTCTCGACTGTCGAAATATTAGCATGTTGGGTAACTAATTAGTAAAAACATAGTCTAAGGACAATAATTTCAACAATCATGTTCTGAAACTCCACAAGCTCTTTATTTTGGATGCAATAATGTGATGGATTCTTGATAAGAATCTGGTATAGGCATAATATCTAGTTTGCAGAGTGGCCTGAAGCTTGCTGGCATGTTAGTTAACCAAATTCAGTTTTAAGGTAGTTAATTAGCTGGTGTGGAGAAAGTTGCTGCTATTAGTGGTAACGAGCCAAGTGCCAGCTCGGGAGTCATAAAGGTTGAAGGTGTGTCATTACGGGCGGCGATTAAGGCGATCTGGTCTACAACATAACCATCCTCGTCAACTTCCTGTGTTTGGCCGAATCCACGAACGAGACAAAATGGAAATAAATTTACATGTCTCAATATTATTTTAAAAATAATTGTGTTAATCTCATTATATTTCTTCTTACACTTGTAGAATAATATTCACCCTATTAAGCTGATCAGTACAGTAACGATGCATTATCATTAAGTATTAATTTCTGCCCTCACAATTTGCAAGATACTCTGCAGTAAGTATTATTATTATTATTATTATTATTATTATTATTATTATTATTATTATAGGGTTGCAACAAAATAAATAAGCACTTTCAATGTTGTGAAAAAGAAACTAAAACTGTATGTGATATCGATATGCATTTTGCGCTGTTCCGTTGAGAAACTGTTGAATTTTCGATAAAAGGTACTGTTGGCACTACTGCTCTGATTGGTACGCTAGCGAAAGCATAATACCGTTAGCTAAGATATAACTATCTGTGATTTCGATATGCATTTTGAGTTGTTTGAGGAACTGCCTCAACTGCATGAGATCTACATGGGTTTACATTTCTACATATCGTTTACAGCAGGTGTTCGAAGTGTTCACTCTGAACCGCATTGCATTCATGACCCCATCACGAACTCTGTCTAACATTTAGGGTCTCTGGTGGAGTTGATCGAGGGTAGTGTGTATCTGCACAGTTAAAAGTAGTTGCTCTCTGGTGTCAACTGGGATGGTGTACAGCACACTCTTCATATATCTCCATAGAAAAAATCAAGGGATCGCGCTGACCTTGCAACAAGGTCCTCTCCTTAGCTACCGCTTTCCGTAGTTATTTGAACAGAGTAATTTATCTTCAGCTGCTTCAGAACACAATGTCACTGCTCTTGGAGAAGGTACCTCTCACGATGCGAAGGGACATGTACAGTAGTTCCAGCATGGTGAAGTCTAGCCGTACTTCACTGTTGCTTTGCGAGCACATTTCAACAACACCTGCGGGGAGCGGTGGATAAGTAGATGGGGACCCATTGCGTGGCCAGCGCGATCGCCCGACTTAACATCTCTTCAATTTGGGACATCTGAAGAATGTTGTGTCAACCAGTTGACATCATAGAAGAACTGCTTATGGGAGTACACGCTGCCTTAAACTTCACAAGAGACCTCACATGTTGAAGAGAGTTGACAGTCAATGTTACGGCGGTGTCATGAATGCAATGCGGTTCAAAGTGAACACTTCGAAAACCTGCTGTAAACTCTTTGTAGAATTGTAAATTGTACATTAACACCTGCTGTAAACTGTATGACATTAAACTGTATGAAAATAAATTAATTCATTGTGTCATAACCAGGGACGGGAACTTTGGCAGAATACTTTTTTAAATGTGTTAAATCTATCTTAACTTTGAAAGTAAATCTGTACGAATTGTACCTTTGTGATTGAAACGTCACAGTTTTATGTTGCCATTTTCTGCTTTTTTAAATATAAATGCCTAATTTACAAAATAAAAAAAAAATGTTTTTTTTGCCCTTTTTGATTATGTATCTATTATTTATTAATATATTAAAAATTTCCTACCTGTATATTTTAATTTATTTCTATAACCGCTACAATGAAAGTGATTTCACCGAATGTATATTATTGTCTTTCAGTCAGTTCATATTCTCTTTGCAACAATGAGTGCTGCCGTGCAAAAATGTATAACAATAAGCGTTTTAATTATCGCTTGTGTTTATTTGACAAGGCAACAACGTTATTTTTAACGGTTATTTTTCTTTCAGTTTTCATTGCGACATTGTTGTAGCTAGCAGCAAGATGCGGAAATTCAGTGTTCCTTTACGCAGTAAATTGCAAAGTTACGTTAATACTTGTGGATCCGACGTATTTTGTACTGACGGTAAAGTACTTACATGCAAAATATGTGAGCAGTCAGTGAACTACGAAAAGACATATTTCATATCGCAACATATCAGTACAACCAAACACAAAAATGCACTTCCAAGGCTACTGGGAAGAAGATTTCTTTGCTTCCAACAGTAATTGCAACATCGAGTCGAAAATCTCAATTTGCATTTGACTTATTAAAGCTTTTCTTGCTGCTGAAATCCCTTTGTGGAAATTACAGAATCCTACATTAAGACAATTTTTGGAGAAGTATACGAACGAATATATGCCCAGCGAGTCATGTTTGCGAAAATGTTACTTAGGCGAATGTTACGATGACACAATGAAAATCATTAAAGGTAAAATTAAAAATAAGAAGATCTGGATTTCTATCGACGAGTCACCTGATCCTACGGATCGTTTCATTGCCAGTGTCATTGTTGGGCCATTAGATCCTTCAGAAGATGAATCAGTCAAACCATTCCTGCTTACAACAGTGTGTCTGGAGAAAGTTAACAATTCAACTAGCGCGCAGTTATTCACCAATTCATTACAGTTACTGTGGCCTGAAGAAATTCAATACGACAACGTGTTACTTTTCATTAGTGACGCTGCACCATACATGAAAAAGGCTGGAATAATTTCAAAAGTGCTGTTTCCAAACATGCTTCACTTGATCTGCGTAGCACACGGCTTTCACAGAGTGTCAGAAGAGATACGATGCTTCTTTCCGGATGTCGATAATTTGATTTCCAGTATTAAGAAGATTTTTCTGAAAGCCCCATCAAGAATTCTGACATTTAAATCAATTGCACCAAATATACCTCTGCCCCCCAATCCTATCATAACGAGATGGGGGATATGGGTCCCAGCGGCACTTTACTACGCTTTAAATTTCCTGACTGTAACTGAGGTGATGAACGCTCTGGAGGATGAAGAATCTTCAATTGTAGCAGCCAAGAAACTTCTCAATTCTTCGAAAGTGAAAAATGATTTAATTTTCATTGCTTCCCTGCCACAAGAGATCTTCCAGCTTCAAGTAAGAGGACAGCCTTTGACGAAGTCAGTGAAAATTGTGGATGATGCAGTGCAAAGAATGGACAGTGTACCAGGGAAACGGGGTTCATTAGTTAGGGAAAAGTGTAAAAATGTGTTTTCTAATAGTACATTATGCAACGAGCCTATAATGATAGTAATTAAGACGCGAGTATGTTTGTTTATGAAACGAGCGCAAGCGAGTTTCATAATTTTCATACGAGCGTCCTAATTACCAATATAGGCAAATTTCATACTACTTTTTATGCTCGACCATATTTCTAACTTGAAATTATTCAGAAGTATTCATTTTATTTGTATCTAACTGAAGATCGGAAGTGACCTTGAGCATAGCTCGTAAATTGTGAGATGTGCGCAGACGCGAAAGTATTGGTTTTTTCCAAGGAACAATAATGTCATTGACCTTGAAATAATCTAGAGAATAACATGAACTAATTTTGATATAACCTGGAAATTAATTTAGAATTGAAAAACGAGATGATAAGTTGAATTTATTTGAATATTATTTACAATTAACGCTAATTTTATGGTAACAGAACATAACCTTCTGCAACAGTATTGGATTTCCAGCCTCCGTGACGTTTCCCTCGTTGTATTTCGATTGCATATCCGAGAATAATCGAAAACCTGAACTTTAATGAATAGGTACTTTAATGACATGCATTAAAGGACTGCTATCAGGTGTATAATTACTACATTTCGGTATGGTCGAGCATAAAAACATTAAAAACATTCTGCAAGATGACAATTCTATTGCAGCTGAAATGGATCCGACAATGATGCTATGATTTAAAATTTGTTCCAATAACCTCTGTCGAAGTTGAGAGGTCATTTTCTCATATGAAATATGTTATCTGACAGGAGACTCAACATGACCCCAGAGAACTTAAAAAAAAAAAAAAAAAAATTGGTTGTCGAGTGCAACGAATAAGGTATTGCAATACATAGGCCTTTTAAAAAACTTTCCTTTTTGGGTCAAATACAACTCTAGCATATTGTTTAAAACTTTAAAGTTCTTTAAAATATGACAATCGAGTTATTGAATAGTGTAATCTAGTAAATAAATGGGTCTAGTGTAAGGTTTTTGTAATTTCCTTTTATTGCGTATTTTAGCTATTTATAATGCCTTTTTGCCTGCCTATTTTAGCTATTTAAGATGTCTTTTTGCCTGTCTATTTTAATGATTCATAATGCCTAAACTTCCGGTATCTGGTCATAACCTAAGATCACCTAGTTCCTAAATGATGTGTTGGACAAAATAGGATGTCTGACAAAAAAATATTCCCCTATTCAAGACCTGTCATCCCTCAGAGTTTGGTGCAGAGGTACTGAATCACTCAGTAGTGAATTATAAATTTATATATTTTTATTGAGTTATAGTTCAATTAAAAAGTACAAATAAGATTGTCATAAGTAATACGATAAAGCACTGATTAATTGTGATATGCGTAAGACAAATGATACAACACTGCCTTTCACGTCTGTTTGTGAACCTATAAATTGGATGGAAATGAAACGTTAGCAGCATAACGTAAAAGTGGGATTCAACACGGGATAGCTCAGAAACCATGCAAGAGAGTCTTCGAGTTATGTACTTAACCCAACCCTTTAAGTACTCGCCTGGTAGAAAGTTACATAAACACTCGCGTCGGGTCAATTTGACCCATTGACACAAACTAAGATGTGGACGTGGACTTACGGCAAAATTATGGGGGTAAATAAAATGTTTAAACTGAAGTAAATGAAATATTTTTATTCTGAACTGAGCATTATTTATATTGAACATAAACAAATACAATGAAATTTGTAAATCTCAACTCTAAAAAAGTGAAAACTATCTAAATACAATGAAATTTGTAAATACATTCATATTCATTCATTTCTTTTATTCCATAAATCTTACATGAGCAATGAAGCTTTAAGATGTGGAACAAGTCAAAATTTTACAATATTACAATTACAATTTTTACAAATTTTTATAGTTTTACAATTTAGTAATTTTCTACAATTTTTACAATTTTGTGCAAATATCAACTAAAGAAAAGTGAAAACATGATTTTGAAATCTTATAACCATACTGTTTCTTTACGAGGTGTGATTGAAACATTTTAAGGTTAGGTTCATAATAATGGTACCTAAAGACTACTACAGTCCTCTTCTGGAGGAATACACAAACTCCTGCTATTATCCTAGATTTGAAACATTCTTGAAAAATGTTGACTGGGTTTGTAATAAAAAATCACTGTACCTAAAGGCTACTACAGTGAATGCCCTTCAAAGGGGTTCATTCTAAATTGTTAGATCGATTCCTAAGATGTCACCGCAAATCAATAAGCACTGCTGGCTTCAGTCTTAAAACTTTTCAATCAGACATTGTAAAACAAAACAGTGCTTCATTTCTTGGCTTATTATCCACATATTGTGCAAACAACGTTGCAGTGAATTTTGCATACGTGTCCCAAACAAGCAGCACATTGTGTTGAATGCTTATTATCATTTGTGCTAAGCAGATATGATATCTCTTCCTTTTCTGAGATGCTGGTCCACTTCTTGTTTCTTGATTTTGTTGTTCTTTCGGTGGCATTTCAACGTCTCTCTCCGTTAGGAATATTTTTATTCTTGCCCTGAGACTGCGTGATACGTGAGGATTACTCATTCTCCTGACGTTTTCCATAAGAAGTTCTTTAGCCAGGTTCTTCAGAAATATTCTTCTTTGTATCTTCTCTCTGGTATTCATCGTATAATAAACAACATATGAGTTGAGTGCTGAAACATTTATGAAATGGAAGAACACTGCCAGTGGCCACCTTCTTGTTCTACGTCCAACACTATAGTTGGTACACAATTGGTCGCATGAATCAACTTCACCCTTGGTACAGTTATAAAACGTCACAATTTCTGGCTTTTTGGAGCAACATGTCTTCATCTATGACATCGTCAAGCTCAGAAAGTTTCCCCACAGATTCACCATCGTCATTATCATTAGTGCATTACTGAGAATCGTATTCAACTCCCTTGCAATTTCTTCGTCTGTTACTAGTAATTCCCTCGATTTCGACTTCTCTGCAATTTCTTCGTCTGTTACTACTTTCTTTGACATCCTTTGAAATAATAATAAAAAGAGCTGCATTTACAGCTGAAATGAACGCGGAAAATGTGAAGAATATAATATAAAGCTTACATCAAATAATACTTACGCATAAATAAAGAAATCTCCTCAGTTATTCACAAAATCTTCCTGTCTTTTAGAAGAACGCACACACTCGCGTCGGGTCAAATCACATATAAACAGCTGTTGGGGCTAAATGATAAACTCAACAATGACTACAGCCAGACCTTTTCAAAGATTTCAACAATAGAAGAATTTACACACCACCGGCACTCTTCATATTACCTTCCAACAAAGAAAACAGAGGAAAGAAAAAAACACTCGGGTCATATAGACCCGACGCGAGTACTTAAGGGTTAAATTGGCAAAGCTTCATTTCTCTCACTAGTTTATTAAACCTTGTCGGACCGTAAAGAAAACAACTATCGCAATGTCCATGTTTTACATATTGTACAGTATTATAGTATTATGAATTCCTACCAATTTTTTTCTATTCTATTAAAATTATAGCATATAGCCTATTAACCTCTTATATACTATAGGAGACTTTGTCAATTTAAGGGTTAAGTAATAGAAAGAGTAAATATAGGACTTTAATTTAATATGTTTTATTGTAAATAAAATATTTTGGTACATTGTAACTTGCCAAACAGAAGCATGCAAAAATGTACTATTGTTTAAAATTTTAATCACTTGCCAAATCTAAATAGGAGACAGATCTGCTCTATGATGTAATAAAATGTTTTCATTAATGTTATAAATATTTTTACTTTGAGCCATACTTTAGATATTATTCGACATACATTAAGAAACCAAGATTACCCTGTCAGTTTCCTAACATGGAACGTTTATGTGGACACTTATTCAGGAAAAATGTCGATTACCACTTGTGTAATACGTACTTTACGCGCATCTTGTTCCTTAGCGGGAACGCGGCGATGCAACCGGCAACATATATTCCTCCTTAGCGGCAGCTGCCGATGGAACCCGCAACAAAATATAAAGGATGTAATTAAAATAATTCATAATTAGACAGTGGATGCGGGATGACTTATCGTTGATTGTAGGTGCACATTTACTATATGTTACATTTTTTCATTCAGACCATTGGGTGAACAGGTTTTAAACGTAAACAGACGACGTTAACATGCTACTGTATCTCCGTACAGTCAGAAGGAAAAGAAAAATAACGTACATACCTTGCAAGGTTCAGTCCTCGTCATCATTGATGCAATTACCAGCGTTGCAGTAAACCAAGATATAGGCTATTCTCGTAAGTTGTCGAAGCTGAATCGTCTTCGCCTATTGCTTAAACAGTTTTTGTATCGAGAGAATTTCTGAAGAAAACTTCTAAAATGGGGATCACTCAATTTCTTTAAAGGAATATTTGTACTCAGCATCATGTTGCACGTGTCGTTAGACCCGCACAACTAAATAATGATGATGATGATGATGATAATGATGTAGATAGTTCCTCAGATTTCATTTCAACGCATTTCCTGTGCGATGTACTGTTGCAGTGTTTCTCTATAGCCTGAGTTGTTCTGGTTTTTATTTCAATTTTACATACCGTATTTGCTCGCGTAATTTGCGCACTTTTTAATTAACTTTGGCCACTGAAAAATTGGGACGCGTAAAATATGGGGATTTTTCAAATAAGAGGTCCTGTTCTGAAATACAAGTATTTACGGTAGGGCTAAATTTCTATGCCGGTAACTTGTCTCTACCAAGGACAAGCATTGTTAAAGTAGCGGGACTTTGGGGTTTCTTTCTGAAGCAGGTACTTCAGTTGCTGGTGAATGACCTACGATGGACTGTAGGGAAGGAAAATCCCTACTACACTGAAAAAATATGTACGTAATCCCTACTACACTGAAAAAAATATGTACGTAAAATGTGTGCGCAAAATACACGGAGCAAAAATAAAGTTCAAAATAATCCCTTAAAAATTAGGGTGCGCAAAATACGCGGGGGCGCAAATTACGCGAGCAAATACGGTACATTACACACGATATTGTCTCCGATAATACATAAAATGTCACTCTCATACTTCTTAATTGCATTTCGTATCTCTGAGCGAATTTAACGTTTTGCCATTATGAATGGATCAGCACAACATATTCAACGCGTACTAAATACTTGAGTAGGATAACACAACTGCACACATTGCGTTGCAATGTTACTATGAACAGATCGGGGTTCATTCGTTTTGTACGCTGCTGTACTCGAAGGAACACAAAAGACGGACGGCGCGGCACGTGCCATATACTCTGATACGAAACAACTTCGCTTTTCCTCAAGTCATCCCGCATCCACTGTCTACTCATAATGATGGAACCTGCATAATTATCTTTAGTTGATTTCATACACCATAACCTACAAACATCCAAATCCATTCAATCACACAACCACCAACCACTTAAACCAGGGGTTCTTAACCTATGGGTCACGACCCAAACACGTGGCTTTCGGGATGGGTTACCATACCTTCCCGAAAAAATAGTCAGATACTTAAACGGATTCCTTATATCCTTCCAGTTACATCTAGAACAGGGCTGGACACCGGGAGCGAATCCAAACTCTAAACGGGACCGCTTAAAATTCATCCGGCACGGCATCAGCGCTACGCGGTGTTTGGCGGGGAAGAAAGGGTTGAAGACTAGTCATATGGCTCCCCATGGGCGAGTAGAATCTGTTGTTGGTGATCAGCCCCGATGTAGAAGAAAGTTATTTAATATCCCAAGATCGGGAAACATATTTCATATTATAAACTCAACATTAATTAAAATGTTGAGCAACGTCATTGAATTGATCTATTTTCCGGTACAGAAATATTATTTAGAAATCAAATTAATGAAAAATGAGCCTTGTCTTTCCTCTCGTAGCACATTCAGCTTTATTTATTTCTGAAATAACTCAGTTTTTCCGTTGATTTGGTTTTATAAAAAAATAAGTTATCCCACAATTGATTATAGATTTATTAAATTTCTAATTTTTTTATCAACTTTGATTCATTTATGAGCCACACTCTCTTTTATGTTTTCATGTTATCTTCATTGTTCATGCGTTGCATATTTTTAATTTATAACTGCACCTCATGTACATCATTATCAATAAGATAGTATAAGTAAAATTGTTCGTTTATATTTATGTGAAGAAGGTGCTTTGATGGGCTTCTAGCTGTCTACTTTCCTGTAGTCATAAATAAATGAATTCTACAAATCCCCTTTCATCTTTTCCCTAGTCAGATGTCTTGGAAATAGGCAGTGGTTAAATAAAGAGGGCAGGTGAAGGGAGACGAAGGTGTTATAGGAGGCTTTATAGAACCACATTATATACATCTATAACTATGCCGAACACGAACGCTAGGCCCTAGTCTTTCCTTTGGTCAGCGTTTGTTTTCGGTACCTTGTAGTGACTTGAATCCCCTCTTTGTAATTATTTTTGTAGCCTTTGTGAGACGGCAACTTCTCCGTCAGATCTGTGTGACGCGAAGCATAACCGTAATGCAGCAGGCGTTGACGTACTGCAGGTACGGCGCTGCCTAGCGTGAGTGCTCCAATTCGACGGGTCCATTAATAGAATCGTGTGCGGCAATTCCAAGAGCGTCACAGTGACTTCGTTAAGTCTGTGGACCGCGTACCCATTAGCCTTTCTAGTTTTTAAGTAGTAACTTTGATCGATAGAAGGCAGGCGCGAATTTAGACATTTCTGATGGATCAATTTCATAATAATTCTTCGGACAGTTGACTCAGTAATAATAATAATAATAATAATAATAATAATAATAATAATAATAATAATAATAATAATGATAATGATAATGATAATGATAATACAATTTTTCCAATGCTACCAAGTTGTCTTGCGACATTTCTGATCTTCTCTCGTGACAGTGGCTTATTTTGTGTACCCCATTTCTGAGATTGGGGCGCCTGGAAGGCGAAGGTATGTTGCCTCAATGATGTGATAGGATGACTGTATGAATTTGTGGCGCCAGGAGAGGTCTTAAATCTAAACGTAACCTGATTTCCAGACTATGGACGAACACGGAACAATTGAAGTGTGTGACCCCAAAATGTGTTAGTCCATTTTATGGAATGACTGGGCTAGTTTCTTTTTATCCAGCGGTCCTACTACAAAAAAGAGTAATTAGAATAATAGTAGGTGCCAAATCTAGGGAATCGTGTAGGACTATTTTCAAAAAACTACAAATAATGCCCGTGATTGTCAGTATATTTTTACATTAATAATCTTCCTCGTATGTAATCGTGAAAACTTTGTAACTAATTCAACAGTTCATAGCATAAATACAAGTCAAAAAATGACTTTCATACTCCATCGGAAAGCCTATCGTGCTATCAAAAAGGAGTGCGTTATATGGTAGTAAATTTTTTTAATAGCCTCCCTATCGATATAAAAAAATGAAAATCAAAACATAAGATTATTTAGGGCCAAATTAAAGAATTATCTAATTTCTCACGCCTTCTATTCTGTAGGTGAATTCATGACATTCAACATCGCTTCATGAAATTGATACTAAAACTTTGTATTGCACTAGTAGACTATATTGTAAACCTTGTCTGTATATATTTCATCCAGACTGTGACTATAAATTAAAACTTTATAATAGTATTAAGTTTTTGACTTGTTCCATATTCTAGCTGTGAAGCAATGTATGAATACCGTGGAATGTTAATAAATGAAGAGTCCACTGCAAGAATGATGGATGTCATTTGGAATACATTTTGCAGGAGAAGCAATTGAAAGTTTGAAATGCTTAGCGCTCAAAGCTTAACTGTGATTTTCCGATCATTACTGGACAATGACTATCAATGTCAATGCCATATAACTCTCTATGTACATTCTATATGTCTTGAGCTATGCATTGACAGTCTTGGTTCATTTTCGACAAGAAAGTGACATCCATCATTCTTGCAGTGGACTCTTCAAATACTTTACCGGTACTACTATACTGTACTACGGACTGAGAAGTTTTCAAGTGACCTGCACAATAAAACAAATTTTTAGACAAGGTGTGGTGTTGTTTTTGAAGAAAAGAACCTTAAGTATAAATCATAAAAATGGTCAAATGGGATGAGCGAGTTTTGGGATCACACTCTTCAATTCTCTTTGAAGAAAAATTTCTGTGCTCTAATCGAAAATCGAACATGAGACCTCATGACCTGTAGCCAGAAGCTCTGACCACTAGACCATAAGGCTGGTAATAATAATAATAATAATAATAATAATGACATAATTATTATAATTTTAATGTTATCACTGGAAAAAAAGATAACACCTGGATTAGCAAAGAAAGGTCTATCTTGTGGCCAATGGACCGAAGCCATTAAAATGAGCACCTTCCTCCCGGTAGAAGCTTTAGCCATATCCATTGCAGAAGATGCAGTGAGCATGAAACTTTACCCCACGTGCTAGGCTTCTGCCCTCAGGGTGAATTTCTGCGAATTGACAAACATAACACAGTCCGCTCAATAATTGCTAACAGATTAAGGGAACATGGTGAATACGAAGTACTATATGAGGAAGTTCAATGTCTTTCTACGGAAGGATCTACATGGCGTGCTGACATCATAATAATTTACCGAAATAAAAAAACTGGTCTCATTTTTGACCCAACAGTAAGGTTTGAAATTAATGAAGATCAACCAAAGAAAATGCATGAATAGAAGCGCGCTATTTACCTTCGATGCTGTGATGATCTCAGTCATAAATATAATATTGAAGATTGGAATGTCATTGGACTTACGTTCGGTGCGCGAGGAACAACTCCCAAATTTACATTGGAGATTCTCAGAAAATTAAAGGTTCCTGAAAAGACTCTTCAGACAATTGCTTCAACCATTTTAAAATCTTCATTGAACATCATCAATCACTATCTCTATTCACCTTTATAATGTATCACTGTATATTATTCATTTTTCAATAAATTCTTATCGTATCGATAGTTACCGTATCTTGTTGCAGATCATTCAATTTTGTTAAATTTTATGTTGCATATTTCTAACATTAATTTACATTTTCTTTCTTTTCTTCGTTTGAATTGATTAGGATGCCGATATTTTAAATCCAAGATTTGAACAGCTATCAATATGATGATACTTCTAACATTATTGTTATTAGTCTACATTATTATGTTATATGGTTATACTGTATATAATAATACTTATTATAGAATATATAATAATACTTATTATATAATAAAATTATATTAGGTTAACTTTCGAATTCTAAATGAGACAGTAGAGCAAGTGTACAGCGTCATATATTTAGGATGTATATAAGCAGTAACATGAGCTGCAACCAGGAAGTCAAAAGGAGGATAGCAATGGCAAAGGAAGCTTTTAATAGAAAAGTAGTATCTTCTGCGAACCTCTGGAAAAGTAACTAAGGAAGAGACTAGTGAATTGTGTGGAGTGTGGCATTGTATGGGGCAGAAACATGGACATTACGACGAAATGAAGAGAATCGAATAAAAGCATTTTAAATACAGATATAGAGAAGAATGGAGCGTGTGAAGTGGACAGACAATAAGAAATAAAGCTGTGTTGGAACTAGCGGGTGAAGAAAGGATGATGCTGAAACTGATCAGAAAGCGAAAAAGGAATCGGCTGGGTCACTGGCCGAGAAGAAACTGCCTACTGAAGGATGCACTGGAAGGAATGGTGAACGGGAGAAGAGTTCGGGGCAGAAGAAATCAGGTGATAGATGATATTAAGATATGTGGATCATATGCGGAATGCTGGCTTTGCAGTGAAAGAACTGCCCATAGACAGAACATTTATGTATGTATGTATGTATGTATGTATGTATGTGAAGAAATACATTGTAATATAATAAGCATAATTAATGTAATACAGAAAAATAGTATATCACATTAAGGCCACAAACTAATTATAAAATACATTTAGTATTAGAATATTGTCACTCTTTGAAGTCGTAATTATGAATAGTCTGAAATAAGTTTCTATTCTTTGTAGGAAAGAAGGGGCTGGAACTTAATTGCAAGTGAAAATCTATTAGGTATCTGTATTTTTAACCTCAGTTTAATTAAATTGAAGCTGCTTGCACTTGAGCTTGAATAAATTGAACCTACTCTTCATATGTGCTTGTTATGTTCGCTACAACCTAACGGATGTGCGTCTGGAAAGAGGTTTCGATTAGTACGACACCATTCGAAAAGTAACATGGGGAAAAACAGTCCGCGTTTCAGTAATTGTGCGTCAGCTGGCGACTCGTGCATTACATCACGGATGTAATTTATTGATTTATCTTATGAAAGTTGCTGGAACTGTCGACCGGTGGACATATAGCATGGCACTTTCTGTACAATTTCTTCTAATATAGTGTTATAAATGAAGATTCGCTCTTATAACGTGTACTACATTGCCACGAACTAAACTGAACTGCACTGAATGGAAGTCAGCTGTATACTAATTCTCTAACCTTGACATTCTTGCAGCCTGCGTTATCTCCCGAAACTACGCAACGCAAAATCTTCCCATGCTCGATGAAGTGCAAATGTACGAGTACACACTATTTCCTCAGCTATCGCTTTCGATGTATAACAGTTGGAGGCTGAATGAATTAATCTGAGCCTAACCTCTTTTCCTACTGCAGAAGCAAAGTTGGAAACGGCTCGTATGGAGAAGTGAGATACTCCTATAAAAGAGAAATAAGAAAAATTTCGGGCTGTCTACAACACCAAAAAGAAAGGAAAAAAGACAAAAATCCTTTGTCCCGTGACTAAATATTTTGTGTAAAATTTGCGTGAAATTGGGGGAGGGAATGGGACGATGGGGGATATACCATCCCCTATGTCTTTCCACTTACATCCGCGCTTGTCGTTATGAAACACCAATCGTAGAGGAACGAATCACTGGTTTCTAAAATTGTCCTTGATAGTGACAAATGTTTTGAAATATAATTTTCTTGTTAGCTCTCCTTCCATAGCAGAGACTGGTATTCGCTCTATAACTCTCACTGTAACGTTAGTTGTTTCATTTATCGACTCGTGTGGTGTTTAACGAACCATTTTAACTGCTTTTCTCGTAATGTATAGTAGTCTTTTGTCCGCTAACAAATTTATATTAGATTTTGATGATAAAAAGTATATGAACAAATTGGAACCCAAAAAAAGATTTTACAATTTAATGCCTTTTCTTTTTAGCATGTACTTTTACAACTTCAAAGAAAAAATAATTCAGCGGGATGAAAAGAAATTCTAAATTTACTCCTTAACATTTGTTATCAGGCAGTACATCTCACTTGACGATAAGTGTCGGAGGAAGAACAATTTGTTTGTATACATCTGAAGTCTGATTAGTGAAATTTGTTACTTGTCAGCGATGTGAATTTGAGGGGAAAGCAACTGGCCACTCTACCTCATTATCTCCTAGCTTAGTTGCCTCATGAGTGATGCCTTATTGGTGCCACGAGACTTCAATCTGCCTTCGGAAAATTCACTAAACTTCGGGAAGAACACAACGAGGTAATCAACCCAAGCGGATATCGAACCTACGCCCGAGCGCATCTCTGAATCAGCAGAAAAACGCTCCTACTGCCTGAGCTATGCCGATGGTTATTTAATAGAGCCCTGATTTGTATGTGCTACAAAGTTAACATTCTTATTCGGTAAATTTATGAACATACAAGTCATTCCCCCCCACTCCTTTTAGATGTAATTCCTGACATTCTGTATTTACCTGTGACACCCATGAAATTCTGTAATCTTACCAGCCGCCACTTACAGATGAGCGCGCGGTTTATAAGATGCAGTGCCCAATCCTTGTGACTAAGTTCTCTGTTGTTACTTTTCGAAGTCTTGTGAACGAGGCTCAAGAACCCTCTTATCCAACACTACATCCATGCAACTTTATTACTTAGATCCGGGATTTTTAGACTCGAATACGATAGGTTGCAACAATTTATTGTAAAAATCCATAAATGTATGCAAAACGAGAAACTCTCGAGCGATGATATTGCTTAAAACTAGGTGAATTGAGGAATGTATGTTTCAGCCTACGCTAAACGAAACTAAAAATCCTAGGTCTATAATTATTATTAGAGAGCAGAATTTAGGCAAAAACCTATTTTTTTCCTTGATACATACAGGCATGAGATTTAATATTTACATTTTTCATAGAAATATAGGTTTAAATAAAGGGGTTTTTATAGTGCCTAAAATACCTATTTCGACGTTAGTGCCTATTTTTAAGTTTTTTTTTTTAAATTTTTTGCATCATTTTTCGTATCTGTCTACTGTTTTCCTTAAGATTCTGTACCGTTTACATTCCAAGACGGATAACAACTCCTCCTTCCCAGCAGTGAACAACACAATAGAGAAGTACCTCCAGGCCACCCCTTCTCGTTCCTACAATCTTTCAATCCTAAAATTCCAACTTTCAGTCGGCCTGGGTAGCGTAGTCGGTATAGCGCTGTCCTTCTGTGCTCGAGGTTGCGGGTTCGATACCTGTCCAGATTAATGGTATTTAAGTGTGTTTAAATGCGACAGGCTTATGTCAGTAGATTTACTGGCTTGTAAAAGAACTCCTGAGGGACTAATAATAATAATAATAATAATAATAATAATAATAATAATAATAATAATAATAATACTTACTTACAAATGGCTTTTAAGGAACCCGAAGGTTCATTGCCGCCCTCACATAAGCCCGCCATCGGTCCCTATCCTGTGCAAGATTAAGCCAGTCTCTATCATCATATCCCACCTCCCTCAAATCCATTTTAATATTATCCTCCCATCTACGTCTCGGCCTCCCTAAAGGTCTTTTTCCCTCCGGTCTCCCAACTAACACTCTATATGCATTTCTGGATTCGCCCATACGTGCTACATGCCCTGCCCATCTCAAACGTCTGGATTTCAAGTTCCTAATTATGTCAGGTGAAGAATACAATGCGTGCAGTTCTGTGTTGTGTAACTTTCTCCATTCTCCTGTAACTTCATCCCGCTTAGCCCCAAATATTTTCCTAAGCAGCTTATTCTCAAACACCCTTAACCTATGTTCCTCTCTCAGAGTGAGAGTCCAAGTTTCACAGCCATATAGAAGAACCGGTAAATAATAATAATAATAATAATAATAATAATAATAATAATAATAATAATAATAATAATAATAATAATAATAATAATATCTTCCTCTGTCTGTCAGCAATTTAACACAAATTTGCTGGGTTATACCCGAATAAGCATTCTCTTACATTTCAAGACAGATAACAACCCCTTCCTTTTTTTTCTCACCATTTGAAAGTACAGCAGTGAGCGACACAATAGCCACAATAGATACCGATCATCTACTGTGGAGTAAACTATGGGAATGTGTTTGGTGAATGAAAAACACTAACTTAAAGACAGAATGTCTTTATTTTGTGTATGAATGTGTACCCTTATAAAATGTGAAATGTGTGGAAGTTTCTTTTAATCCTAGAATTTTGCGTTAAATAAATGTTGAATCTTATATTAGTGACATTCTTTAACAAAAAATACCTATTTTTTATTTTATAGAGCCTAAATCAAGGTTTGAGTCTATTTTAGGCGCCTAAAATGCCACTTTTTAGGGCATAAAATCCCGCTCTCTAATTATTATATATGTATCAACTTTTAGTACATATAAATCTGGGCCATACTAATTAACATTGGAAGTCATGCCATGTAATGGATTTAACTTGTATTAGTTGCATGCATAACAAGATAATTACGGATAAAGTACAATCATTACCAAGACCAGTGAACGAAAATATCACCGATAACACTGAACTCACTGCGGAAACGAGGCTTCTCCTTCGCGAAATTAAGGATGTGAGAAATTCTGTATACATCCTCAGATCAGAATTGAAACACCAGCATGCGGACCATCTGCTGAGGTTGGTTCCGGAGTTTTGGTTTTATCGACCCGTTGGAAAGAGAGTCTGACCAGAATAAACGAGCAGCTTGCTCCTTGAAGGACGAGGCGATGGCGCAAAAAGCAATGGCGATGTGCGACGATGAATTTCTTCAGGCTTTGTATTCTGCGATGAACCATATCTGGGCCGATATCTTGCAACTCCCGTTGAAAATTCAGGTTTAATTGAAAGTATGGAGGACCATATCATCATAGTCACCACCACCACCACCACCACCACCATCTTGATAAGTAACAACATTGCTTAAGCTTTTGTTCCGTTTTCAAGTTTGTTACTGTTGTATTATTTTAGCATCTTCGTTTTTCACACCTCATCAAATGTTAATGAATGTGGGATATATGACCAAAATTGCATGAAATAAACAACATTTTATTTAATGGTATAACTCGACACTTGCAATGGTCAAAAAGAGTCAGTTTTGTCATTATTTAAATTCGATATCATTTTGTACTCTAGTTCTTTAGGTTTAAGATGGCGTTTGTTCCATGTAAATATGATAAATATTTTTCGAGGAATAAACATTTTAGTGCAAGGCTGCAGGTTTAAAGAGCCCAGGTAGACACAAACTTCATCCCTTATTTACTGAGCATTGATTTTACAATACATTGCTATGTTAAACAGTTATAGCGTTAAAACTAAATTACTAAAAATGAATGGAGATATTGCATTAAAAAACAAATCATCATTTGTCATTTATTCTTAACTATAGTGATCCAATAGACTAAGTTGAATTTTTCTATAATATTTCGTAGGGTATTCTTAAGTAATGCCACCAGACAGGAAAAAAAGCGTTAGAGACGAGAATAAAAATTAATTTAATTACACAAAGAAGAAGATTGACAAGTTCTTTGATTTTTTTTTTTGTAACATTAGTGCTGAGTTCTCCTCAAACATTTACAACTGCTTGACACCTCTCTGGCAGGCTTTGGATGAAATTATCAATTTGTCTTGTGGTGTTTCTCTGTTTTTATACTATACTACATTGATTGATTACGTATTTTAGTTCACTCTTGCACTGCAATCGTTGTTTGTGGGTCACTGACTTTAGTGAAACAAAGTAAAGAGGGCGTAGATGTTAAACAATCTTCAGAACAAAATCTACACGTGGAAGCATTGAAGGCACACGTTGCAAATGAACAGGAACGCCCATCTCTGGGAGAACAGAGTGGTATTGTCGACATATTCTCAAAAGGCTTCTGAAGCAATATCTGTGGCGCGAAAGCCCATGAAAGGCCAAGGCCGCTCAGCCGACTGCTTGCCTCACGTCCACATACGTCAGTAGAGGTGAACAATCATTGAAGCAGTCGGGGGGGGGGGCCAACGTTTGGCCAGAACAATAGCACCATCCCGGCTGTTGTAGTTGGTTATCAAAACCGGATTTCGATATCTAGTGTAATTTCCCAAATTCATTACGATGCACTGGTGTCATACACTGGTCGAAATTTCATGAGAAATTACCTCGAGAAAACCTCTTATCGAATGAGAACGATACTTACATCTTCATCGTAAAATAAGTGTGCATGATAACTCTTAGTTGAGTGTTAGAGAAGGTCTTAACTCTGCTAGGTTAAATAAACCATTATTATTATTATTATTATTATTATTATTATTATTATTATTATTATTATTTTCATTGAACAGATATATGTTTACATTGAAATATTTTGATTATTATGCTATGAAGAAGAATTTTCAATTCCAGTAAAAACTTTGAACTAAAAAAATAAATACTGAAATGACTTTGATTTCACTGTTAAAATTTGTTCTATTTTCGCCAGCAGATTTATAATGATCAAAAAGTGATTAATATAGGCCTACTTCTGCACCTGCTCTTGTCTTCGTCACGGACCCATCTGTAAGTAAAGAGGTCTGCACGGACCGAAATTATTAGGCCCGCCCCGACCCGGTCCGAGCTTAACCAGACCCGAACCCGACCCGAAACCCGAGATAAGTTTATAATTATCTACCCGAGCCCGACTCGAAACCCGAAGACTAGCAGATAAAGCAGAGGCCAGAGGCCACAGAGATCAGGAACAGCTGCGAGAAAGATCACTTCAGTAGGAACATGAGAAAGAGTAATCTATTATACAAGTCTGCCAGGCAAAACAAATAAATAGTGCTCTGTGTTGAAGACAGA
Organism: Periplaneta americana; assembly: GCF_040183065.1. Lineage (NCBI taxonomy): Eukaryota > Metazoa > Arthropoda > Insecta > Blattodea > Blattidae > Periplaneta > Periplaneta americana. Next base: position 85,909,392 of record NC_091128.1, read on the forward strand.
GTAGAGACGAAACGAATACCTGTTACGAAATACGAAGTCGAACTAAAAAAACTTACAATACTGGTAGTCTATAGTTCTGGATGGGTAGCAGGTGGACATCTAATCGTGCATGCATTGAAATCTTCGCATTAATTTGTAATCATTATATGTAATTCGCGAAAAAAAAGGATTTCGTTTCTTTAAGGCCCGAGTCTGGCCCGAACTCGCATAAGTGAATTTCAACCCGAACCCGGCCCTAGGCCCGCGGGCTTGACCCGAGCCCGTGCAGACATATATACACACCGTATATATAGTGCAGTAATCTTAGTTGAATCGATACTAGCAAGACAGGGAATAACCTAAAATTAAATGCCTACAAATACAGTAATATCGGTATTATGAAAACAAATTAAATAACTGAATAGTTTAGGAAAAGAAATAGTGTTTCAGTGAGTGTCTTTCCACATGGAAGTGGAAGGCAGATCTCTTAGACAAAAGTGGAACTAAACTTATCCAATGTAAAACCCTCATTAATACTGAATGAATCAAGAAGATAGTATAAATAAGTATAAAAGGAAACATTCCTTAAGGAATTCCTGTTTATAGTATTAAAAAACATGCAGACAACATGGGATGCTAATAAAAACAAACCAATAAAAGAGTCTACAGCTGTCTTGCAACCCATTTCTACAAATAACTAGACAGTGTGTCCCAAAACTCCGGTTTAATAGATGGAACGTATTTATTGTAATGTGAAGTCTCGTGCAAAGGGAGACCATGGGCCTTGATCATACGAATAAGCAAACGTATTGTACATTACGGTAACATTTCTAGTATGATAGCTCGGTATACAACACGAATGTTTTGTTTCAGAACAGCAATTGAACACAGACATATATTGTTCATTTCTCTCATCCACAATACAGTAGAATTTCGTCTATGTGAAACAGAGGATTATTTTATTACCTATGATACCGTACTTTTGAGGCACACAGTATATAACTCCAAACGATGCATTATTTGCAACGAAGAGAATTCGGTGATGAATAAGAATCACCTTATGAAATGCAGAAGCCTAAACCATGTGCAACGCCAAGTTTGTACACATTATACCGGGAAGCCAGAAGACTGATGATTATAAACCATTCAGCCTGCCTTTAGACAGCAACAAAATTTTGCAACTGATATCATCGGAAATTATTAGTTAGAAATATAATCCTTGATTGGTGCACAAACACATGTGAATCAAGACGTGCAGCACCTTAGAAAGACCAATGTTTAGTATTGCAGTGCAGCTAATCCATATGAAATTGGGGAAGAAAAAGTAATCATGGCTAGCGAAATGAAGTTTTAAGGAAAACTGGGTTAACGACTGTCGATAAAAATAAATAGTAATCTGTAGTTGCAACTTCTGGGTTTAAAGAGGAAGCGATAAAATCTCATTGCCTACCAGTGCTTCAACCTTGACTTATGTCAAACGTGATCGATGGACTTAAGCGTTATCGAACTTTAGAGAACTCTATAATTGACTAAGATGGATAGTGGTTGTTTAAAATCTCATAGACTAGATCTAGATGGTCTATTTATTGAGAATACAGTTTGGCACCGGCGACCCAACCATCTGGAACAAGTACCAAATGGAGCATATCTTAAAAATTTCAACATAATTTTGTAAAATCACGGAATGCTCTTGGTTACAATATTTAGTATGGTAGAGATTAGAGTGGAGAGTGGAACAAGCCCATGCCCATGTGTACCACTGACATCGATGCATACTCTTACCTCCAAATTTCAACATGAACAGAAATAATCGACAAATGTTTTGTGGAATCCTGCAGAAGGGGCAAGGATTTCTGCGTGCTGTAAATCTAGGACCTAATCTCCCAGGTTTACGTACTTTCCGAAGGAAGTCATACTTACAATCCTATTGTCCTTAAGACATCGTACTTGGCAGGCTCTGAACTCTCGAACTTCAATTCAGTGGCTAATATGACGATCACAAGACCGTCGGTGATGACTTGTTACTGTGCACCTACTGTTTTCTTTCGCAGTACACTCTCGTTTAACCGTGAGCAGTAGGGTGGAGTGAATTTATACATGAAATTGTTTTTATCTGTTTTCCAAATGTAATAGTTGCAAAAATTTGTCTTTTCACTTAACTTAGGAATGTAAAAAATATGGAGTTCTTGTATTTAATTTTTGAGGTGCCACAAGGCTTTCAAGTTTCTTAAAATTATATATTTTTGTTCTATTATTTTGTTTTTCATTATATAGCTAGTGAATTGCTGTAAAATCACATATTTAAACTTTATTTGAACAACTCTAAATTGGGGGTTGCAGTATACAGTATATTTCTGTATTGATCATGGTAAGCATGAATCAGTTGTAATATTCTTGTATGAGTGACTGTCGAAATAGATGCCTTTACCCAGATTTCCTTAGTTTTGATAGCATCTCTTTCTGAAATCTCTCCAACAGTAGGTTCTTTTGATTTGAAGTCAGGTTTTAATTCATTTTGACTTATAGATAATATTTCATTACGTCATGATAGGTAGGTAATTGTGATGGGTTCAGCCCCTCGGAATTCCGAATACAGGGCACAAGCTGAGATTTCTTATCTCAATTAGAGTCATTGTCCCGATTTAAATACCTCGCAACATAAGAAGAATAAATTTCCATTAATTATATCATACATAAGAGTTTTGTGATTATGCCCAATTTACTTATAAATTGAGGTTTCTGTGACACTTCAAGATGAAATAACAGGGGACCAAAAATATGCAGTGTCTTTTAACATGTGTATTTTAAACATTTTCCTGGTATCCTGTTCAGATTAAACCACTGGAGAATGATTTCTCGCTAAAAGATTAAACCCCCAGTTTAGCATTTGGTGCATATCTAAATATTAAGGTAGATAAAAAATATTTTGCATTGTTCTTTATGATATCACCCCACAACTTTTCCCTGGTATTACATTTTGATTCCATAAACTTCATATTTTCACTCCACCGTAGTGAGCCGGTTATCCGGTTTTCAAAATATCCGTGCATGGCTTACGATCGAAAATAATTTATTATTTATTTATATAAAGTGACAAGAAATCATGAAAAAATTATATTGGACTTCAAATTAAAACTGTACCTAGGTTGTGAAGGAGTAACAGATTATGAATGTATTCCTCATACTGAGGCTTTGCGATGTTTTGATACTTTGTTGGATTATTTGGGACAACGGGGTTGTTTCCGACAGCCTAACAGAGGTTTCTCGGCAAAATTTGTGGACAATTTCTAGTCATGTTTCATTTAAACGCTGAATAACCTGTGGAATTAAAGCGTTGTTAAATACAGTAAACTATGACTACTAACACTAACGGGTGTCCACCAGTGAGGTTGATCCGACAGTGATTTACTGCCGGCAAAGTTTTCGTCCCTCGGATATTAGCTATTGTTTTAATAACTTGCCTTACTAAATTTATATTATTTCGTCTAAATAATTATATTTAATTCTTACCATGTTACTCAGCTGCCAAGGGACGCACCATGTTGGAAGCAGGTCTCTGTTGTAGGTTTGTTGTCATCAGTTTGTGTTTAAATTACAGACTTACCAACTTCCATGCATCATGCGCGAGTCACTCGCTATTAGCTCACGAATTCAAATTTCCCGCAATGACATGATAATCTCCGGAATTTAGAGGTGATCACATCAGTTTCGTGTCTGTTATATTTTTGCCCTATTATTATTATTATTATTATTATTATTATTATTATTATTATTATTATTATTATTATTATATCCCATACTAAAATCCCATTTGTCGCATTTCATCTCTTGTAAGCTGCCAGTCTGATGTTACATGCTCTGTCCGATTGTCAAGAATGAAGTAAAGATACGGTCATACGTCGCCACTTTTGATGCGCAACTTTGTGCTGTAGCTGCAAAAGTTGCGTGCTGTGTTCACATGTAAGGCCAAAGTAGCGCGTTACACGCTATTTTTCGTGCTGCGCAGCCCAAGCGCTGCAAAAGTTGCGACTGGAGGTTAAGAGTTTTCATCAAGCGCTACTTTTGCAGCCGCAGTTTAGCTGCAGTTTTGCATCTCCGTGTTGATTCTTCAATACATTTTGTGATTATGTTCGCATTATCGATGAAAAAAAAAATGAATGAAATATAGAACAGTTTGAAGTTAGGATATCCGAGAATTGCAATGAAGGGGATGAATATGCCGTAATTTTACGCTATAGGCGTTTTTTTTTCGAGTAATAAGATTACTATTTTTTTTAATTCTGCTTTATTATATTGGCTCCAAATACAGTGCATTTTTTTTAACATCGTCTTCGGAAGACTAGCATTGCACTAGCAATTTCTGCTAAAGATTTTTACTTTTGATTGTGGGAATCCGCATTTTCATATTCCATAAGCACGCTCTTGGTTCAAAAATGTCTATTATTTATTTTTCCGTCCTAATTAGTATTCAGAAATTGACATTGTTTTTATTAAAAAGGTATAATTTAGAAAAACATCTATATACTTCTTAAACAATGTTGGCAACCCTTGTGTTTGAAACTATGCTACGGAAAAAGAATTATATCATCAACAAATAACTCTGACTGCGTTGTACATTTAGTAACAGTTACGAATAATTTATTTTAATCACATCAAATATTAAAATATATCCAAACAATACAAGGTGCCATTAGCACGTTTGGGTGGTAACACTGTTGGTACCACTGCAAAAGTTTAAATAAAACCAATATCAAAAATGCTGAGGCTGCAACCCTGAGAACCCTGTTCACACATCGCTACTTTTAAGCTGTGCGCAGTATGAAAAAGTAGCGAGCAGCTGGTTCGGCAGCCGCTACTTTTCGGGTTGCACCGTTATTCATATGTCGCAGTACGAGAGTTGCACAATATTTTGTACTGCAGCGCTACAAAAGTAGCGACGTGTGACCGTACCTCGAGACGTTTAGTTCAATATAGCGTTTGGTCGCACTATGCGTAGTATTATTCAATCGAACACACAGTATGCGTGTCAAACAGGCACGATATAACAACCCAACTACGCAAAAAACTGGTTATCAGCTAGCATGACTCGCGTCGACCAACCTTGAAGACACCGGGAACACAGTTCAATTTGATGGGGCTGTTTCCGATCGATCTAACCGTCTGACACCCGATATTACTGCTACTAGTACTTTTTATTCTACTACTAGTACTATTACTATTATTTCTTCTACTACTACTTCTAATACTACTACTCTTTTTACTATTATTACTGATACGACTACTACTACTACGCCTACTACTACTACTACTAATACTACTACTACTTCTACTACTATTACTGCTAGTACGTATGCTATTTCTACTACTACTACTACTACTACTACTACTACTACTACTACTACTTCTTCTAATACTTCTACTACTATTACTGCTAGTACGTATGCTATTTCTACTACTACTACTACTACTACTACTACTACTACTACTACTTCTACTACTATTACTGCTAGTACGTATGCTATTTCTACTACTACTACTGCTGCTGCTACTACTACTACTACTACTACTACTACTACTACTACTACTACTACTACTACTACTACTACTACGGCTCTGTTGTAGCAGCTACTACAACAGAGACTGTCGGAATTTAGCAGTGTTCAAAAACAAACTTACTAAGCATTTTCTTACTGCGTAGAGTAGGTTTCATTTTTACTTAATTAATAAAAAAATTTCTTTCTTCTGAACTTCTACAATAAACTGTCTACTCTTTATTAATCAGTTAATCTTTTAGTACTTTGATTTTCATTGTATTTGTAAATTTAATATTAATTGTAAATATAATTGTAAATGTATTCTTAATATTGTAGTTGTAATTCCCTAGTAGAGGGGAAGAGAAGGCCTGATGGCCTTATCTCTACCAGGTTAAATAAATAAATAAAATGTAAAAATAAAAAATAAATAAAATGCTATTACTAATACTAATACTTCTACTACTACTATTACTACAACTACTACTACTACTTCTAATACTTCCAGTACTATTATTACTGCTACTAGGACTAGCCTCCTACTACTACTACTACTACTACTACTACTACTACTACTACTACTACTACTACTACTACTACTACTACTACTACTACTACGACTACTACTATTATTGCTACTACTAAGATTACTACTATTTCTACACCACTACTATTACTATTTCTACTTCTACTACCACTACCACTGCCACCTTCTATTTCTACTACCAGTACTACTATTACTACTACTACTACTACTTCTGTACCACTACTATTACTATTTCTACTTCTGCTATTACAACCACTACCTACTACCACCTATTTCTACTACCAGTACTACTACTCCTACTACTATTACTACTACTTCTACACCACTATTACTATTTCTACTTCTGCTACCACTACCTACTACCACCTTCTATTTCTACTACCAGTACTACTACTCCTACTATTGTTATTACTACTACTTCTACACCACTACTATTACTATTTCTACTTCTACTACCACAACCACTACCTACTACCACCTTCTATTTCTACTACCAGTACTACTACCTACTACCACCTTCTATTTCTACTACCAGTACTACTACTCCTACTACTATTACTACTACTACTACGCCACTGCTATTACTATTTCTACTTCTACTACCACTACCACTACCTACTACCACCTTCTATTTCTACTACCAGTACTACTCCTACTACTACTATTACTACTACTACTTCTACACCACTAATATTTCTACTTCTGCTACCACAACCTTCTACGAGCACTACTACTAGTAGTACTACTACTTGTATTACTATTACTTCTACACCACTACTATTACTATTTCTAGTTCTACTACCACAATCTACTACCACCTTCTATTTCTACCACCAGGAATAATATTACTACTACACTACTACACTACCTACCTATTACCACCTTCTACTTCTACTTCTACTACTACTACTACTACTACTACTGTTTCTTTTACTTCTACTATTACTACTACCACTTCTAATACTTCTGCTACTACTACTACAACTAGTACTACTTCTAATACTTTTATTACTGCTACTACGAGTAGCCTACTACTTCTATTACTTACACTACTATTGCTGCTACTACGACTACTAGTACTACTTCTACACCACTACTATTATTACTTTCGCTTCTTTTACTACTAGTACTACTACTACTACTACTACTACTACTACTACTACTACTACCTCTACTATTACTACTACTACTGTTTCTTTTACTTCTACTATTACTACTACCACTTCTAATACTTCTGCTACTACTACTACAACTAGTACTACTTCTAATACTTCTAGTACTATTATTACTGCTACTACGAGTAGCCTACTACTTCTATTACTTATACTACTGTTATTGCTGCTACTACGACTACTATTACTACTACTTCTACACCACTACTATTATTACTTTCGCTTCTTTTACTACTAGTACTACTACTACTACTACTGCTACTAGTACTACTATTACTACTACTACTACTACTACTGTTTCCTTTACTTCTACTATTACTACTACCACTGCTAATACTTCTGCTACTACTACTACTACAACTAGTACTACTTCTAATACTTCTAGTACTATTATTACTGCTACTACGAGTAGCCTACTACTTCTATTACTTATACTACTATTATTGCTGCTACTACGACTACTATCACTACTACTTCTACACCACTACTATTATTACTTTCGCTTCTTTTACTACTACTACTACTACTACTACTACTACTACTACTACTACTGCTGCTGCTGCTACTAATCACAGACCGTGTTTTGATCTCCATGAAATCTTGTAAGACATAATGGTGAACAACACAGGTCTACGACAGGTTACCTAAAAGTACTTCTGATGTCCTTTACCAGTCTAATTTCACAGGGTTTTGTGTAGTTATTATTGATCATAATTTCTGTGGTTTCTGGTCGTCCTGGGTGATGCGCGCTGTAAATGGAACACTAATGTGACGTTCCTTTCGTGCAGGGCTTCTCGACTTGCGTCCCGAGGGAAACTCAGCACACGCAGAGGGCTCAAGGGATGCCCTAGAAAAAACGTTTACCACGTAAGCTTGAAGAGTTGGGCTAAGCACCAATCTCATTCTTTCACTTCTGTAGTCGACTCTTATATGTGAACGTAGGAGGCGTCTGTGTGTCTTGTGTGTCTGTGTGTCATCATACTTTCATGTGTAAGCGTGTACTTTTGAGCACGTTGAGAACTTTCCTGGCACTTTGCTTTCATTCTGTCTGTTACTACTGTACATAGCGTAATGCCGGAATAACAGAAGAAAATTATATCGTATAATATTGAAGTATTCCTTTAAGAGGTAGTAGATCAATTCAGGGGATCAATGTAAAAGTAATAGAGTTTAAATGTATTCTGTATTTTTTACTGTGGAAAAATTCTGAATTACAAAAATTCCGTCTCCTCCTGTGCAGCGTTTTCATGTAAAGAATTAGGCAGATTTATTTATTATCGGTGCCAAATGTTTTACATGTCAGTTTATATAGAAAACCTAGAAAACTAATTATTAAAACTGCCGGATAATAACATAATACTGCGGTGTACTTGAAGTCTGTTCTCTCCTGTCCTTTCCTGTCTCTTCAGTGGACGTTAATTTCCAACAAGTTAGAGCCGAGAAGTGTTTAATGTGTTTACTTCAAAATAAAAGATCACATCTACATTATCTAGTTACATTGTTTAGGTTTTTCCCTAATTTATATCAAAGTCTTCTTCTGAAAAATTATGCTTGAAATTATTTCTCAACGCAGAATTTTCATTGTCTGCCAGAAAGTGTATTTTTAAATTACTGGGCCAAGACGAAAGACAAAAGTAATGTAACTGTAAGTTGCTGACTGTGTTGACATAATAATCTTACTACCGAAAATGTTGGGCTAATAGAGACAGATTCGAATAAGATTGTTCAAAAGTAGTGACTCTTCATGGAGCTTAATAATAATGGGGCCAAAGTAGGTCTATGGTAAATCATTATTCCTTGTGAAAATTTCAGAATTTGTTTAATATTTTACCATACTTATACCAAAGTCGCCTTTGGAAATATAATGATACTTGAAATTATGTCGTGCATAGTTTTCACCGTCCGCTACAAAATTCTTTTTTCCCCACTGAAACAGTTGTGCTAGTTCAGAAGATACAGACATATCTGAAATAAGTGGCTGCTTATAAAGATTAGTAGAGCAGAGGTCCAATTATGATAAAGCAGTATGTCGTGTTGTGAAAACGTCTGAATTTGTTTCAGGTATTAACTTTTTTTTTTTTACCAAAGTTGCCTTTTAAAAAAATATTGTTTGAAATTATATCTCGCGCACAGTTTTCATCGTCAGTTTACAAATGGATTTTTGCTAGTGAAACTGTCGTGTAATTAGAGACTGTATTATTTGCTTTTGAAATATATAAATTACAATATATTTGAGTTTTGGTCTACCTTTATCTTCACATTAAATATTCAGGAAAGTTGGGTCCGTTGTACTTCATCCACTGACCGTTGATAACAGGAGGTGAAGTAACAAATGCATGTAAAAGAAAACTGAAAAGATTCTTGGTACCTATGAAAGAGAAGTATAATAGCACAGATATATATTAAAATAGAAGTGAATCAGACTACAGGAATATCAAAATACAAAGACATGATGAACTAATTGATGCGAAATGTCAAACAGCAAATTTTGTGGATAATTATTTATACTACCAGAAATTCGGGAAGATTTTGGAAAAGAAGAAGCCCAAAGAATTCACGAAAATTTAAACGGGATGGAATTATACCAAGTGTTAATGCTTTACAACTTACTTACAAATGGCTTTTAAGGAACCCGCAGGTTCATTGTCGCTCTCACATAAGTCCGCCAACGGTCCCTATCCTGTGCAAGATTAATCCAGTCTATATCGTCATATCCACCTCCCTCAGATCGATTTTAATATTACTCTCCCATTTACGTCTCGGCCTCCCCAAAGGTCTTTTTCCCTCTGGCCTCCTAACTAACACTCTATATGCATTTCTGGATTCACCCATACGTGCTACATGCCCTGCCCATCTCAAACGTCTGGATTTAATGTTCCTAATTATGTCAGATGCAGAATACAATGCATGCAGTTCTGCGTTGTGTAACTTCCTCCATTCTCCTGTAACTTCATCCCTTTTAGCCCCAAATATTTTCCTAAGAACCTTATTCTCAGACAGCCTTAATCTCTGTTCCTCTCTCTAAGTGAGAGTCCAAGCTTCACAACCATACAGAACAACCGGTAATATAACTGTTTTATAAATTCTAACTTTTAGATTTTTTGACTGCAGACTATCGCTTTACTTGCTTCAAGTAAAATTTCCGTGTTTTCCCTAATCGTTTATGGATTTTCTCGTAACGTATTCACGTCATCCGCATAGACAAGAAGCTGATGTAAGCCGTTCAATTCCAAACCCTCTGTGTTATCCTGAACTAGTAAAAGAAACCGTACAAATAACTGCAAGGAGTGTAGTTTCGAAATAAAATAGAGACATAAAGTATTTTGCAGGTATTCAGCAATAGAGAAAGAATTTGGCAATGGGTTACGGAGTTATTCAACCCCGTGACGTTTCGTCTGAAGCGTTTAGCAAATGGTAACTATCTTTTGGAAGAAAAAATAGATCATTAGGGCAGCTTACTTCTAGGCGAAAATAGGCTGAAACTTCAAATTGTGATATATTTATTTCATTAGAAGTAAAAAAGTTTTATCCAGGCTCTCCTTCAGTACTCTATAATATTCTCTATTTTAATCTATTTTAAGGACACTGTCTCAACTGCGAGGTCACCTTGTGTCGCTGAAATTGGTAATAATGGGATGGTATTTGATTAGATAAATCTGAGGATTTCACGTCGCATTCGCCTTTACTACACTTTAATTTTACTTTATTTTGTTTACTTCAGTTCAAACTACTTAACTTCACTGTACTTCATTTTAAGTCACTTTGCTTTGCGCTACTTTATTTCACTGTATTACACTACTTCGGTTCACTTGAATTATAGTTACTTCACTTGAGTTTTATTTACTTTCTTTTACTTTATATCACTCTACTTTAATGAACTGTATTTACTTCACCTTATTTTACTCCATTTCATTGTAAATTTACTTCACTTTATTTCGCTCTACTCCACTTCTCTGCACTTCACTATAATTCACATTATTTTTTTACTTCACTCCACTTTACTTCACTTTACTCCACTATATTTTACTTTAACTCCACTCCGATCCAATTCACTTCAATTTATGTACTTCCCTGTACTTAATTTTATCCTACTTCACTATATTTACTTCACAAGTCTTTAGATCTTTCTACTTTACTTCCGTCTACTTTTCCATTTTACTTTATTTGACTCCACTTTACTTCACTTACTTTATTTACTAAACTATAATTTACTTCACTGTATTCTACTTCACTCTACTTCACTTAACTTTATTTTAATCTACTTCATTTTACATGACTTCTTTGTAATTGGCTTCACTATAATTCACTCTCCTTTACTTCACTTTATTATACTTTACTTCCCTCTAATTTACTTCATTTCGCTTGATTCTAATTCATCATACTATACTTAACCCTACTTAACTACTTTACTCTGCTTCTGCCTACTTCACTCCACTTTACTGCACCCTGCTTTACTGCACTCCACTTCACTCTACTTCATTGTAATTTACTCCACTCTGTATACGTCATTATACTTTACTTCACTCCACTTCAATTCTCTATACTTTACTTCACTCCACTTCACTTTAATTTACTTTTCTTCACTTTACTTTACCTAACTGTACTTTCCCTAACTCTACTTTACTTAACTCTACCCTACTTTACCTAACTGTAACTCCATTTAACCTTGCTCTTCTTTACTTCACTCCATTCCACTTTACGTTACTATACTACTCTGCGTCACTGTTTTTTAATTGACTGTACTTCACTCTACTCTACTTCACTATACTCAACTCTACTTATTTCACTCTACCTCGGCCTTTGTGGCGCAGTCGATAAAGTTCTGGCCTTCTGTGCCCGAGGTTGTGGGTTCGATCCCGACCCAGGCCGATGTCATTTAAGTGTGCTTAAATGCGACAGGCTCATGTCGGTAGATTTACTGGCATGTAAAAGAAACTCCTGCGGGAAAAAAAAATTCCGGCACACCGACGACGCTAATACAACCTCGACAGTTGTGAGCGTCCTTAAATAAAACACAATTTACAAGTTTCACTCTACCTCACTTTGCTTTACTCAACTTCACTTTATTCTACTTCTAGTTAACCGTCCACACCTGTGGAGTAACGGTGAGCGCGTCTGGCCGAGAAACCAGGTGGCCCGGGTTCGATTCCCGGTCGGGGCAAGTTACCTGGTTGAGGTTTTTTCTGGGGTTTTCCCTCAACCCAACATGGGCAAATGCTGGGTAACTTTCGGTGTTGGATCCCGGATTCATTTCACCGGCATTATCACCTTCATCTCAGTCAGACGTTAAATAACCTAGATGTTGATAAACCGTGGTAAAATAACCTACTAAAATTAAAAAAAAATCTAGTTAACCCCTTACCGCATGGGACAGTTTTATATTCAAATAACTTAAGTAGTTCTTTCTTTCTCAACTGATGTCACATATGGTCAAATTCAATTCTTGGCAGTGTGCCATATCTGTCTCAGTATGCGGAAAGGGGTTAACTATACATTACTGTATAGTAAGAAAACTTCGGAAAGTAATTTGTCCAGGTGGGTTCGAACCCTCACCCGGCGAGTTCACTCGCTAGCCCCTAGCTATCCGGGTGACTTTCTCCATTTGAAAATGATGATTTGTATGTTATTCAGTTTGTGTGCCAGCCTATGTAATAATTTCTTTATGCTGAAATCTGTTTTCGTTACTGAAAAATGTGTGATTTTTTCCCGGGGTTTGCATTGCGTGGTGGAATTCGAGATAGAATTTGGTGATACGAATCCGAGAGTTCGTCATGGGATTACGTGACATTCGCCTTGAGGTAAAATGCCCAACCAGGTATTTAACCCATGTGGAGCACTATCAGATGGACAATTTAAATATGAGACGAGTCAAAAAGAGCCAGTGACTTAGTTCTGGCCATCATATCGGACTGCCAGTGTACCACCAGGGAAATGCAATAGGCTATCTGCAAATGAATTTCATTGAAATACGTCAAGAATTTTAATACGAATTGTTTTCATTCCTTACTAGTTCCATTACTACGCTCTCCTCTTCCTTTTCGAGAAGTTTCATATCCTCGCCAGAATTTACTCAGTGCCCACATTTTGCTCTATTCGACCTGACATCAGAGTAACATGCAGTGGGACTCCCATGGCGTGAGACAAATACGGCACCGGGTCTTTTCCTATGTTTGTGATGTTAAGCTCATCTACTAATGGCTCGTTTCCCCTCTCAAAGCTTTGGTACAGAGGCGAAGACGGAAGGAGGAGTGTCTACGGAATGTGAAATTAATGTAAATCAAATTAGAATATTCTGTACAATAACAATAATGACAGATTTGTGCTAATGTTCTACAGGGACATCATTTTATTTTTACTTGCATTTTTATTGTACCTGCGTTTCTGAATGTACTTGACTCCCACCCCTTTCACTAATGTTCTTGCTCCCGTCAGCCACACGAACTTACGGCCGCTGTTGCATTCGAAGTCTGCTAGCAATGAAGTAAACACTACAAAGTATAGTGTGTTTCAGAAATGTGTGCGTTTTCCTTAGAAGGAAGAGCCTATATTACTGAAGCTTATTTCCAGGGGAAGGTATTTATGGAGATTAATTTTATCATTTGTGTTTTTTAATATTAGTGTCGGCGGAGGTTGTTGGAGATTGATTTGTACTCTTGGCGGAGATTAATGGAAATTTTGGAAAATACAATTATTTTGAAATTGGAGTATTAACACGGTATGAATATTACTTTCCAAATAATTAACATTAAAGGTTCATTGGATTCTGGTAAAGGTGCGGTATGGCCGATAGACAATATTTGTTAGATTGAGACTGTATTTAACACACATTCATTAAAAACGAAAAAAAAAAAAAAAAAACTTGCAGCCCTCAAATTAATACTTTCAAATTATTAGTGAAATGTTGAATTCTCCGTCTTTTGAGTTCACTGATGTAATCAGAACACCTGGAATACCATGTAATATAGCCTACTTGAATGTGCAACAAATTCAAATGAAAAAAATGTCTGAAAAAAGAACTCAGAATATGAAATTCGCTATAAAACGACACAATAATAATAATTCGCGAATGTGTTCATATTTCGCTATTAGAACTTTATTTCGCGATTTGTTGTGATTGTTTTATACGCATATTATTAATCAGAATCACTTAATTAGTGAAGATTAGTAAAAATATATTGTCTATCTGTTATGTCGTAATTTTCGCGATCTCCGTAAATACCCGCCCCTGCTTATTTCGCACACGTACGGTGTGTAGCATGACTGAATAACTTTATCTGTGTGGATTGAGCAGAAGTGAAGATTAGAGTTACCCGAAAGTACGGTAATATTCTGAATAAAGTAGCCATTATATATTGATTAAAACCGCCTGAAGAGTTGAGTTTGTGAAAAAAAATGTTACTACTCTACTGTATTTTGATAAAATACCGTAAAAGTAGCCTAATGATCAAACTGAAAATCCTAATATCGTATTTCCCTGTAACATAAAAGGATATGCTACTTTTCTCTCCTCCTGTAGCTAGTAAAATAATTTGTTTACATGTTGCACTAGCAACACCAAACTCCTGTAATGGAAGTGGGATAACAGTGTTTCAGAGTATAGCCAGGTTAATGTCAAAAACGTTGGTAAAAATAAAGTGATGTCCCTGTATTTTGAGGAAGAGTGTAGTTTTGGACAGAATCGAATGTTTTCAAGAACCGAATACTCTGTAATCGAATACATTTATGAATCGACACTTTCACTCGAATACGAGAAATCCATTAATACTCGAGTAATGATCTCTTGTCTGTATTCGAATTATTGGTATTCAGTAACTGCATTCGGATCGATGTGCTTGTCTTATGTACTGAACGATGTTTTCTTTCACGTGATACACCAAATTAAGAAGGCTATTGTTTGATTGCACTAATTAAAATAAATCTTGTCAAACTTTCACCGTTATACAATTAACAAACAAGAACAAAGAACACGAATAAGATTAAATAATATCAAAGTTCAAAGTAAATTTTAAAACATTTTTTTTTCACATTTACTGTTTCTTTAACGGAATAAACATGTACACTTTAAAAACATTACATAAGATAAGCCTGTGTTTACAATCTGTTTACTACAGCATAGGTAGGCCTGTACATCATAAGCCTCATTGTTATGAATCACATTGGATTTAAGCATAAACTCTTGAGTATAGAAATAGTTACTGTGAAAATTTCTCTAATTATTTTGCATTAGAAAAGAGATCTATAAATTTTAATGCGGAACTTTTTGTAGCATAATTGGAATTAAGAAATAATGCGATATTCGATAAGAAAATTAGAATAAGCAATGAAGGAATAACATGATACTCGATAAGAAAATACTATGTAATTAAGAAATACTACGATAGGCCTATTCGATAAGAAAATTATAATATAAAATTGAAAAATAATACACTTAATATTTTATGTAATTACCAGAGCTTCCTCAAATCAAAGGCTGCCATTAGACAAAGCATACAAAACAAAAAAGAACAAACAAACAAACAATGAAAAATAACAGAGTAAGAAAAATTACAAACAATGGAAGTTAACACAATAGGAAACTGTAATATGGAATTAAGGAATAATAGATACTCAATAAGAAGATTAGATTAAGGAATTAAAAAATAATGCGATACTCAATAAGACGATTAGATTAAGGAATTAAGAAATAATGCGATACTCAATCAGAAGATTAGATTATGGAATTAAGGAATAATACGATACTCAATAAGAAGATTAGATTAAGGAATTAAGAAATAATGCGATACTCAATAAGAAGATTAGATTAAGGAATTAAGAAATAATGCGATACTCAATAAGAAGATTAGATTAAGGAATTAAGAAATAATGCGATACTCAATAAGAAGATTAGATTAAGGAATTAAGAAATAATGCGATACTCAATAAGAAGATTAGATTAAGGAATTAAGAAATAATGCGATACTTAATAAGAAGATTAGATTAAAGAATTAAGAAATAATGCGATACTCAATAAGAAGATTAGATTAAGGAATTAAGAAATAATGCGATACTCAATAAGAAGATTAGATTAAGGAATTAAGAAATAATGCGATACTCAATAAGAAGATTAGATTAAGGAATTAAGAAATAATGCGATACTCAATCAGAAGATTAGATTATGGAATTAAGGAATAATACGATACTCAATAAGAAGATTAGATTAAGGAATTAAGAAATAATGCGATACTCAATAAGAAGATTAGATTAAGGAATTAAAAAATAATGCGATACTCAATAAGAAGATTAGATTAAGGAATTAAGAAATAATGCGATACTCAATAAGAAGATTAGATTAAGGAATTAAGAAATAATGCGATACTCAATAAGAAGATTAGATTAAGGAATTAAGAAATAATGCGATACTCAATAAGAAGATTAGATTAAGGAATTAAGAAATAATGCGATACTCAATAAGAAGATTAGATTAAGGAATTAAGAAATAATGCGATACTCAATAAGAAGATTAGATTAAGGAATTAAGAAATAATGCGATACTCAATAAGAAGATTAGATTAAGGAATTAAGAAATAATGCGATACTCAATAAGAAGATTAGATTAAGGAATTAAGAAATAATGCGATACTCAATAAGATTAGATTAAGGAATTAAGGAATAATACGATACTCAATAAGAAGATTAGATTAAGGAATTAAGGAATAATACGATACTCAATAAGAAGATTAGATTAAGGAATTAAGAAATAATGCGATACTCAATAAGAAAATTAGAATAAGGAATTAAGAAATAATACGATACTCAATAAGAAAATTATGATAAGGAATTAAAAAATAATACGATACTCGATAAGAAATTTGTTAGCACAAAATTGAAAAATAATACGATTCTCAACAAGCAAATTGTAAGACGGAATTAAGAAATAATACGATACTCAATAAGAAAATTATAATATGAAATTGAAAACTAATACACTCAATAAGAAAATAGTGATACGGAATTAAGAAATAATACCCAATAAGAAGATTAGCCTCTAATACGGGATTAAGAAATATTGCGATACTGAATAAGATCAACTTATATAATATGATTAGCATCGATGATTGATCATATTTCACAGTATTTAAAAGTATTACCAACTATAACAATAGTTAATTAAATTTAAACTTAATCTTGTAGAATTCCATAATTAAATGTTGACTATAGTCACCGCATGCGCAATAACGTATGAAAACCGAGAGCATGGAACTCCGCTATGGTATTCTAATAGTTTTGACTGTCATTCGAGATCTCGAGAACTCATAACAATCGAATTGTTTGACTTTTGTACTCGAATACTCCCATCACTAGGTGCAAGTAATATTTTCATTTATAGACAAGCATTGAACTGCATTAATTTTTTGCCTTTATTTATTATGACAACTGGAAAAAAATTATTACTATCTGTAACTACATTATTATATGTTGAATGTGTCTCAGTGAATACTGAAGTTATTTAGATCTGATTTATATCTTACAGTCACATGATGTTGAAGTATATACAAGATATAGTTAAGTCAGAACGGAGTCGTTGTTCAGTCTAGTATCAGTAGGAACTTCAGTTTATATAACATCACACATTGACGACAAAAAATCAGTAATGTCCTATTCTGGAATTGAAACCACAACTGTGAAGCTACGTATGTCGTGTCTCACTTACTATCGATTCAATATTGTTTAGTGATGTGTTTCTGTAGTTATATTTGTTAATCAGTACAGAACGTCCTCTCACTCATGACAGTGACTTGAATACATTCGGAGAAATAGGTACCGTATACATATAGGTATTCAATTGGACCCAGATTTGGTTTGTTCATCTTCTCCATCACGGTACAATATAATGCACGGAAGTGGTCTGCTGACGTGAGATAGGACGCAGCTTGTGAGTTAACGGAAACCACGTCGCTTATATCCATTTTAGAGTCCAACTTCTGATGAGTTGTAACTGTATTGAATAGAACTCTGCAGCATTGGCCACCTTGTTCACCACACTTAATATAGTAAAAATGCTTTCAATGCGCCATCGCCGCATTCATTTTTATTTTACTCCATCTGGTTAATAATGCAGAGATAGTACTCGTAACTTCGTTCTAGAATGATGTGTGATTGTACGTTGTCATGGTTTCACGTCCCGTACATGTTATCTGAAAACTTACTAATAGCAAATTCACGACTGGACATAGCTGAAATGATACGATACAGCCTATCCTGGTTATTTTCGACTGTTGAAATCGTATTCAGCATATGTAACTTTATCATGAAAAGTTACTCCTGTGTTCAAAATGTGCACAATTATGTTAGAAATCCTTGCTGAAGGACGTGTAGGAAGTGTAACAATTGAATTTGTGAAATGAGAAATTCCATCAAACAGTTTGACATGCCAGTAGTATGACTGAATTGTATAATTCCCAGTTAAATATGGTATGGTATTAAATTAATCGTGGAGAGTTAGACAAACCCACTTGCGTTTAGGGAACTATTATGGACGTCATGTTATCTCCAAATTTCAATGAGGGCGAGATTATGGCCAACAAATTTTTTCGTAAAGCTCTCTGTCAGAGTCAAGGCTCTCATTGTCCTAATCATCATCACCATCATCATATTCTATTCAACTGTAAGTATTGTGGCTTATTATGGTCTCATTGCTGAATTTTCAGTATCTCTTCTTTGGACGGCCCGAAGATCTCAGCGATGATGAAGTATAGCTTTCGGAGTCCTACAGAGTAATTCTTATAGAACCGATCACAATGTCTTGCCTGCAATTCACAAACAAAGACAAAGTGGTAAAATTTGCAGGAGACTTACCTTGATCATATGAAACATGTGCAAGTCACATAAGGTGCTAGAAGTGACAACTAAGCCCATTTCGACGTGACGCTTCATGTTTTCTTTTACGTGTGCCAACATAACACCATCAAAGTTCCTGATTTTTCTAGTTGTTCTAAGATTTGAGCCTATCATTGAAAAAATAAGAGCTTGTAAGATCGGGCGAACGTGGTGGCCACATACCAGTAGATATAATTCAGTTTAACAAAATAACTTAATGTTGTTTTAATTGACTCTTCTGGATGTGTGACAGGTCGCCTCATCTTTTTGAAAATATCCTTGCGTTCCACTTCATCAAATTGTTCCACAAAGCCTGTGAATATCTGCTTCAGCCACCGGCGTAGCTCAGGTAGCAGGTGCGTTTGTCTGAGATTCGGGATGAATTGTTACAATTCCCGCTTGGACTTATACCTGGTTTTTTCCGAGGTTGTCCTCAATCATAAGGCAAATGTCAGGTAATCTATGGCAAATCCTCGGCCTCATGTCTCCAAGTATTATCTCGCTATCACAAATTCTATCAATGATATTATCTGTTGATAATGTAGGCATAATGACATTAAGTGCGCTTGATTTTAAAATTGGTTTGAAATTAATCCATTTTGTAACTGATTGGTCGAATTCCGTTCTATTTTAATTATCATGCATGAGTGGATGTATACGTTATTACATGCTTCTTAGACGATCTTTTTTTGTACTTTTTGCTGTTGTTGGATTTAGAACACCCGGTTTGGTTGCTAGGGACATGTCAGAACCATCGTTTTGAGTTATCTTAGCTGCTGTAATGTATCTGATGCATTTTACCAATCGCTTTAGCAAAATACATAATACTTCTTTAAACGTGTGACATAGGTACAGTACCTCCCTAACAGAGGTTTAAATATCTACAAGAAATTTAGTTATACTTATTTGCCGACAGGTGGCGGATGAACAAGTGGTAAGCTCGTCGCTTCAAAAGCCACCTAATATAAAACTAATGTACGAGAGAGGATAAATTTAGTCCAGAGCCCATAGTTTAGGATTTGAGGTTTTTAACATGTCGGGAATCACATGGCTTAAAGTCCGTCCCTGAGGACTTGCGCTCAGGATTTTTGCGTCCTGAAAAATCCATCGAACGTATCCGGGTTTGAACCCGCAACCCTTGAGTCTAGAGGAGAGCGTTTTAGCCCTAGAACACTGAGGATGACGTGTAATAGTTGCATTAACTAAAATCACAATGCTTTAACAAACTCTGTTCTTGGGTTTACATCCATTTCAACGGCTTCAAAGTTTTGGAAATCCTTTCCATGCAAGAAATGGGCCATGGATCGAAACAGATATTAATTTGAAGGTGCAAGATCAGCGCTATATTCCGGGTATGGTAACAGTTCGATTCTTCCCAATTCCTGAATTTTTTTATGATTGTTCCAGGGGTGTTGGGTCTTGCGTTGTCCTGTTACAAGATAATTCTATTTCAGTTACTAATGCCGGGTACTTATCTCTCGAAACTTCATGAAGTCGTTCTAGCTGTTGAGAATAAATATCAACATGGACTCCACGTCCATTCCTAATGAATCACTGCTTTAAAATTCCACCAGACACATAAAATTACTTTGGGACTCAAACCAATTCTGTTTAACAACGACTTCGGCACTATAACGGGGATCGAGCCACTGTTTTGAGATGTTAGGTTGCAATAATATACCCATTTTTCATCACATATGTCAATTCTCCTGATAAATCTATCATGCAATGGGATTAGCGATAAGCTGACGACAGATATCCATTCTGCGTTGAGCCTGGTCAGGTGTTAATTCATGATGTACAGATCTACAACTTCTGTAATTTTCAGTGCGTCTCACTGTAACGATGTATTGTATACTTTGAAGAAACAAGTTGTTCTGACAACCTACAAGTAGTATTTTTGTGGATTTCTTCTAAAATTCTGGGTGTATTTTCAATATGCCATATCTTAGGTCTTCCAGGACGTTGTAAACCTTTAATGCCTTCTTCTCCATTATTGAAAAGCTGGAAACATCGTTGTGTTACGCGCTCACTAACGACACCCTCGCCATCGACTACACATATTCTTCGATCCACATATTCTTCTTTCCAGTAGTGCTTTAGGGCTCTAATCTCAAACTTTATCACCTTCATTTTGTATTTTATATTAACAATTGACGACTGTTACATGCTCACAACATACAATAATAACATAGAATCTTGAAAATTGCATTGTCGTACTACAGAAAATCATTAAAATGTTACAAAACACCAAGCTTAAAAAAACCGACATTACTTTTGAGACGATTTAAGACTTGAGAGGCATTAATTTTGTGTCCAAAGTATGTTTTTCGTTCTCTTTTGTTGGTTTCTAATGCCGAGGAATAGACAGCTAGATCATAGACTGGTTGGCATGCATTTTCAATTTGTACACCTCGTACTCGTACGTGGGCGGGATCAATACACTGCTGGCTCTGTGAATCGACGTGTTCCTACCGTCTCTATCAAAGACCTCCCCAATCGTGTCAGAGTGACATCTGCTAAACACAGTGGAGATTGGAGTAATGGTGTGTCTGAACATAGTATTTTTCCTTTATTCATTCTTGTTCGCGAATAAAAGGGATCAGCCACCGATGTGGTTCAAAAACGAGGAGCTGGTCCTCTTACATAATGCTGCATTCGGGTGTAAGCGCTTAAGGGTTCTTGATGTGCAGGAGTTTTCAAAACTAACGCATAATTACAATTAAAATTGAATGACAGGATTTAGGACAAAAACTTCATTCACGTAAAACTTTGTGTTTAGGAAGGAATATTTTCACAGAAACGAAATATTTTGCGTCTAGTGTAGTGTGAGTTATGACTTGATCAAGAACATTTTTATATGGTACTCTATAGTTTTTTTAATCTTGGACTTCCTTTCTGTATACAAATGTATCACCTTCGGCCAGAATCTAACCTCGTAAGTACTTTGGCTTAAGAGGTAGAGACGGTAGCCACCACATGATCGAGAACAACTTGTCCTCCATTGTTATGGGCCGAGTCGATTGTAACTAGGTTTCGTATTCCAGCTACCTATAAACTGCACTGGAGTTGCCTGATTCGAAGTATATGTGGCCTCACAGTGCAGGTACATGTACGTTCGTATACAAAATAGTTACGCATCCTCTCCCTCTTCCTCTAGAAAATCAAAATCGGGACGCAATCATAGTGAGTAGTCTTATCGATTACTGCTCTTACTAGTCGTATTATTTAAATAACGACATCTTTGTGGCTGATTGAAAGTTCATTGCAGATGTAAAATCCCTTAGGTAAGACGCTCAAGTGTGTAATATTGCAGGGCATAATTGAGGATATTTGAACTAATATTTTCACTGCCAATATAAACAGTACATATAAATTGTGTAAAATAAGCGTAAAAATGACAAAAACAGTGTACTGAAAGACACTGCAATACCAAAAGGCACAGAAAATTTGTCGAACGTAATCCAATAGAACCAGTACCGTCGAAATCTGAAAATTATGAAGATACGAAGTCGACGTTTAGCATGGATTTGTGTAGCCTACCATGATGCTCAGTGCCAGTATACCAATTAATAAATTAAATAATCTACATTTTAGGAAATTTCTAGAAAAGTACAAACAAAATCAGAGGGTTTTTAGTGATGAGCGACATGCAATATCCTAATGAAACACGAACAAAAAATCAGACAATAGACATTATGCACCAATAACGTCATGTGCTATTGAAATAATTTCTTGCAATATAAAATAATTTCAAGCGATATCCGCCTATGTTCAAGTTCCGTTGTTTTCGAATGCACGTTAGGCCTATTATTCACTGCAAAGATCACGATGAAAATGAACGTCACAGCTCAAGCATGTGTTTACTAGTATAACTTCAGATTGTCGGGAGTTGACTGTACTCCACGAACACGCAGCGACGACGTGTTTATTTATATCCTTATCCGTTGCATTATGTGTGTTCGGCGTACTATATACCCAGTGTGTCTGTAACTTCAGTCTTTAGGTAGCTGGAATACGGAGCCTAATTATAACATTCTTCCATCCTGTGTTTCGTCCGTGTTTGTCCAAAAGTCAGAAAGAATACATATATTTTTTTACAATACCTTACGATACACCTATGTTGAAACAAACTTGGTTCTGTTTTCTGAATATGGTCTGAATCTGTTGCTCTTCCGTTGATATATGCCTATGCTGGCATATTACGCCAACTCTGAGCTAAGAGCATTCTTACCACCACAGGCCATCTGTGCTAAGGCATACTATGTATCGACCCCACATGTTTTTGGACCACCCCCCTTTGTCACGTCGCCGACCGATGATCGGAGAAAAGCTAATGAAATTCATAAATGTTCACGGAATGTTGTTGACTGGAGAAACAGGAGAACCCCGAGAAGAAAACAAACTGTAATCTTATACGCTACAAGTGCTAGAATGGATTTTTTAGAATCGACCGGGACTCGAATCCGGGTCGTTTGTATGAGAGGTTGATCTAGGCCACTTAGCCACCGCAGTGGTTGGCACTGCTTTAAATTAGAATTACAATGCATCGTCCTGCTTGTTATAATATATCGTGATTCTTCTTGCTTGTAAAAAGATTACAGTTTAAATTCCTTTATCCAAACTGGTATTGCGATGAAGAACTTCGTTGTGTTATACACTTTTTGGAATACATTCTTTTTAAATTCTACTGATTGAGGTTCTGGCTCGTATGTGCGTGTAGGTCTATTATCAGGCAGTACATCTCACTTGACGATATGTGTCAGAGGAAGAACAATTGTTTGTATGCATCTGAAGTCAGTTTAGTGTAATATGTTACTAGTCAGCGATGTATACAATGTAGGGAGAAAGGAACTGGCACCATACCCCATTATCTCCTGGCTTAGTTGCCTCATGAGTGATGCCTTATTAGTATCACTTGTGAGTTTCAGTTGGCAGTTGACTTGAGTAACAACAAACAGCTCTTCTTATAAAATTCTGTTAGCGCTCTAGTCTGATGAAATGATAATATTATGTCGGTTAATAATACAGTGTCCAGAAATATCCTACGTGAATATAAACAGACATGGCGTCACTCTTAGTGGTTATACATATATGACATAAAATTAGTGTCATCTGAAAGACAAAAACACACACACACACACACAAACTGAATGTGCGGCTCTCGTGTCACGCGACAGATATCAAGGCGATAGGCTATTTCCACTCATGTTACACGCGCTCCAGAATATCCACCCATATAGACTCGATGGCAGCAGTGATACATAATCGCAACAGTTGCGGATTCTGGGGAAATAAGTTTTACAAAAACGACATTTTTGGTTGGGTGGCCTCGGTGGTCACTGCAGAAAACGTTGTCGTCGGCTCCTGCAAGTCCAATCCATCTCCCTGGAAGTAATGCATTCAGATTTTTTCGAACGTAGCGATGCCAGTAGGACGGTGCTCCTTATTGCTTGAAGAGGAATTCGTTGCTCTCATCCTTTTCCAATTGTGGAAACAACCTCTGAGTCAGTTTATCCAGATCATTGAAAACAGTAACGGTGTTCTCCAAGAAATAGAATAGGACGTACATTTCCCACTTCAATGTGGCTCAAAACATATTGATCTTCGGGGAGTCGCCTTCAGTCTGCATAACGACTTTTGAATTTTCACGTTCCCTTATCTTCATAATGTGCTTGTTCACTTTTCCACTGATGCAGAAAGTTGCCTCGCCGCTAAATATGATTCGTGACAGAAGTTATTTTTCATTCTCCATTAATCCCAGTAAATGTTCGCAGAAAACGAGTCGTTTTGGAACGTCGTTTGAGTGGAATTTATGTACAATTTGTAAGGGTGAAGCTTCACTCCAGTGCGTAGGTACTTAGAGAAGGTGCATTTAGTACCTGTAGCCAGTTAACTTTGCACACGGACTTCTTAGAACTGCTTACAAAATGATTCTCGTACATTTTTACACAACTTCCCCATTAGCAGACTGTCTTCCCAAATGTCCTTTCCTATATGCACTTTATTCTTCTTCTTCTTCTTATTACCACTTCCACAATGTTCTGAAAACGGTTCTTCATTAAATCCTCCAGTTGACGTTGAACAGTGTAAGTGATAAAGGGCATCCTTGTCGTACTCCTCACCTGATTTCATTTCCCTGTGGCATTTCCCCTCCTATCTTCACTTTGACTCGTTGTTTCATATAAAGATTAACAGCCTCCTTTCTTTCCAACCCACACCAATATTCTTCAGAATCTTCAGAAGTTTCTTCCAATTTACTCTGTCAAATCCTTCTCCAGGTCCACAAATATTATATACACTTTTTCATTCTTCTCTAGATATCTTTCGCCAGTTGTTCGCAGCAGCCCAATTGCATCTCTCGTAACTTTTCCCTTTCTCAAGCCAAACTGTTCTTTTTCCAACTGTCCTTCCATCTTAGAATATAAACGGCGATGAAGTATTCCCATGAGAATTTTCGTCGAGTGTGATATCAGAAGCTTTTATTATTATCCCTTAAAATATACAATGATTTTAAAATAGAGCTCTACAATAATTGATAAGAATGAATTCAAAACTACTTATGATTTTTTTTATTTTACTAGGTTATTTTGCGACGCTTTATCAACAGCTTAGGTTATTTAGCGTCCGAATGAGATGAAGGTGATATTGCCTGTGAAATGATTCCGGGGTCCAGCACCGAAAATTACTCAGCATTTGCTCATATTGGGTTGAGGGAAAACCCCGGAAAAAACCTCAACCAGGTAACTTGCCCCGACCGGAAATCGAACCCGGGCCAGACGCGCTAACCGTTACTCCACAGGTGTGGACAACTACTTATGAATATTAGAGTGGACGAAATAATTATGAGCATTGAAGAAAATGGTCATATTTAAAAGAGGTATAAGAAAACATTACGATCATAGAAATTTGTTCGAAACATTTATGGACAAGTAAATAGTGGAAATAATATTACCATTGTCGAAGAAAATTGAAGTAAACGTTCTGGAAGATCGTATTGGATGGATATAAACTAATTTTCAAACCTTGTAGAAACGATAAATTTAAAAAATATCTTAAAGATCTGTGAAGAATAAATCAGTTCGAACCCAATGAAGCTCCTGTATTTATTGAAACCAGACTCACGATTCATCCTGTGGAAAAGTAATGTTGATATCAGATAAGAATACATAATAGAGGGATGGGATGAAATTAAATGTAGAATGATTGAGTAAAATGGATACGAAATATTCTAATATAGGCCCTATACACTTCTGCAGACATTAATTCAATAATAATTTATCCAAACATACAAAAAAATATTTGTGAGTAAGAGGAATCCTGATTGTAGAAGAAGACATGAACGGAAACTAGGGAAAGCTGGGGAATTTATCAGGGTGGGAATCTTGTACTTTAGATTCTTATTCAACATAACGTTCTTTAAAAGATTTATATATTGCCCATACTGTGCTTTATGAAAATATTACGAGAGTTTGTGATTTGTTCTGCATTACTAAAAAATGCACGGCAAGGTAAAATAGTGCTGACAAATGAAATTTTATTAGACTAACATCAACATTTTTTAGTTAAGTCCTCATCAACATTTAAACATTAGATATTGCATTCTTCTATTACTGTTAGACGATGCAATGACAATATTTTGACAATGATGCAATGTTTGATTCGAATGGTAGAAAAAAACAGAATTAATAAGTTGTGCTTGGCATATTCTCTTAGGTTTGTACAGAAACTGAAATAAAATTTGGAGCTTCCTTATTGTATAAGTTTCGCTTGCAACACACTGCGCATGTGCAGTAAACAGGAGCCCCTGTAGGAAGAGGTGGAAATATGGGCTACCATTTTGTTTTCCTCATAATAATGGAAAATGGTGTGACATATTTCTTGGAAATCTTTATTGACATACAAAGTAATTATTAATATACAATTTTGCCAGTCTTAAAGGTCAATAGTTGCGATAGATATTTACACATAATTATTTTTTGAAAGAAAGACGAACTAGTCCTCTACAGGTAGTGGGTTCTAAATATGGGGTACCACAAAAATTTGAAAATAAAAAAAATAAAAAAAAAGAAATTTAAGTAGGAAACTTGTGTAACATCAATGGCCATATTCTGTAACAAATAATGCAAATCACGGTAGTGAAAATACAGGAAGTGTTAACGTGCTGGTAATATGGGCTAGCTATCCCATATTTGACACATTGGGGTAGCCCATATTAGCAGCATCGACTCATGAAGGTTTCTAAGATTATGTATGGCAATTGTTGTTCTAAATAAATATTACTCTTATGCCATGTGATAGAGCTATTCTTAATCAGTGCAACACATCAAGCGTGATTTCTAAACACTAAATGTATTTATTTCAATAAAATTGAGACTACATACCTGCAAAAACTTTAAGATTGATGAACACAAAGAACACACCACATCCACACCACAAAGGCAACTGGTTTGTCTCTCTGTGCACGCAGGCTGATAGACACGAGATGTACTTTTAGAGCTTTTTCGCTAGTTAACAACACCATATATAATAAGAAACAAGGTAGCCCATTTTACCACTCTTAGCCCATATTTCCACCTTCTCTATATATGCTACTTGTGGACAGTTGTGTGAAATTGTTGCCGACTTATAGGTGTAGCCTACTCCCATCAAGACTCGCTCCAAATTTTAATTCCGTATCTGTACATAGGCACTCCTGATTCTCTTTGTAATATCATCTATCTTGACGCAATATCAGTAGTAAAGTAATGGATACAATAATTTTTAGTTTAGTCAGGAAGTTATGTAGTAACAGACGCAACAAATACACAGTAGTATAGTATTGTATGGATTGGCGGTGAAAGATGAAAGAGATTAAACTCACTTAGGTCATTATTGTGCTGCCTTCAAATTTCGACATGGTCAGAAACGAGAGACAAATATAGTTTGAAGCCCTATAACACTTATGGCCGGTTTCACCAACCTTCGTTATCATTATAACGTCTCGTTAAATAATTTAATGACACGTTAGTCAGTTTTTGCGTTTCACCAAGTACCATTATTGCTAACGCATCTTTAAATTCATCGTTAATTTATTAGGATCTATTCGTCGCGTTAAAACAGTAACGATGCGTTAAGAAGTCAACAACATGGCGGACGTAATTATTCGATGATGAAGTTCTTTATTTAGAACTTCAACATAACGACGAACTTATATGTTGTAATAACACTCGAAATAATCATTTTGAAGATTTAAGTGATAAAGAATTCCACGAAAGCTACACATTAAGGAAATAAGTAGTAAGAATGATTCTAGAAGAAACTGAATACCGGTATACTGTATAGGTTAGAATACGACAGATAGAAATCACCCACTTAACGCCTCTTCAACAGATTCTTCTCGTTTTAAAATAACGTTGTGGGAAGTTTTGAAATAGTAATTGATGATATGAACGGGGTATCAAAAGCTGTATTGTCTAGATATGTGAATAAATTATCAGACGTACTATCAACATTACAATAGTCATTATTTCTATAGGCCTAATAAGCTTATAGCTAAATTTTATGTTGCCATAGACAACATTGATTGTGTACATGTTCCAATCGTATATCCTGGCAGTAATATAGCCAAAAGATTCTGCAATAGAAGATCCTATTTTACCTTCAATATTCAAACAATTTCATAGGCCTATGTAAAGCTCCGCATAGAAAAATTGTGGCTAAACTAGCGCTGAGGTAGTTTCCTTCGTACTCTGCTTATACACCTTGCACATACGAATCTGTGACAGGTTACGTTTGATTAGTTTAGGCTTTTATTATGCCTTGCATATACGATCAACTGCATTACCACAAAAAAATCCCTTATAAGTTCAACGATTTTCACTTCTACCTCAGAACTACCTCAGCGCTAGTTTATTGAAATTGTAATAGGTTAGAATACGACAGATAGGAATCACCCACTTAACGCCTCTCCAACAGATTCTTCTCGGTTTAAGATAATGTTACGGTCTACACGGATAGCACAACTTTCCAAAGGAGGATGCCTTTTAAATGAAAAGGGTGCAAAGAGATTTTCTTTTAGGAGACAATGGATACCCCTTAAAATCCAATTTAATGACACCTCTCCTGAATCCTGCCACACAAGCATGGCAAAATTGTTACAGGGTACTAATAAATCTGCATGAAATACAGTGGAAAAGTAGTATGCAATTTATGGAAGAGGCGATTTCCCGTCCTAAATTTAGGCCTAATATAACTGCTTAGAATGCTTTGTATAGAATTAATGTTGCATCAATTTTGAAGCTGTCGACCTTGTAGTCCGCTAAATTTTCTCAGATTTCCTTTAGAAGCTACAATTTAACTGCTCTACATTCCTATTATTTACATTTGGAAGCAGCTGTCTTTTTTTTATTTTAATTGCGGTATGACAACATACTGTATTTAGGAAGATGTTCTTAAAATTACTACCTCTTACCCGTTTGCCTATGATTGTTTCCTCATGCCAAACAAAGTCAGCTATGATCATATGTAACCAATTAAATTCGCGATTTCGAAGCCATGGTCGTATGAAAAACAAAACATGCAAGATACAAGTACAAAATCCCCTCGTTAGTAAACGCCTGTTAATTTTAAAGATACGAGGCTTGGTGAAACAGTCAACTTTTAAAGATTCCGTTAAAATTAAACGATCCATTTGCTGACAAGTCGTTTGTGCTGATTTAAAGAAGCTTGGTGAAACCGGCCATTAGTATATAGTATACCAATACTTTCACGCAGTTCCGGTGTACAGGGCACTCTGTGTCGTAGGCCTATAACACGTGGTAAATTACTGCACTAAGTTCCTAATTACCAAGCAAGATGTAACACACAAGCTATAGTATTATTCGACCAAGGCGAGTGGAGCTGCGGGCGTAATGTGAACTATCGCGATGGGGTATTACGAACGTAGAAGCAGTAGCGCCACGGCTCCGGGCTGCAGGACTCCACTGGCCTTGGTCGAGTAATAATATAAAGTGACCAAAATTTCACTATTCGAGTATCACTACGTGACAATTCTTCTATTGGCATGCATTATTTTTTTTATTCAGCACACACTGTTGCCATGTGTATTAGTTGTAGCAGCGCCTACCTTTACGAGTGCGCCAGATACCGCATGACAGTATAACGAAGCTTTTCTCACTCTCTACCTACATTCAGGAAGTTTTAGTACAAGGCACCATGTAATTTGTACTTATTCATAGCAGTACTTTCGAAAAGTTTCTCACACTAGACACTTCGTAAGACACTATTCTTGGTAATGCTTCCATTCATTTAATTCTTCAAGGCCAAGGAATATAAAACACACAATCCACAGTATTAGCACAGTCTAGTATATACAGTCGCGAAGCTCAATACGTAGTAATATGCAAACATTAGATAGTTGCTCACCACTAGGATCGCTAATATCGCCTCATTACAGGCAATGCAAAATAGAACGGTCATATATAGTAGACTGTGGTATTAGTGCTTTAAAATTCCTCAGCACCACCCACAATGTAATGCAAAATTCCTTAGTATCAAGCTTTACGTGACGTAATATGTAACAAATAATTCATAGTAATGCTTTCACAAAGTTTCGTAGTACTAGGCACTATGTAACATATATGTAATACATAAATTATAGTAACACTTTTACAAAGTTCCATACTACCAACCAATTTGTAACACAAATATTCATAGTGATACATAGGCCTACTATTATAAAGTTTCGAAGTACCATGAACTGTGTCACGCATAATCCATAGTAATAATGTTATAAAATGCTTATGTAGAGATAGCTCTTTCGAACGGCTCCGACCCATTTCTACATCAGTACGTCTATTTTATATATATATATATATATATATATATATATATATATATATATATATATATATGTGTGTGTGTGGTAACTTAAATAATGTATCAAAAGAATGTTTCGAAATCGAAGCACAGACAAATCATATGAAACTGCCACTATCATTCCAACTTAGGCTCTATGAACTCTCAAAGAAGTTAAAGATGGCGGACGAGAAACACTGATACAGCTGTGCTAATAAGTATAGAAAATCATGCACATTGTGCGCAATTCATAATATTATAATGTTCTAAAGTTCCTCAGTACCAGGCACTATGTGACACTTCAAAGCAGTTATTCTTCTATAAAGTTTCGTGGCAGAAGGCACTAATTTATGTGATACAATCTTATCCATAATAATATTTTCACAAAGTTCATAGTACAGGATTATGTAACATATAATTCTTCGTAATACTTTCATAAAGTTTCATAGTAGACGCTCATACGTAAAGTGCCTTGATACCAATCCCGTGAAGTGTTTATATTTTCCGATCTATTATGATATTTAACAATTGAAGACTGTGGTTCCAAAACGCGTGTCCATTTTTATGAAAGGACTTGGCTGGGACTTTTTATCCACTGGTCTACGCATTGAGCAAGTATTCAAGTGAAATACACAATAACACAAACATTGTACAATTCCTTTGCAGAACGAAAAGTTACATTAAATTTCTTCGGATCAAATTTATGTAGATTTAAAGGACAAAACTGAAATTCTTTCAATAATTTGCTATCATAATACACTTCTCTCTTAAATTGACAGAGCATATTGGGAATTAAATCAATGGCTTTTCTCCAAAACACGCTATGAAATGTTTCATATGAAACAGTCCTTATCTCGAAAAGGAAGCAAAAAACGAGCAAAATTATATTACACATTTTTGTTTGAAATATCTCAAATCCCTGAAATTAATGACACCATTTACGGTTCACTCTGTATGTATAAATAATAATAATAATAATAATAATAATAATAATAATAATATAATAGTAATAATAATAATAATAATGGACTGAGCGAGTTTTGGGATTGCACTATTCAATTGAGCGGTTTATTTGTTTACATGAGGACGGTGTAAGATCGCTGAATTTTAGCTACGATTTATTTTTAAATAGTATTGCATTATGAGAAAATTTATGATAGACGTATTTCTGCATGAAACCTTGTGAACATTTAACTCAATACTCTCTCAGCCGGCTCTTAGTAACTGCATCTTAATTTTGTTGATGTACGACAGGAAAAGGTTCTCATAATTTGTACGGCCACGTCCTCAATTCAGCACAATTATTCACAAACTTGAGAGAGAACTGTTACAATAATTGTAGAAGGAAATTCAGCGTCCTGCAGATAACTGCTTGTCACAGTCGCCGTAACCCGCGGCGTTTTGCTTTAAACTCCAGAGTACGAACAGGCTTCACTTCGCTTCCCAAGCTGTGTTACTGATACAAATAGGTAAAAGCATAGTATATTTAAATATTGTTTATTATAAATGCAAAAAGTAAAATTTAACAAATCTGCAGTGAAATGATGTAAGATTTCAACTTTTACCACTACAATTAACTCGTGGTATTGTATAAGAGTTTAGTTCAAAGAGGAACTGGAAATAGATGAACATAGAGGGTGGAAAGTAAAGTAGTACATTAAATTGTAGGATGTTATTCCTTGAAATATAAAGAACAAAAATGTATAATACCATTTTGTTTGTTTTTGCGAAGTTTTTTAATAATTTTATGCCGACATTTTGATCGCGAATTTTACGAATACTGTTTAAAATACGGTTTAATTTCTTGTATAACAACGAAGAGAACGTTTATAATGTTCACGTTCCAGCAGTATTTTAATTAGAAAATTCACAGATTTCGAATTAATCGATTGAAGAAGCATTGGAAACATTGAGTGTCGGGTCACGTACACAATCTGGCATCGCTGTCCGGACGGCATACAGTTCGCCTAGTACTCGCAACTGATCAGCTGTTATGATATTTACATTCCATTGGTATGCAGTTGGACGTACAGCGATACAGTTTACTTTATTTCAAAACTATGAGATGCCAAAGTTCACAAATCGTGAGTACTTAGACATGATCCAGGCCGTGGAAGAAATTCGGACCAGTGAAGAACTACTGGCCAGAGTTCGTCATAATTGGGTTAGAAGATGTGAAAGCTGCACGCACGCTGATGGTGGACATTTTGAACAGTACCTGTAAGATGTGAATGGAATGTGGTTTATAGAGGTTATTACTCTTTATTTCATTATTAACTCCCGGAATTAGTGATTCGTAAAACAACAAACTGTGATGTTAATTACATCTTGCTCACAAAGTTACATCAGTTTTATTTTTTCATTAATTGTAACTGAAACTTCAATCTTAAGTGTTTTCACTAATTTGGACATAATTTCCTGATTTTCACGTTATTTCTTGTTATTGCTGTACGTATTCCTTGCTTACATTAAAATTATTACTCCATACTTAGTATTGAATTGTTAGTGTATTACATTGTAAGTTGATAATTCTGCAGTCATTGTTGAACTGCGTCCGAACACGAGCTATTTTATTCATTCGAGTTATTAATTTACATTTTCTGACATTAAATTACACAAACTAAACAAATAACATATACGTCCCTATCCGGAGTTTACGTAGATCATTTTTGTGCGAAGATTTATCCCCAGATTAGCTCGCGAAGTATTGCACCGAAGCTCAGTAAGAAGTGGTGTAAGTTAAGAATGGGTAATGAGGGTTGAAGTAAACATTCTGTAAAATACAGCGCAAAGTAGCAGTTAATATTCAATTTATTTAAACTGCTAATAGTCAGTGGATAGCACGAAGGACTTATTAATTGCTACTGTGCTCTATTTTACAGAATTTTTACTTTAAACCTCATTACCAAATTTTGACTTACACCACTTCTGCTCTGAACGGCTCATTTATTGCTGCCGTCCTCCCCTCACCTGCTGCAAGATACACGGTGAAAGGTAGTTGAACTTAACCCACCCCCTTCAAGTCGCTGACCGCTTGGGGTGTGGGGTGCTACTTATGCAGCGTTAGACATCTTGCAATTGTCGTCAGCGCTTTCGAAACACTTGTAATTATCTCACTATCCGTAACTCCTATAATTTTTTTATTTTACAAAACTTACTCTAAATAATGAGTTCTATGGCTCCTGTCAATTAATGTACTACCTTACCTTCCAGCCTGTATGTTCTTTAGCATATCCGCATATTTGGAGAAGAAAGTTAGCACGATACACTAAACCCGCAGAGACAATACAGGACAGTACACAACAAGGAATTATCATCCATTTTGTTGTGTATAGCTATTTCTGCTAAATTATTCACTCTGCGGATCGAACTACGGACCGCTTTGATGGGGAGTGCTTTATTTCTCAACTAAACCAAAGCGGCGAATAAATGGGTTATTAGATTCGACGGAAGAGCTCGGCTAAGATAAATTAATTATAATATGCAGATTTATTTTCACTTTTAACTACAAATTTTCCAAGTTTGTATAATGAGAAATTTAATTACTGTTGCCTCCACTGGAAAAATATTACATCCTTGTCTAATACTGTGATTGATATCATTTCATGTGAACATATTCATTGATTTTATAATACAAATTTAATCTCGTCTCTTTTGTGTTTCGGATTATGCAGGATTTCGCAAAATATTTTGCGCCGTGGTTTGTCATATTTCATGTTTTTAAGGAATATTTGAGCAATACTAACAGTCAAAATAAAACTTCCATTATTTTCTTTGTTTAAAATTGTATTCCTCTTTCAGCAGTCAATGAGGGAATTTGTAGGTCTTCTAGACCAAACAACACAATCAGGGGAGCTAATACGAAAGAAGACCCGTAATGCTAATATATCAGGATCGACGCACTTTTTATTATAAGCCTGTTTGCGGGTTAAACTGGAAGCCACTCAAACAATACCACCGTACTCTCTTTTCCTCTTGTACAAAAATCTACATAGAATCCTTTCGAAATTTGAACGAAAATAAACCTGTGTTATGATCCTTGACAATGGCGCAACGATGTGAGGATAAGGGGGTGAGACTTATCCCTCTAAAAATTTAGACATAACAGACAAGTAACATTTTGCAATATTTTTATGACAGTAAGGACCGATTTCACGAACATGTTACTAAGCCACAATTAACTAATTGTAATTTAACTTAAATACGGAAGCTAAATCGTATTTAATTCACTTGCATTTCACCAAACTAATACGGATTTAAAATAAAGTCAATTAATTTAATTCCCAATTAAGTCATCATGTCTTTGGAATCATACTAAAATCGTAATTTCGAAGGCTGTGTCCCTTGCTAATGTAAGCTGTGACCTGTATAGCGAGTTCCTTTGTTATATTACGACAATAAAATGTCGTCATAAACAGAGGTAACCTCAAAACATATCAAAATCATAGAAAGTAGACTTTACAAAGAAAGAAAAAAAAAAGAGATTTCAATGCCAGAAAACCTCATCCCAATGTCTTCAGAAATATTGAAAACGAAACGGAATAATATGAAAGCAGATACAAGGAAATATCATGCACCAAGCAAAATGGAAAGACTTTATGAATTTGCACTATTCCATTGCTTTCAAATGTAATATTAGGCCTATATGATAAATATGTTACTATATTCATATTACTTTTGTTGCCGTATTGTATTCAACCGAAGAGTGATTAGATGTTTCTTCAGTAAATGTATCATTTAAATAATATTATGAATTACTTAATTATCAATTATAAATTATAAATCAACTTCTGTACTGCTCAAAATATACAATGCTTATGTCTTGCTTAGCCTAAACCGTACTTTAAAATCTTTTTCGTGCATTGTATTAAAATAACTTTCTCTATCGGAAATTATACTCGTCCATCTTGGTAAGAAATCATTTCCAAATATCAAGTCCATCTTTGTCCTAACCATTATGAAAGTTATTGCCGTTAATGCAGAATTAATTATTTAAATTACTAAATATTGGCCAGTTAACTTAAATGTAGTTTAATGAGAACTTAAAATCCAATTTGTGTTGGTGAAATGCATAGTCCCTTTAAGTGTCAATTAAAAAGACTTTAAATGACAGGTAAGTTAAAGCTTGATGAAATAGGCCCTAAATGTACACTTCTGTCTGTTTTAAGGGATTTTATTTAAAATAATTCAGCAAATTCTGTTTCTGAACTCTTGTACAGAGGAGCGGACGAATTCCATGCACTAGTAGTCTGAGCATAAAGTTCATTAAGCGTACATTCCCGAGAGATAGAGATGGGATGAGTTATTGACCTTTCGGGCAGTTTTTTACCCCGAGATACCGCGAAGACGACAGCGGTCATCAGGCAATATAAACCGGTCCCTGAAATCAGCAGACTGCTCCGGCAGGCATGATTGTTCCAATGGTAATAGCGACTACAAGAATAACACATAACCTTCTTTTCTCGGAATTTCCCAATTAGCACGTCATATGTATGTTACAAACTTATTTACCTATTTTGGTTAAT
Organism: Periplaneta americana; assembly: GCF_040183065.1. NCBI lineage: Eukaryota > Metazoa > Arthropoda > Insecta > Blattodea > Blattidae > Periplaneta > Periplaneta americana. The sequence continues at coordinate 85,945,840 of NC_091128.1, forward strand.
ATTATTTACTATCGAAGTCTGCAACTCTTTTTTTTTTTTCATGTTCGAGGGTGAAATGGATAAAACGTTACGCAAATTTCAACATCTGACGTCAGTTCCTTAGCAATGGCAATGAGATACTTATGACTATTTTGACGTCACTTACTTAGCAACGGATCAGTTTTTTGCATTAATATTGTTTTCTAGAGGGATCACTTACACTCTTGCTTGAATTATTATATTTTCTATTTGTTTTATCATAGACCACATTAACGGATCTTCAACCAACCAATTCAGATGAAATGCAATAATTCCATTGTAAACACTTGTACAGGTATATGGTAGCCTATATATTCAATAAAGAAAGAAAAAATGATCGTCATTAATACAACACATTCATTCGTTTAGTGTTCTGTCCAAGGACAGGTCTTTCACTGCAAACCCAGCTTTCTCCAAACTTTCCTATTTTCTGCCTTCCTCTTCGTTTTCTCATGTGGGCCATATATCTTAATATCGTCTATCATCTGATATCTTCTTCTACCCCGAACTCTTTTCCCGTTCACCATTCCTTCCAGTGCATCCTTCAATAGGCAGTTTCTTAACCAGTGACCCAACCAATTCCTTTTCCTCTTCCTGATCAGTTTCAGCATCATTCTTTCTTTACCCACTCTTTCCAACACAGCTTCATTTCTTATTCTGTCTGTCCACTTCACACGTTCTATTCTTCTCCATATCCACATTTAAAATGCTTCTAGTCGTTTCTCTTCACTTCGTCGTAATGTCCATGTTTCTGCCTCACACAATTCCACACTCCATACAAAGCACTTCACTAATCTCTTCTTTAGTATATGTATTAAATTTATTTCACTCTCAATTATATTCACAGTCCTTATAAATCTAAATAATATCACAATAACACCCAACCGAAAGCACAAACACTTCTCGCAATTACAAAGATCCTACGGATCCCCTGTCACTTTTTTTTTTTTTAATATTCTGTATATATAAGTTGAAATGACAAGAAATTAGGAAATAGTGTAGGTAAAACGGTGTTAGAAATTGTGCAGGGTAAAGAGAATGGTAACTCCTGAGGAGAACTAATCTTTCGACCTCCTTCATCACTGACGTCAGGGACGGAATCCTTTGTCTGCGAAATGATAAACCGGCGGTTTAGCAATGAATTAACGAGTGAGACCAAATTTTGTTTGTCCGCCATAAATTTTACTCACACTTGCAAGGACTTTGAACCTTGATCTCCGGCGCTGAAAAAATACTTTCGAGTCATTCGATTAAAGCCTTGGTTTTTATAAACCGACGCATGCGAGATGCGAGGTGCGAGGCGGGCGTCGGTTCAGAAAAATCAAGGCTTAAGTGTGCGTCTTCGCAGGACGTAGGCCTATAGACTCTCGTTGAGCTTGCACTGTCGGACTGCTGACTTCGCCAACGGCTGCTCTAATCGCTCGTCTGTCAAGCCTGCCAGTGTTGGGATAGTAGAGCTAGAATTTGTATTTAATATCCATGTGTAAAATATGTGTGTTTTCTTCTGTGTACTTCTTCACCACGTCATAGTCTAGACTTGCAGCATGTTCCGTCTTATCCCAGCCATTTTTTCCTAGTACATCCTCTGATGTCTCATCTGCCATTTTTTGTTTTATATTTGAGGACTTATTTTACGATCGTTTCGTCTTCCATTCTTTCTGTATGATCAATCCATTTATCTTTGTCGTCTCGTCTTTAATCGTTATGTAAAATATATAATTATTTTCTTATGATTTCATTTGAAATTTAACCTTGTAAAGTGCAACTTCTACATGCAGTATATACATGTATTTATGTACTAATATTATAGTTGATGGAAAATATGTAAGTGTGCAATATCATGAAATATAAAACTTTCTGAAAATTAAAACGTTAAAAGTGTTCAAAAATTGTTAAAAAAAAAAAAAAAGAAAAAGCAATATACTTCAATGACAGACGGGCCCGTTTCGGCACCGGTTTAGTGTCATCATCAGTGTGTCCCGAACTGCTGCGGCTCCATCTCGTCTTGATTTTCGGCGATTGCTGTCGTCAGTGGTGGGTTGTGGTGCTTTTATGGCGGTGGGGATTTGTTTGTATGCTGTTTTTAACACTTTTGACGCTTAAATTTTAAAAAAGTTTTATATACCTTACCTAAAATCACATTTTTTATAACCTCAAATCCAAAAATCGTACATATTACACTAAACTCATTTTTGATAATATGTAATACAAATAGTGTACACTTTACCCTAAGACCATGTTTTTGTTAACATTAAATCCAAATAAAATACATTAAAATTGAACAAAATATATTACAGTTGTATGAACACTGTGTCTTTGGAGCTTCTTTGTTTATGATGGATGTTTCGGGGATTACATCCCCATCATCAGTGATGTCAAGACAGAGTTGTTGCGGATGTTTGGTCTGTACTTCCGCATGACAAGATGTGAATTGTGAAACATATTGTATGATAAATAAAGCAGCTCCGCAGACATAGTGCTCATACAACTGTAATGTATTTTTTTCAATTTTAATGAACACTGTTATAAAATTGACCAAAAACTTGTATTTCATCATTAAATCCAAAGTTCGTACAGTTGATCATAAAATCATAACTTAATTCTCTTGAAGACCGTATATTTTACCCCAAAAACATATCTTGTGGATAAGAAATTGAATGATCGTGTGTATTACCCTATCCATATTTTGCGATGACACAAAATCCAGTGATTGTACACCTTATCCTAAAAACATTTTTGTGGCATAACTTAAAATCCAGATATTTTACACCATGCATGAGACCATTTTAAGACACGAAATGATGAGAAGAACGGTATTTAATGGAATATATTGAAGTAATAAAATTTTCAATGCTCAGGAAAACAAGAGAACTCAGAGAAAATCATCATCCGATTTTGTCCACCACAGCTGCCAATCTAGTGCACGCAGAGAAATGAACACAAGTTTTCAGAATGATAAACTCACTTTCTAACATTGAGCTACCAGAGGATTTTATTAACATATATGCTCCAGGTTTAAAATGGATAACACAACTTAAAGACCGGAATATATCAATTTATATAGAACAGATTGATGATGTGTAGTGTAATATAAAGAAAATATATACATATATACAGGATGTTTAAATAATATTGTAAACAATTTCATGAGATGGTAGGGCAAAACATTTGGAACCGTTTGAGATGAAGAATGCATGTCCGAAGTCTCCTTCCAGAGTTACCTCAATGTAAAAATTCTAACCTATGCAGGTAGATAAGTTTGTATCTGTGCAGAAAACAAGAAGCAAGCACTACTGTAGGTGAAAATTAGATACATTTGGATTGTTGTTGTAGACAACTCCTCTACCCGTGCGTCTCTTACCATGAGTTGTAGACTGTATTGACAGTGCACATTAAACGCATCATCATTGCTAGTTCCTCCTTCAGGCTAATAAGTAGTGGAAGGGTGACAAGGGAAGAGCGCAACTCAATGAGTTGTTTACGTTTTATTTATTACGAACTGAGACACTTCAAGTGTGTTTCAAATTGGAAATATTGCTTTATAACACAAACACTGTACAGTATTTTATGCACAAAAATGTTCAGAGCGACCCTTTTGTTTGTTTTGAGGCTCACATTTTACGACCGTGCTATTCTACTCTCTTCTCACCATTCCACTGTGGTAATACCAAACTTAGACTGCGTCTCTGCTTGTTGGCAGTGCACAGTGAACGCATCCAACAACATTAAATGATACACGTGGCAGGAATTCATCGACATGCTTCGGAGTACATGCATTCCCTATCTGAAACGGTTCCAAATGTCCTGCCCAACAACCAGAAAAGGATTTATTTTTTTTAACACCCTGTATAGAATTAAATTTTTATATATGAATGTTAATGCTCTAGTTCACAAACATGTCTGGTTTGTAGGTCGGTGTGTATGCACAAAAGTAAATATGTATTTACTAAGAGTCAGGGCTGTAATGATATTTAGATCGTGTGTGAACAGTGTATAATTTATTGTTTTGTTCGACAGAAACTTGAGCAAGACGATGACGACCAGTATCTCAACGCCGCCTGGGCCGATAGCGGAAGTCTGAAGAAGTCCTTCCATGGCCTGTCCAACATCTCCTGGAGACCCAAGTAACCAGCTGTGAGTCTCGGATCGGACAATTTGAAACATAACATAGCAATACCAGGAACTTGTAGGTGTACATAATCGCTTGATTTCATTCACTATCGGATGTCAACATTTGTGTTTTGCTTTTTATTGCACATATGTACAGGAGAGAGAATGTGAGAGCTTGTGTATGCAGAAGAATTAGCCACTTGAATTTGTTCAAGAATGATATATACATATATATTTATAATACGCAATATTAATACCCTAAACTGTACTTGCAAACACACCACACTCTGAAAATATCTGCCACAGGCTTTAACCTTGTGTGGCATTGCGTTTGTTTTCTTCAACTTATATTTTTCAGGAAACTTTGAAGTAAACTTTTCTCTCTACACTAAGTTGTTTATTGTTAGGGAATTTGAATAAATCTGAAGACCATAAGAAATAAGTATTTTGTAAGTTTCGAAATTCGTGTGGCTTAATAATGACTCTATCTTGTTTAAAATTTTGAAAACAAATATAATCAAGAATGGAATTTTCATCTTCTGAAGTATTGTATGATAACAAAATATAAAGCTTAACGGCTTGTATTGCAGAAAAGACAATTGAGCTCTTTATCTTCGACGCTCTTGTCACTGTTTATGAACTTAATTTCATACAGAGACACGAATCTCTCAAAGTGAAAAACAAAAGAGAAATAAAGTGAAGCCCGTATTTGGATTGGACACACGCAAAGCGTTGAGCCAGCCAGCTAGCTAACACGCAGCTCTAATGGAGTCCATCGATTTTCGAGAATATAATAATGCACGAGAAACAAAAAAGTGATATAATTACGTCTTCACGTTTGGAAATTCAGGGATTCGTGTTTCATTGCTACAGTGCGTTCAGTCCAGAAGGAAGTCCTTCCAAATTTAGCAATATATAACGATATTGTGTCGAAGGCCTACCTCCTGGATTAAACGCATTCTATTTTCATACTCTAATGTCTATTTGCTGTACTAACTCGTTATGGTGTACGTCTTCACACGCTGTGTAATAATTGTACCTTCCAGTTTGTGCGTGGCTGAGCTGTTCTTTGGAACTAATTATTTTTTATAATTGGCAAGACTGATGTTAGGACTCATGTCCATTTAATGCTTTGAAGAAGCAAGCAAACCATTCCAGTGTCAACTTATATCAAGCCTATTTAATTGCAGTTGTAAGCCTAAATATATATTGAAAATTTACTGTAATGTGAATATTGATCAGTGATAACGCACAAACCAATTTCTTGGTTTAATTTTGTCCATGGTTCTGTCTTGATTGCTATAACATTGTGTGTCGATCTACGAAGTTCAAAATTAGACATGTGGAAGTGGCTGATGTAAAATTTGAAATATTGTAGAAGGCCGGGAGAAAGCGAGGTACTTATTTTAGAAGAAGAATAATTTCGCTTGAAACTGTACATTTTCTTCTAATTTAAGTCTAAATCCATTTAGAAAATTTGTACATAGGTAAATACTTCAGAGAAGAAGTATCAGGTAACCTACAAAAATGTAGCCGTCAATGCAAACTAAAGATAAAGTTTGCAATAGAGCATACAATATTCCGTTCTATTGGATCGCCAATAACCTACCTATTTGTCGTTAGCGAAGAGAAGCCAAATGTATCACACTTTGCACTGTCGCTTGGAGGTATACATTTTCTTCTGCATCGTGTCCAAACCTCTTTGGAAATAATTTGTACATGGATAAATATTTCAAAGAAGAACTAACTTACAATAATGCAACTGTCAGTACAAACTAAACACAAAGTTTGTAATAGCGCGTAAAATTTTCCGGTCTATTGGGTCTCCAATTACCTTCCTAATCGTCTTTAGCGAAAACAAATCAGAAGCATCACATATTGTACTAAACTATAGATAGATGGGTAGCTTACAAATCACAATTTTACTAGATCGGTATCCACTATAAACTATGTGTTGTGTTATTATTGCTTGAGGAAAGGGGTTAGGTCATGTGTCATGCATTTGTGCTTTAACAATCTGGCAAAAATGCGGGGTTTAAGGTCTTTCTGAAGATATACGTATTACATTATCTTACAGTCCAGATTGACAGCTTTTTTTTATTTAGACTTTTATTTACACTACTTATCCATGTACTATTTTACAATTGAAGTTTCCAACTGATGATTTCGCAAAGTTACCCTGTTAGACCTGTATGCAAGATGGTCATTTGCCTTTTACAGTGACTCTTTGCAACAACAGCCATTTTGTGCTAGTTTAGCGGTTATGGAAATGTGGTCTTCCTTTCATCTACAACTATATATAAATTGAATGTAATGAATAGAGAAGTTTTGAAACTGAAACGTGGGATTTGTCCACAACAATAGTACAATATATTTTATGGAAGCCATCTATTTGACAAAAGTACTACCGAAATCTCTAATATCTGTACTTAGAGTTAACCTTCTATCTGAGAGCAAGGTATATCTCCCGGCCTTCTATGATAAAGAACACAGTGCTTTCTACACAAACTCCAGTCTACATTGACTTATTACTACCAGCATTATCAAATTCAGTGCGTACTGTTTGTTACAGTCTTTGTCTTTTACATCACTATAAATAATGTGGTTATACCATTTTTTTTTTTGGAATGCTGTGTGTTTAAATGTTGGATTCTACTTGATTAATTTGTCACATCTTTATTTTACAGTTACAGAATCTGAAGATAATATATGGAATCAGAGAAATAATAATATTTATTCATACACTAAATGAATTAGAAATGGTTTGTAAGATAAGCTTTGAACTGTATAAATGTAAACTTGAGTAATAATCCCTGATATCGGTATAATGTATACAACCACTTTTTTGGATTGTTACAGAATTTTTGTGGCTTGCAGGTGTTGCTGTTGATCCTTTCTGAAGAAGAAATAATCTACTCAATTTAATTGTGGCCGTAGTGTTAGTATCGAGCTGCAGGAGGCATCCAATCCTAACAACACGCAATAATAACAGCCATCCAAGTTTATTGACGTGGAGCATAATGTCTTCTGTTCTTGCATTCCATTTCGGTATTTCCGTTTTTGAAAGTTAATCCAATGTCGTCTGAATTTCAATTGTCGGATGAGTAGAAATGAAAAAAAAAATCTTTTTTTTTTTTTTTGCAATCTTCATATTGAATTTCGTTTTACTTCCCTACTGTTAAACCTACAGCCATTTAGCAAGATCTACCGTGTATGTTTCTTGAAGCAGGATTTTCCCGAAAGCTACCGTATGCAGATTCCTTCCTGACTCTTGCAAAGAAGTATAATTCTCACGATATATATAGCCATTTGCATGTGTTTTTATTCAAGGAACCATTGATTGAAAGATCACAATAGAAAGTGAGAAGGTTCGACCCCGGGAAGAAAGGCACCGGATGTATAACACGGGTGAATATGCCAGAGCGTGATGTCACTTCTTCACTGCTTCAATTTGCCCATATTTGTTTCAAGATAATGAATTTGAAATGTCACTTTCATTTGACAGGTTTGTTATCTGATATGTGAATGTTTCTTTACAATTTAATTTATTTGTGGATAAAATTCTCTACTTACATGAGTTAAAATCCACTTTCTCCAGTTTCGGAAATACTGCACTGCAATTTGGAGATGAAAATAATGCTTCCAGTTACTTCAAAACGCATAACAATGACAGGGCAAAATGTAACGTCCGTCCGAAGCCCGAATGATTCGCACTGCGTGATGGACATTTTTCGAAGTTTAAGTGTAATTATTGTCATCTTGTGCGAGAGTTATGACGAGATCTGTGCCGAATATGGTCAGAAGAGACGAAGGTTGTGGCTCCAGCACAAATATCGATACAAAGTTCCGTGCTGTTTTTGTTGAAAAGTGTAGTGTGTTGCAAGCTTACTGCACAGTCTTAAAAAACGACACAACGTGGAACATTTAATTTTAAATTATTCTTATAGAATACAAACAATACAAAGTTTAAGAAGGCTTAAAAACCAGTTGCATTCTAAAATAAGGCATACCAACTTCCAGAATCATTGAGGGAGTAAAGAAACGAAAAACTGAAGAATATATGAGTGTAAGGGTTGTTGGGGCTCATATTAACATTTATATGAGCTCCTAGCTTAAATGTCATTTGTCTCAATTCGATCATACCGTCTCAGATAAGGGATTTGAGAGAATTTTTTCGGAAGAAATGGCCGAAATATAACTGTGAGAATAACAGATATTGAAAGGAGTGGGAGCCTAAGCAAGTCATTCCCAATAACACACACTGCGAACCACCAGAGCATTCGACTGATCAATGAGGGCAGAAAAGAAACACCGCCAAAGCAAAGTCTCCAGTGCCATCTTCAGCCTGGTATCATATGAAGGGACCTGGAAATTCGATATTTTAATGAAAGCAACCACTAATATAATAAGATCTGAAGTGTAGACTTCTACACACCTTAGTTACAAGCATAGAAAGGCAGCCATTTTAACTTACTTTTCGAAAATGGTGCTATTGCCGTATTCAACAGTAACCATATTAAATAATAAAGAGAAGATATACAATATATATAACTGCAAGTAAAGAGATTCTTACGTATAGAACGTTACCTACTCGGCTAAGATCGGGTGTTGGCACAGAAACTACGAACCGGTATGCGGCGAAGAAATGTAACAGCAGTAACGTTTTAAAAGTGTTTTTGTTTAAAGATATCTGCCCGTCTATGTCTGTAACCTAGGCGTGGTTTTCAGACTCTACGAAATTGGCACGGATTTAATTTAAATTTCACCCATCCATATCGCTAACTCCTCTTGTTGGTTCAAATCATTAGTTAGATATGATGCCTCCGTAATAGATTGCTGACTGGCAAGGTCTGATTGTGACGATAGGATAATAATAGGAAGGAATATGGCTGTACTCCCATCACGTTTATAGCGTCATAAATTCCATTCGGACATGATGAGCGCACCGCTGAATCGCGATCTGCCTCTCTTACGTAGAGATTCGTGATTGTGGGAGAGAGGAACGAACCAGTTGCCAATTTCCTTTGAACTCTTCCTGTTGATACATTTCGAAGATGGACCTATACTTCGTCTAAGCTCAGTTTAATCCCGTTGTAATCAAATGCACGCGATGATTGACACAGCGTCAGCGACTGTCGTTTCACTCCACTCGCGACGAATCCTTTCACTTTACTAAAGCTCGAAAGTGAGTGGATGAAACTACCAGTCACGTGGTATCGGTGATCACTTACACTTGTTTACGTCAAGAGTGAACTAAGCACGGACGAATGTTACGTTCTCTGTGTTCACTGATATTCTAATTAGTGTGAAGGGATAGTATATGTCCAGGTTGGAGTCAGTAAAGCGTATCGGTAGACGACAGGTAGGAGAAACCAAACGCTGTTGCAACACGTTAGGCCTACTGGAAGAGGCTATGTAGTATTTTTTGCTTACGAGCTAAAACTAATGATTTGTTTGTTGAAATTAGTTAAATTGTAGGTGAACTTTTTATCGTGTGACTTTTTGGAAGTCCGTCTCTCAAAATATTGATTTTGGTGATGAAAATAAACTTTGTGTGTAACGAATTGGACGCGGTAAACTCGTACATACACAGTCAACTAAAATCATTAAAAATGTATGTAAATATTTTAAAGAGGGAGGAGGATAATGCCATGACCCACTTGCAAAAACCATGCTGTAGCTGCGACAGGAGTACTCTTACCAATATGGGTTCAGTGGTTCTGTGGCATGGAAACTAGTACCGTACTCACAATCCATTGTTTTAATGCAGAGAGCGCTAAGAATTTAAGTCTAGAATCTGGGCAGTTTGATTTCCATAAAATTTACACTGTTGTTCGAATTCTGTCAAGACTGAATCCGTCGATTCTACACAACTCTGTTTACTTGTTTTGAGCACTTTTTTTTTTTTTTTTTGTTGAAATCGAGTATTTTGTCATGTAACGTTGAGTGCAATAAAAGTTAATTTACTGTACATAATCGCTCTCAGTATTTCGAGTCACAGATTCCCAAGAACGCCATGTCATAACAACTAATCTAACAGCACTTGCTTTCTTTCTTCTAACTGTCGTGTACGTTACTTACTGCAAGTCCGAAGTAAAATGACACTTTGTATCACTTTGGTACTCCTACTAAAAGAGAACATGTGCATGTCCTGCTCAAAACGGTGGAATTAATGCATGATTCCAATATTTGGATGAATGACGCTCTAGATCGTTCCTAGTGTTCCTAGTGTGGATGTACAAAATCAATAATATGTTACTGAATGTCCTCAAATGTGGTTGAACCATTTCGATAGACAGCGTCCTTGATCGCTGTAAAAAGAAAATAGTCTACTGCCGAAAGGTCAGGAGAACGAGCAGGCCAACTAACTTGCCCAACAGTCACCACTTTGAGCAGGACATGTAAATATTCTGTTTTAATATAGTAACAAAGTGCTATAAATAGCCATTTTACTTCAGACTTGCAGTAAGTATGCATACTATGAGTTTCATGATCTTTTTCACCTCTGTATGTTTTTTTTATTACAGCGGTACATTGTGATATATTTTTAACAAGTTTTGAAGAGGTTAAATGGTTCATTGAATAAAATTTACATGGTGCCATTTAAAGACAGAAGTAATTACTCGCATCTCCTTAATGAACAAGATTACATGAAAGATATACCCATAGTATTATTTTCCCATTGTATTTAAAACAGCTATTTTGGAATGGAATGGAATGGAATTTAAGTGAGAGGGGCACGGATGGCCCAACACTGCGACCTGTTAAGATCTATTGCGCTAACCCTCGATATGGAATGAGTTGCGTGCCATAGATCCTCTACGCGCACCAACCCAACCACATGACTCCCTGACGACCGGTCCCTACAGCGAACATAAATCCATATACCTACCATTCCTGCTTCGGCAACTTCCCCCAAGGCCTCCATGTCGGTCCGAGGCGAAATTCCTCCCCCGAGTAGATCCGCCTCGGGTGCTCGTTGCAGAAGCCATCCAACGTCGTTTAGCTACAATCCACGGAGGCCGGTCGGGAGAGCCAGTAGTTCCGGGAGGCCGCCTGTAGAGTGATCTGAAAGACCAGAAACGGGATGATGGGAGAGGAAAGGAAGTGGCGAAGATGAGTGGGTTCCAGTCGCCTGATCAAGTTACCTGATATTCATCCATAGGAGAGAGGGGAAAACCCCGAAAAAAACCTCACCCAGGCAACTCGTCCTGACTATTTTAAACAATTTTTTATTTGGCATTTAATAAAATAATTTTTGGGTGAGCAGGATAAATATGCACATAAATTAATTAGAATGAAACGTCATGTAAACGTCCGACGAAATTCTCTGACAAGGTAACTTGCAACTGCAGACATATGCTAACAGGTGTAGCAAGCTTCAGATATGTACAGCAGGCCCAAGCTTGATAACCAGGAAGGGAATTGAAAAATGTTCTGGTTGCGTGTTTGTCCTCTTTATATCAAGCGATATTTCTGCACCATGCTGACTATATGGCCATGTGTTAATCTAAAAGCCTCTACTGAGGTACCCACCGGCACGTGAAGAACTCTATTACCCGGTATCTAAAATGTAATGTGATGGAAAGGAGAAACGGACTTCAGATGCAAATGTATATAAAGAGGCAGCCTTGATAACGGCACTCGCTTCAGACGATAACATATGTTTTTCTGCTGCTCTCCGTTGTCTACTTGGAAACATTACATTTTTCCGTCCCTAACACGGAAAGTCCTTTTACTTTCTGATCAGTACCAACGATTCACTGCTAAAGGATGCTTTTTATAACTAAGTATAAGTTAAATCGAAGTATTTTTATTCATTTGTCATATTTTTGCACGACAAGACAATGTATTATTCACTGTTCGTAATTTAAGCTGTGTTTTAAATTGATATAGATTGTTACACACTATCAGATAAACGTGACACATGTCACGGTACAAGAATAACAAGGTATTTGAAATTAAGTTTGTATTTGATAAGTGTAACTCAAAAGAATTACAATGTGTGAATATAAAATTTAATAAATGTATGTTACTATCTGCTGTTTGTTGACGACTCATGTGTAACTGCATATGACAAATTTTGTTATTATTGTAAGGACTGAATTCTTGAGCTAAACAACACTTCAGACAACTACAGAGTGTCCATAAAGTCACTCTACATTTCACAGATGTAGATCCAGTGAAGACATGTCCAAATATTATCCACTGTTGAACGGTTCACAGTGGTGGAATGCCATGTAGGTGACTAAAGCTATGATGAGCTCCAAACCATGTCAGCATGCCTCTCTTACGTGACACGGCGACACTTGATAAAGCCCCATGCTAAAAAGTCAAGGAATACCAGATCAGGGGACCGGGAAGCTCATATGCGATTCGAACCTCTTCCGATCCACCAGCCAGGAAAGATCTGATCCAGGGTAGTCTCGCACAATAGTGGGGTGGTGCCCTATATTGTTGAAAGACCACCGAGTAGACGAAACCATCCTACTGCAACTGTGGCTCTAGGTAAGGCTGCCTTTGGACTTTGGTGATGATATTACTTACGCTGTGTATGTGTTGTGAACTAACCGGACGTCGTCCACGGCGGTGTTCATCGGCTGAAGATCCTGTACGTCTAATCTTGTTCATTAACTTGTAAACAGCAAGTCTCGTTTGTGTTAATGCCTCTGAAAGAGCCTCTGGAATTCAGTATAGCTTTTGCACGGTATTTTACCACTGCGATTCGTTCAGCATTGGTTAACATTTTGGGCATTTCTTCACTGGACTCACAAAAGAAATGAGCCACAGTTATGTTTCCCATGTAATGTATAATGACTTTATGGGTACACCACATATTCGACCATGTTCTAAATTTGTAATTCTGGTAAAATGAAGCTTTTCTAGGTGAGAAATATGAAAAGTATATTGGAATTTTTCCTGTGTAATACGCATGGCTGCTGTTTTTAAATACATTTTATCGAGTTTTCTAAACCGTGTTGGTCAGCTTTTTCTTCAAATATCAAGTTGTACATGAGGAAATTCGCACCACCGCTAATGGATTGTGAATCGGAGGATTCAGTTAAGGTAATAAATGTTTTAAACATAGTATTTACGTTTCAGGTACATCTCTCAATTGAATACGTTTTCTCAACGTTAATCGAAATGGAAGTTGTAATGTGAGATAATTGTGTAAATACATGTTACGTTCATGTTCTGAGTAGGCAGTGCAGCTGAAGTGGTCATCGGATTCAAAAACTGTGTGAATCCACAGCATATAATGTTATTACTAATTGTTGAAACCGGAGTGATAATTCTCTGATTTCAATGAATATGCAATTGAACAGTTTTCCAGTATATTGACCAGAGATCGCACACTTATGATTTAATTGTCGGCCAAATTTCCATTCGTCAGTATTGGTGCTCAAGGTCTGTTACTTCACAATCTACATTCGACTAATACGGAAGAACGCAACTTTGCAAAGCTATGCTATAAACTCATAAAGCAAAGAAAAGCAAAATACGACCTTTTTTTGTTTTGTAAGGAATTAAAGATTAAAAGCATTATTATTATTATTATTATTATTATTATTATTATTATTATTAATCTATAAAATTGAATTACTTTAACTACGCAATGAATACTATTAATAACATCTTCAAACCTTCTCTTGTCTAAAATCATAAAGAATTAAAGCCTATAAAAATTGGAGAGACCTGTTCTCATGTATGGAAGTGAAGCTTAGACCATACGTAAATGTGATGAACACCGAATCACTGCCAATGAAATGAAGTTTTTAAGAACCACTGGCTGTACTAGATTTGACAAGAAGAAAAATTCGGGTATTTTGAAAGAAATATTGACCCAATTTTATAGAAAATTCAAAATTATAAATGGAAAAGGAAATCTCGTATACTCAGGATGCCTAGAACAAGGATACCACGCCAAGCATTAAATTACTCTCTTTAGGAACAAGATCTTTGGGCCATCCGCTGAAACGATGGAGTAACACCGTAACTGGCCACCAGGCTTAATATGTGATAGGAAGATGATGATGATTATTATTATTATTATTATTATTATTATTATTATTATTATTATTATTATTATTATTATTATTGTTCAGTCAACTGTCCAAAGATAGCTTATGGAAAGATACTGTATTTTCTCAGCTGTGAGATCACGTTCGTTTGTGTTTTAAAAATTTAGCTGTAATGTTTCAGGGAGCCTGTATGTTAAAATTTACCAAAATATCGTTTTTCAGATTTTCATAAAATAAGATTTACCCATAAATTCTGAACGGTTTTGTAATATGTAGGTTATGTATGTTCTGAAGTTTTCAAATGTCATTGGTTGTCTTTAAATGGCAGCGTGCCAGAGAACTCTAAATTCCATGCCAGCTTATAAATAGCATGTTTTCTAAATTACATTTTTTTCGAATTTAGGTACATTTAAGTTAATTGAGAAAGTATTAAGTTTATCATTGTGAAATATATCACAGCGATTAACTAGTAATTGGAGAAGAATTTAATGCATGGTAATTATATTTGCATGGATAATTATGGTACTATGTTTTAATATTGAAACAAAATTTTATGCAAATTGGCCTATCTGAAAGAAAATTAATAACAATTAGATTTTTGTTGACTAGAAACTTTAAATTTTATTAAGATATGTGTTGTTTTATTTACGGATCCAGAAGTTTCAATCTCGTTGCTTTATTATTTTTAGAGACATTGGTTCCTAATATATTAATTGTGCATATGTAATTGATAATTTACTCGATTATTATTATGAAACAAATCAAGATATTCAAATATAACTTTAAACACAGCTGCTATTATCCTTGAGGACTTTTAATTTTCAATCTTGTAATTATGACAATATTTGGCTGAGATACATTCATATTTATCAATCCCGAATATTCAGTAATTTTAACAAACGTGCCCTTCAGATTTAGTGTGTAAATTTATTTCCAACAGTCTCTTATTAAACAATGAATTAAACGAGAAATTAACGTTTTTTTTTTTTTTTTTTTCCTCCGAGAAAGATCAGGGAGAATCACAAGCAATGGTGGACCAATCTGTTATTTTTCTGGAATATTTATGTATGTTACAGTTTTAGTAGTGGAACGATTCGAAAATGACTTCACTGTTGTAACGAAAGCCACATTATAATACATAAACATAATTAAGCATGTAACTATGTAATCAGAGTAGCGTCAGTCAATCCCATTGGAACTGCTGCATAATAAAAATAGAACAATGTAATTTACTATGCACTTTCTATTAGATTATTACTATTATCATTGGTGATATCACAAGAAGTTATCTTATCAATGACTCTAGTGGTTTTAATCAATGGAAATGAACATTTTTCCTGATAATTAAGAAGACTCTTTCGCAAATCGAAAAATAGGTAGATATTTATAGTTATTAATGACACTAGTGAATCAAAACATGTAAAAGTCTGGATTCACTTGCGCCATGTACAGTATTGTTTCCATTAATGATTAGAATAATAATTTTATTCCTCCTTATCGTTAAAACGTTGTTTTAATAACGAGATTTCAGGAATTAAATTATTATATTATTATTATTATTATTTATTTTTTATTTATTTATTTAATCTGACAGGATTAAGGCCATAAGGTCTTCTCTTCCTTCCTACCAAATAGCACATACAAATACAAAAAAAAATAAACACTGACAAGCAAGTGTTGGAAAAACAAAGTGAAAGTAATAACGTTACTATTATTGGGCAATATATTTTGATTTACGTACATCGTACTGTATCGTATTTAATTCGCTGCCACTCTCTAAATCTGCAAAAGATTTTAATTCTTCAAAATAACTTCGATGGCACCCCTCAGTAAAGGCCGCGACGTCCCAGGTAGACGGGATGCACAGTTTGAAAACCGCTGCTCTAAGGAATGATATATGCACCAGAAACGTATTTGTCAATGCTTGTATTTGTTGACCGTGTTCAGCTCAGATGTCTATTAGGTGAAACAAGTTATTCCACGGCTACCTAAATTACGTCTTTAACACAGCCAGGGGCCTGTTTCTCAAAAATACTAGTTTAGTAGTTCACCAGTTACTAGTTACCAGAGTATATTTCACCAGCTCTAGTAGATTCTGTTTCTCAAACTATTTTACCAGTCTAGTAACTTGTGACAATTTTTCACTAGTCACATGATCTCTTTCACTAGTCACATGTTCTCTTTCACTAGTCAGCTGATTGAGTTCATTTGTTTATAGTCATTGGCAGGTATTGTTGAGGTTAGACAGCTCAGTTTTTTGTGTTTTGGTTTTGCTTTCTCTTTTCGGTTAAAATTCCATCAATTGAAAGCAAATTAACTATACTCAATATGATTAATGAATCAAAGGATATAGGCTACTATTCGGTGCTTTTTCAAACACAATAAGAAAAAATTATAAAGTAAACGAATGGACAAAAAATATTGTAATGTGTGAGGCTGTGGAACTGATACCTCAGAACAAAGATTATGCATGCGTTAGGGACATTTACTGGCCCAACTTTAAGAAAGTAACTTTGATCAGTACCAATTCAAGTTCGCAGTATCATCACAGTCTAGTATATACAGTCACGAAGCTTGAGTTGTGAGGGTGCTATGAACAATAGACTGACCCGGTACTATTTCGCATTGTATGTAATGAGGCGATATTAGCGATCCTAGTGGTTAGCAACTATCTATGGATGCATATTTACTATGTATTGAGCTTCGTGACTGTATATACTAGACTGTGGTATCATAATATAAACATATTATGTAGTTACTGGGTTTACTGCCGACATGAATGCCCCTTATAACTTAATGAAAAATTCGCTAATATTTTTTTTTTTCAGTTTTACATTTGATCTATTCATAAATTAGTGTCGTTTTATATTTAATTTGTAGGCTAAAGTTGACAATGTGAGAAGAACTGGCAATGGAGGAGGGAAACCAGAAAAATTCAATGCAGTTGATGAATTGGTATTAGATTATTAGGAAAACATTCTGCATGTGTTGCTGGTCTAGGACAGAAAGACCTGATGACATTGGAAAATAATCAACATCCCAATTTTTAGAGTATTTGAAGCTTTACTGATAATGCACGACTTCTATTATATGCCTTGTTATGGCAGGTTCCACTATATTTAAAAACTCTCCAAGCTTTTCAAAACTCAAATTATGTTTATTTAACGATCCTCGCAACTGCAGAGGTTATATCAGTATCGCCGGTGTGCCGGAATTTTGTCCCGCAGAAGTTCTTTTACATGCCAGTAAATCTACTGACATGAGCCTGTCGCATTTAAACACACTTAAATGCCATCGACCTAGCTCGGGATCGAACCCACAACCTCGAGTATAGAAGGCCAGCCCTATACCAAGTATGCTACCGAGGTTGTCTCCAAGCTTTTCAGCACTTTACCTAAACTGTTCATTATATTTAAATAAATGCTCCCATAAAGGAATAATAATTGCTCTTTCTCGATATAGTTTTAGCTCTTCTCACAAAACTTCATCACTTCAGTCGGAACCACTAAACCACATGTATTAAAAAAATAAATACAATATTTTGTTTTGATTATCTGAAAAGGGTTGTCACTGGTAACTGATAATATAGAAATCATCAGTCTTTAGAGTCTTGTAGGAATATTCCTGTTGAATACTAGTATAATCAACTATATTAGCATTTTGAGAAACAGAATCACTTATGAACTGGTGAAATCTACCAATATTACTAGTCTATAAACTGGTAACTAGTACTTTACCCTTGTAGTTTCTAGAAACACAGACTTGTAAAATAAACTAATATTACTACTGTACAGACTAGTATTACTAGTTCATGAGTTTTGAGAAACAGGCCCCAGGAAGTCAAAATATGTTTTGCGCAGTATGACAGAGAAATATGTAGCAAGTGTCAAATATGAAAAATTTGTACTGTTAAATTGTGATGTATGCTTTTTAGATTCTGCAGATGAGAATGAGTAGGGCGTGTAATTACATACAAATCCAGGCTCTAGTAATTAGTAACGCACTCCACAGTGAAGCTATAATTTGTAATTAATTCCCTGTTACGAAATTACCTAGTCCGCATCACGAAGTTGTCTGTGCTACTGGTGCACTTGAAAGCGATGTGTGCTCTTGTGGTTGATATAGTGGTGTGCCGTTTTTTGTTGTACACATTTTTCTCCCCTGAAAGTTAAAGTGTACTGACATACGACGATTATCTTACTTAACGTTACTTTACGTAATATTTTGTTTACTGTGAATAAGTATAAATTAATAATAAAAGTTACTTGACGTTGTGCTTAGAATATGTATGACCACTTCACCTGCACTTGGTTTCTCAAGAAATTCAATACTGTGTACATTACAAATCTTAGGCTACGAGGAAACGATCTATGTACTAAGTAGAAATGCTTGATACATTGTAATTACCAGTTATGACTCCATTCTTCTGATTGATGAAGATCGATTCAATTTCTCACTCATCTTCACAGCAATGGAAATTATCCAAAGTAAGTCTTCTTCGAATGGAAAGACAGTATTGCATCCTCCCTTTAAATTTGAATTTAAACATGTATGTTTTATGTTCATTTTGAATTCTTGTTGGTTTTATTAAAACATATGACACCTTAGCCGACCAGAGTATGTCCCATGGCAGTTACCAGTGAAGCATCGGTTTGGCTGCACTGGCAAAAACACTTCATGGAAACTCGTGCAGTATTTTTGGAAATTTGACAAAATAAGTTCTCGTGGTAATCTAAATCAATACATTTCGGGGAATAGTTTCAGAAATGAGGCCAGTCCTCTTTCCCATTACTCCTGTTCAATTGGAGGAGGAGTTTTTGTTACGTGCTTGCCGGCATCATAAAACTGTCAAACGCATGCTCTGACCGGCTGGTCTTCATGGTTATCTGAATCGACATGCCGTCGCTTATACAACAAATCTAACCAAGTTTCATGTATTGGAGTGTAGATCATTACAATGTACAATGTAAGACATAGCCGAGAACAAGATGGAAAACGATCATTAAAAACTCTCGTTGATTTTTTTTTATTGTTCACGTTTGATATTAAACGAGTTGTGATTTCTACACATTACTGGTTTCACTTTTATAGTCGGAGAATGGATGCAAACAACTACTTGTGTTTAAACACCGAAGTAGAGAGAAATATGACATAAATCTGTACTAATTGAGTGTTTTGGAACAAATGATGGTAATTTATGTCTGATTATCGTTTGACAATCGCTAATTAATGCCCTCTTTTGAACTAAGCATACGAGAATATTTGATTCCAGGTGTTATGACGTTGTTTTACTTATTGAATTAAGCAAATTGTCTGTGATCTACAATAAACTACCTATTCATTGTTATTATAGTGTCAACAAGAGTGTCGGATGTGGCAACTGTCTCACACATGCCGCCCACCCGTCTACGCTGACTTGGGACTGAAGAGCTGCGACATGTGATGTGAGTCGGGGGTTCTCTTCCTGGCCGAAGCGTCTTTAATTTTTTGTTTTTACTTATTGTGCTGTTCTGTTCGACGACACTTTGAACAGGAGCGGTTATTTAGCGTCGGTGGGAATATAACATTTATGACGTGGCACTGTGGTGGTTCGTCTGTAAGGACTGCAGGGTCTTAGTCCTTAGGTTAACCTAAAAGGTTTTAAATAAGAAATATGCACATTCTGTAAATTTAAACTAAACGCGGATCTTATAAACAGTAACTCGAGTGGGTGTGTCCTACTTGAGTGTGGTGGGAGAGACTGCAGACAAAATAATGACCAACTGCAAGAGACTCTATACTTTAACAATAGCGAATTTTATGCGACCGCTTGCATTTCTTTAAAGTTGCTAATAGTAGCATTTTAACACCCTTCAAGGAAACCGTATCTAAATTGTTTTGATGTTTAATCTAAAATTGGTTAAAAGTAGATAACATAAAATAAAACAAAAAGCTCCATGAGCCTTCACTCATGTCTTAATTAGATAACGGTCATGACTCATTGTAAGATGTCTGAGAATTCTTCTAAACAAACTGAGCGAACCATTGAAAACAGCCAGCCATAAGTATACAGGGCGGAAAGTGTTCACTGAAAATAATATTACAAAGTAAATCCGTAAGATAAAAGGAACAGAATTTTCCTATGTCATTTTGTTATTTTTTTTATTTAGTAGGAAATCGACTTCTACTTCTCCTAGCAATGAGGGGAAAAGATATAAACAATCTCTGCCTGCTGCGCGCTCCGATCTGCATAATTATACGTACCGCGTTACTCAAGCTTTGGGATGAAACACACGTCTACAGTACGATTATTTAGTCCTGACAGTCGCCAGAGATGTGCGCCTGAGTCAGGCGAGTCCATTTAGTTACGCGAAGGGTTGTTTGGATTAGTCACTCGCTTGCCTTCAGAGCGATCGGATGTCATGCGTGCGGTAGAGCGATATGTTTCTAGTACAGTTAAGCTGTACTGCATTCCTTTACCGACCGCTCGCCCTTATCTCACTCCGGAGCTCTCTCCACTACTCCTATTACGTCCCCTCTTTCGCGTCGCTGAGCTGTCAGGACTAAATAATCGGTCTGTACATTTCGGTAACGTCCCGCGCCGTGGCGTCGCGGTCTAAGGTATCCTGCCTAGGACTCGCGTTTCAGAATGCGCGCTGGTTCGAGTCCTCATGGGAGAAGAAATTTTCTCATGAAATTTCAGCCAGTGTATGGGACCGGTGCCCACCCAGCATCGTGATGCACTTGGGGAGCTACGATAGGTAGCGAAATCCGGTTGCGAATGCCAGCTATAACGGCTGGGGGGGATTATCGTGCTAACCACACGATACCTCATTCTGGTTGGATGATCGTTCACCTCTGCTTCGGCATGTGAGCGCGAGGCCAGCAGCCGGCTGGTCGGTCTAGGCCCTTAATGGGCTGTAGCGCCACGGATTTACATTTCGGTAACAGTGTTGCCAAACATATTTCGCTTAAAGTGATTTATTAATAATTTTATTAAAGTATTAGAAGACGTTGAAATCGTAAACTTGACAGAAATATTAAGCAACGCATTTGAAACTGAAAACTCTAATGTAAAGACGTTTATAAAATATATATTTATAAATGTATTCAAAGGATAATGAGATGAAAAATTATCTCGAAAAATAATTATTTCTGGGAAGTCTAAGCGCATAGTAACAAAATGCTAGAGAACTTTTTCATCCATACTATAAGAAAACTATCATTGAACTACCTTCCACTCTGTAGAATTCATGTTGCTGGCCACTAGTTCAGGCATACTGCCAATGCGACCGCGGGTTGTTTCCCGGAATATTTTGTGGAATGCATAGTAGACAAAGCTATTGCTGGGCAGGTTTTCTCTGAGAACGTCTCAGCCCGCATTTACTTAGAAAAGCATATGTGATTCATAGACATTAACAATTCTTCTGCACACGATGCTTATACAATTCTGATTAGTAAGTCATATTACAGTAGATTATTTTTCTCTCTCACTATTTAACATGTGTAAGAATTTTCTACGGTACAACAATTTATTAACGGGCTTCTAATTTAAAAATAAAAGCCAGAGTCTTTTGGAGTCAAAGCCAATTTTACTTTAGTCTAAAACACGGACCTTGAAGACTAAGATTTTCTTGAATATAAAATTTATTAATAACTATCATAGATTATCAGATCGCGGGTACTCATAACAACAATATTGTTTTGTTAAGATATTTAATTTTATTGTATTAAATATGAGAACGGTGGAATGATAGGAGTAACAAAACCAGCCCCAATACCGCTTTTGCTCAAAACGAATTTTTTTCACTTGCATTCGTCGCATGTTCTAGTCGTTAATCGACGATATAACATGATCTTAATGAATAATCGCGTTGCAGGTGTGAGACACTTCTGAACCGATGCTTATACCCCAAATGTTAGCAAAATTTTAACGCACTCTAAATAATTGAGCCAATTAAACACATGTATATTTTTCAAAGCTTTTAGTAATTGAAATGTGAAATTGCGTGTTAAAGAGGCATAATTTTAAGATGTTCGGTAAAAACTATCTGGAAATATAACATAGAAAACTTCCAAAATATATTTTGTACGATTTTACATGTCACAAATTTTTCTGAATAATAACTGTTGCTGAGTCCAACCATTTGGGACTTGACAGTGCTAAACAGTTCTCCTGAAAAAAAAAAATGTTCGTATGCACGAAATGAACCTGACAGACCAATAGAAATGTCAAGCGTTCCTTTGTTTTACGCCAGCTCGTATTTTGTATAACCTTAAATTTAACTCATCATTAGAATATTTATTGATATTCGCAAACGAATCATTTAATGAAGCCTTGAACCGTCAAAGTTCCAAACATTTACCAGACGTAAAATGTTTCAAATAATCCGATCTGTTGATTCACGCAATATATCCTCCGTTTGCAATGGGAAAATAAATAACATGGGAAAACCAACTTTATTCTTCAGAATGCATTTTATTCCGAAGTTTTACCTACTGGCAATATTGCTGCAATGTCTCTGTTGAATACACTCAATGTTTCAATGTTTTCTACAGTAAGTTTTAAGTGGTCTCTCTAGAGCTAAGCCATTTGTTATGCCATCAGGTAATTTAGCTTATCATTATGGAGAATGTTTGGCTGTGAAATACATATATTTTATACTTTTCATTGAGCTTTCATATTTATAAGAGTGTTTGTGATGTATGGTAAAATTAAACTTTACTTGTTTTCTTCGATCATAATTACGTCAGTATAAATGTAATATACTTTAAAATCATTCCTGCCTGTCTCGACGAGCTCAAATCATTCTTTATGCGATGTATCTAAATTATAAAATTGTCCGGTTATTGCTGGGAAGATTTGTTCCGAGTCAAACACGCACAGAGGGGAAGACATTTCCGCCAGCAGCTAGACAGGAGATGATATTATCACAGCCTACTGCGCGTACCATGTTTGGCTCAGGTCTTACTAAACACACGCAGGAAGGAAGACATTTACTCCTTTCCGACAATTCCTATAAAGGAGATATCACCATAGTCTACTGCGCATACGAATGTTTGGCTCATGTCTTACCTTCCTAGCTATACATTATTTCACCGTAATAATTATTGCTAGATATAATATAAATACAGTTTCTTAAATATTTGCATAACTAAATTTTTAATTACATTGTAAAAATAAATATTTTCAGGGTAAATTTGTTCATACAGATTTAAATTATAGGGAAACTACATATCTTTATTTTCAGAAAATGAAAGCCATCTCAAATTTTTTCTTAAAGAACAAGAGGTTTCCATATTGGAAATATTTGTTTTCGTAAATTCACACTTAAACAATATTTTTTATTAAAATTCCGTCCGATTTTGATGTCACAGCAAAAAAAAAAAAAGTTATAATTGCTTGTATATAAGCTATTAAAGTAAAATCTGTTTCATCAAGTGTTTCATGCTCAAAAATGTTCGTTAATAGGGTTATAAAAATTGGACGTAGGATTTTTAAGTACGTACACTGATTTACTAATCGTTTTAGGGGAATATGGTCATTTATGGATAATAATAATATTTCAATGTTATCATAGCATGATTTTCAATTGGAAGAATACGTGAGAATTATTCTCTCTGTCACTCGTGTATAAATAAGGTTTCATTTAATTTCTTGTCGTGTCATTCTTATCACTCAGCACTCTGCAGTCCCAAGCAACGAAGACTTGTACATGAACTGAATGCACGTAGCAGATGATGTCAAACGGAACTTCGAATGCTGATTCCTTTATTTTACTGTGTAATAGAGTAACATAAATGTCTGTAAGCTAGAAATAGTTTCAGTAAATAGCAGAGAGTGTCTTGTTCACAGTCATGCACACTTCATAAAGATTACTATAAAAGTGATTGGTATATTTATATGATTTCCATCCATCATATAGTTGTGGTGCCTAGCGGTGTTATTACGGCCACCGCAATAAAGCAGAATCAATGTTGGCGGTAAGATTATACCAAGAAGAAGAACTGGAAGGAACTCATCACAAATAAAAAAAACTGTAATAGAGAAGATGACTTTAATCATAATAAAACGGTACGTAGAATTTAAACTGTTGTGAATTAAAATTCTGCTGTGTGTAAATTATAATCTGAAAGTGAAACTTCGCATTACATTATTTTTCTTCTATTTGTTTTCAATGGATGTGCTAGACGCCATAAAATAATTTATGAAACTCCTGCAGTATTGGCGTGGCTGTAAAGGTACCGCCAGGTACCGACAAATACGTCATAATCCCTCATGGTTCATGACTCTGGCATCGTGACTTCGCTATAGCAGGAATAAGGTTGTAAATAAAGATAAATATGTTATTTTCCAACAGAAGTAAATGAAACATTTTTACATTTTAAAACCGAATATATATATTTTTTGTATGTTACACAAGGAGAGATATTTCTACGTATTTTGGAAGAAAAATTTAGATATCTGATCATTAAATGGTCTTATTTCAACATCTTTCTTTCGCAGTTTAAAATATCGGTTAAAACATGCATCTTACTCATATTATTAAATTTTAAATGAGCTTTTATTGGTTACATTTTTCCTGGCTTTATGAAATTTCTCTTATTCTGGAGCCACGAACAGTTTAAACATTGTGAATGACTAGGAGAGACAAGGGTAGGTAGGCCTACATTAACCTTTCCTTCTTGGTTCTCAATTCAGGAGTTGCAGGTGATCTAGATAAATACTGCAATACAGACATAAACACAAAAGAAATTGGTGCCATACTTCATAAAGCACTAATGTTATATTATTAAGATCATGGGATAAAAGTCAGAAGTTAAATAGAACTGAAAACCGATCTGAATATCGCAACATAACGTCTTTATTGGACAAATTATTTCTCTAAATAAACATGCAAGTGATATTATTCGCAATATACATGGCTTTGAAGTGCGGCCACATATTAGTAATTTAACTTAAACTATCCTTTTTCGTTAGGTCGCCAGAATTGTATTTCTATGGCGACCACATACCGTCATACAGAGCAAAAGGTTAGTTACAGAAACGTCCGTCAGCACAAATATATCAGCTGAGTATTAATTCTATGCCTGCCTCTTTATCATTGTTTCAACGTAATTCAATTCGTGTTGTCATGACTGAAAACATAAGTAACTTCAGAAAATGCTTTCGGCGAAAGAGAGTTGGTGATGTTAGTGATCTAAAAGAAGCGGTAATATGAGAGTGCTCAGAGTGATTAAGCACCGCATCATGACTATCTTACTCTCTCCGTATTACAGGTGTCTGTTAATATCTGCTGACACCCATCAACACGCTGGCGAAGAATTTCAGTGTTCTCTATAGGTCTGTAGGACATAAGTAGTTGGGTGAAAATTAAATTGAATCATGCTGGGTTCTGGGCGAAAAAGCAAATTGGGCGAAATGTCTCGAGGTGTAACATCTGGGACCGCTTCATTATACAATTGCTCTTTTGAACGTCCACTACCCCTTGTTTTCAGTTGACAAGTGTTATGGCAATGATGAGTAGATTTTTTTTTTTTTGACAATTCCTTCTGATTCAATAAACATGCTCGCTAACATAAGAACTAAACCATATGAAATAAAAAGTACTCTTAATTAAAAACAGAAATGAACTATATTGCATTAACTTTTTTACTTGCTTTTTAAATCCTATATCTATTATCTAAAAGCTTTCCATTGCTAGTTCACACGCTGTATTTCCCCAAATATATGAATTGAGGGGTTGAGAAGCAAAGGGGTACAAGTGACATTTCTAAGATCATGAGTTAAGTGCATCCAGAGCAATCTAAAGCATCTAAAATTTTAGTGGCATCTTTTAACCACATCACACACTAAAATTGAAATAAAAAATTTCACGGAATTTACGTAAGCTTAAGTATTTTCAACCACATTTTCTCACAATTAACTTAAGTGCACTTATACCCCTTTTCTTCTGACTCCTCAATTGTTATTGTTTGTGATCATTGAGCTAATTTACAGAAGTGTATTTTATGGTTGCAGTTGGTTACATGCAGTCTGGTAACTGTCTTTTATTACTGCTACAGTAGTACATGTATTCTGCGTACGGCAGACTTTCGACACACTCACTATTTAACACTTATATTTCAACTTGTCGATCTGGGTGGCGCAGTTGGTAAAGTCCTGGCCTTCTGTGCCCGAGGTTGCGGGTTCGATCCCGGGCTAGGTCGAAGGCATTTAAGTGTGCTTAAATGCGACAAGCGGAACAAAATTCCGACACACCGGCGACGCTAATATAACCTCGGCAGTTGCGAGCGTCGTTAAATAAAACATGATTAAAAAATTATTTATTTCAACTTTTGTTGTCCGAGAATACAATAGTCGAATGTAATCGTACTTAAACACGGATTATCCCTAAAAATCAAATAAACTGTCGAGTATTGGCTTGAAAAAAGAAATAGACAATTATAGTCTCATACAAAAAAGGAGCAAAATTTCCTGAGAGACCTTTAAATGCGGCGAGATTCTTCTTTTTGGAAATCTTTTCTCTGTAGTCGTTTCAGATAATAACGAGAAAATAATTATTGTCTGCTATCGTGTGGAGGACACTGTTGTAAATTTAAGCTTTCATTGAGAAGGAACAAAAACTGAAATTAACGTGAGCTGTAATCTACTTACTTATACATCGTCTGTCTTTTAGATTGTAAAATGCTACTCCATATGTTGGTGTTAATGGAAAGCACTGCAGTGTCCTTTAAAGAGAGTTTTAATTGCGTGTATTGGTGATTAAGGAATTGCTTTGTAACAACCGGAATATAAATAAAGCAGGAGTTTAATGTGATCTGCTTAGGCAAGGTTTGTAACGTGAATACAGATCTCTCATCGAACGAGGAGCCATTAGTCTTAATTAATTGTACATTTTCACTCATGATTTATGAGTACATCGATTTCAAATGAACCAGATAAGTAGACTATATGATTTAAACCTCAATTATTCTTCCACCAATCCATACAGGATCATTTTTTGTTTTCTGATGATTTTTTTCTCTATTTAGACCCCGGGAATATTTTTATTTCACTATATGAATATGAATATGAAATGCCTGAAATCCCATAAGGGCAACGGAGGTGAACTGAAGGTCTACTACACGTGGGGAGCCAGTCCAAGACAGCTTACACTATACTTACAAACTAAACACATAAACAAACTATACAAACCAAGTACGAAAAACTATACAGACTAAAGACACAAATTAGCCTATATAAACTAAACACCTACAAGAACTATACAACTGAACACATAAATTATACAGTCTGAACACACAACTATCTACACTAAAAACACAGAAAATTGTACAAACTGAAAATATTAATTATACAATCTTAACACAAACTAAACACGCAAAAACCTATACAAATTGAACACACAAATTATAGTCAACACACAAAAGCTATACAAACTGCACACACAAATTATACAGTCTAAACACACAAACTATCTAAACTAAACACACAAAAACTATTACAGTTAAACACAAAAATTATGCAAACTATATACATGAACTACATCCACTAAACACGGACTCAAACTATCCAACTAATACACACAGATTAACTATGTAAACAATACACAACTATACACAGTTTACATAGTGTTCGTAATTTCTTCCAGTCTTTTCCATGCCTGCCTGTCCCTCGCTGTTCTCGTCTACTGCGCTCCAGTCTCTCTCCGGAAAGCGTCCTACACTTTCTCCTTGGACGTCTCGTCTTCTGCTTCTTTTCCCAATGCGTGGGTCCCACATGGTCTAGGCATAGGTCTACCTGCTGCAGTCCATCCTACTCACGTGTCCGCCTCATTTCCATTTGAGACGTTGCGCCAGCATCACTGCATCCTGCATACCCCTTCTTATTCGGATGTCGGTGTTTCTTATCCTGTCTTGCAGTCTCGGCTGTAGGACTTTTCTTTCCATTTTCCTCTGGTACACACGAAGCAGGTTTTTCTGTTGCTCTGTCAGAGACCAAACTTGACATCCGTACAACATTATTGGGATTACGCAGGTTTCCAGAACATCAGATCTCAGTTTGGTGCTGATGTTTTGTTTGCAGGATGAATTTCAAAATCCAAAATTTTTTCCATGCCAAGGATATTCTTCTTCGTATCTATCTCTCTCCTACAGTAGTTATTTCACTACGGACCACTAAAAGAGATATGTCAAGATGACAGTATTGAAAACTCGAAAAAACTACAGACTGCATTTAACTATGGCAAAACATGATATACAGTACAATTGATAATACAGATCTTAAACTGATACTGTCTTTTTTGCAATGGCAACAGAAATTACGCATCATATTATGCTTGCTTAAACTGATATCTTAACGATCGGTAAGATATAATAATATATTATATCCGAGACATTTTTGCCTGTTCCATGAGGGACTCTAGCACGATTAGAAGATAATGTTTCGTTTTGGTGATGGAGAATGTGTGTATTAGAAATTATAAGTATCTAATATAGAGAGAGTTAGTGTGTAGTAATATTTTAAAAGTTAATTGTCACTTTTTAAGTTCCGTGTTTTGTCTCCTACCATGGCCAGTAGTAATAATAATAATAATAATAATAATAATAATAATAATAATAATAATCCATCATAATCATAACAATCATAATAACTATAATAATAATAATAATCTACCATAACCATAATCATAATCATAATAATAGGCCTAATCATAATAATAATCGTCATCATAATGGTAATAATATTATTATTTTTATTATATCTCTATTTCTTAACGGACCAGAATTAATCTTTTCGTAAAATGAAGTTTCTCAATCCCAGCTACCCTTTGTATCAGTACTCGTCGCCTTTTCAGCTTTAAAGAGAAAGCACTCCTCGTATTCACAAAACGAAAAAGTTTTTCCTTTTGTGAGAAATGTGTTACTTTGTTTAATTTAATATACAGGAAGTTTCTTATAGTTATATTTACCACTAACCGACTTCAACTTATTATAGCTAGCATATGAAAAACATTAAGCTGAATCTCTTACTTTAATGGCTTTTTGAAGTAAATACAAACAAAAATCACACAACTACAGCAGGTGGATGATGATAATGATGTTGATGATGTGGAAATAATGAGAAACATATAGATATATACTTTAACATTAATTTATCTGAGTAATGCGTATATTAATAAAGTTAAAAATTTTAACTGCCTTTTACAACAACCCAGTTCGTTCGAATACGTGTTAAGTTCTAAAGTTATAGCGAGAGATTTATATTAAACCCGATAAATGGAAGTCAGTGCAAGTGTAAAGAAGTGCTACAAACGGAAAAAAACATTTATTATTCGAATTTACAATCTACACCAGTAGAATATTTGTGCTAACAAATCACATGAAAAGTGCAATAAAATGTATAATGTAACCGATTATAAGCTCAGACTATTTAGAAAGAAATATTGTACTCAAGAATTTAAAATGTTCATTGATTGGGTGTTTAAAACACTTCAATTTGAGTTATGGCTATGCCCACTATTTTATATGAAACCGAAACATGGGTGTTTAACAGAAAAAGGCGTAAGTCACATACAAACTATGAGTGAGAACTTTAAAATATGTAAAAAGATGCACAAGAAATGACAGGATTAGAAGTTACACAATAAGATTGGAATTCGATTAATGATGAGATGGAAGAATAGGGGACGAATTAGAAAGATGTAAGTAGAATGAAGATATAAAGACTTTCTAAACAAGCATTACGTTACAGAACTAAAGGGAAAAGTTAGATAGGAATATGATTTTATAATGGAAACTGAAACATGTAATACCACCTAATCCTGGAATGAATAAGAAAAAGAACTTTATACAAATTTGTGGGATGTAAACTACAACTCTGGAATATTGTAAAATAGGATGATATGAAATTCTGAAACACAAGAGAATGTGATAATAAAGGTTTTGTCATTCAATGGAAATTAATCATTTCTTAAAAAAAACAGAACAATTTGCATTTAAAATATGTTTGAACTATTTTAATCACTGTAATGAATGATTAGTTCAACATTTCATATAGTTCTCCTCTGCTAAGTACTAACCCTTTTTCTTCTGAGAAACTTGAAGTTTTTTCATCGACACTGGCAACCTAAATTAAGGACAGGTTGGCAGCGCTGTGAACTGATGAGGGTATTATAACTGGACGTATTTTATGCATGCATTTCCGTTTGTTTGCAACTCACTTGTTTCCGTTTGAGATTGTCTGTCCACTCTCACACATATAATCGCAAGCCAAGCTTTAGAACATGGCTCCGAGATACCAGAGATCCTGTATTTTAGATTGTAATAACATTTTTTAAGAGACAAGTAATATGTCGATGTACTGCTCATTGTGGCTCATTCTAATGTATATAAATAGCAACTCGTACCATGTTCGCTTTGTACAGACTTACAAGTGATGTGCGGATTAGTTGCAATAATAATGACTACTATGTTATTACTGTGTTTAAAATACTAACAGCCTTTTCTTCCCCATCTCCATCATTATGCTCCTCCTTTGTCGAATAAAATATAAGGTCATTCAAAACTTACTTCATATTTTAAAATTTTGTAAATAATAGGCTACCAGTATAATATTTGAGGCATCAAAACAAACATCACTGTGTTGGGTAAATAATCAAGGTTTTCATTACATACATTTTGCATTTTCATAGTTACTATTGTGTTGATTAAAATTAGTGATTTACATAGGTTTCAGTAGGATATCCCACTTTTTAAATATTGTTTGATGAAAGAGTACGATGAAAGAGTAATGGAACGGAGAAAAATTCTCTCCGACGCCGGGGTAGAATCCGGTGTGGCTTAGTGGATAAAGCGTCAGCACGTGGAGCTGAAAACCCGGGTTCAAATCCCGGCGCCGGAGAGAATTTTTCTCCGTTCCATTACTCTTTCATCGTATGATGACGCAGAATATCTGCATGGAAATATCATATGCACTTCGGTACATTATAATAAAATAAAATAAAATATTGTTTGACTAAATAAAAATCAACGTAAATAAGTGTAAATAAGAAGTTATCTCTAGGAAAATAACTTACAGTTACAATATGTGCTGGCAGTATCCCCACTCCTCCTGGAGATACATTCTTGCCCGTTTCACCATGTCAGATGCTACCGTCAATATGTCTACGTCGATGTTGTTTATTTCGGCTGTGATGTTTGTCCAGAGATTCTAGTCGGTTCGTGATTTGTTTCTTTACACTCTTTCTTTGAGATAACCCCACATAAAATAATCCGCTGACGTCAAGTCTGGTGACCTTGGAGGCCACAAACCTTGAGAGTTGACACGGCCTTCGAAAAAGCTTCTAATGCGTGCCGTGGATTCATTAGATATGTGGCATGTGGCGGCATCCTATTAAAAATATCCCTGCGTAAGTTCGAGTCATCTAGCTGCTGCACGAAGTCCGGAGAAAGTTCCTACACACATCTGTATTTATAGTTTCTTCAAAGAAAATTGATTCAATTATTCTATGACCGGATATTGCATACTACACTTCAACTTTTTCTGGATGAAGTGATGTCTCATGGTGCACATGAGGACTTCCTGACGCCCATATCCTTGTGTTTTGAGAATTTACATAGCCTGAGAGATGAATGTTTACGTGACAACAGTGAACATTATGATGGTGTATCTAAGGCAATCTGCCATTTGCCGGTATCCGCTGAAATTGCCGATTTCATGCATCGTTTCTATATACTTACAATTTAAAACTCATCTATGGATGCAGAGTTATAGCTAATTAAAAGGTGGGACATCCCAATGAAACACTCTGTATTAGTATTGCCACAAGAATTTTGAAGTTTCAAGCCGTGGTTCTATCTTGAATTAATGTTAGGATACGGCTCTTTCAATGCTATTATGAAAGCAGTAGTTCTTCTCAAGGTCTGAGAAAACTTAAAACACTTAACAATTTAAGAGAAGGCCTATTTTCCATTCGTAATTACGGGCATTCAATCAGGAGGTTTGTGGAAACTGGTTCTGTTGCTCATAAGAAGTCTGGAAGACCTGGAATACATAATCTTCATTCAAGACGGCGTACCGCTCCATATATAACTCCTGAAAAACAATTAATTATACAGATTTTCTGAGATTGTGTTATCAATAGGCACTTTTCAATAATGTGGCCTCCACGATCTCCAGATCTCAACCCAGCCGACTTTTAGTTGTGGGGTTACATTAAATAATGAGTTTCGTAACACACCCACAATCCTATAGCAACTGAAAGAGATAATTCGGAAAAAATTGGGATTATTCCAAGACACTGTCTGCAAAATGTTGTGTATCTTGTCCTAGAAAGACTGGTGCATGTTGAAAAGAGAACGGCTGACATATTCCCAATGTTTTGTGAAAATTAAACTCCGTAGTATGCTCAACACAGTGCTGTTTTTCTACCTAAAACATATATTTATAACGCCTTAAAGTTGTGACTTTTGAATGACCACATATTTATCAGACTACAGTGCCGTTATCAACTTGAAACCAACATCTAATCACTTGATGGGAAAAAAGATAAAGGAAAGTTACTTATCCTTGTCAAAATGATTGAGCACTTTCTTAAGAGTTGAAATATTGCTAAGTCCATTCGATGTCGATCTCGAGTTACTAAGTAATGAATTTAGTAATTCAGTTGTTTTAGAAATATTGTTTTCTCACAAGCAGATAATTGAAATTGAAGTCCAACGAACTAGCTACTTTGTGGTATACGAGAAACATGTCTAACATGCTATTTTAGGGAGCGGAAATTTAGTCTGTAAATCGTGAACTTCAGTGTATATCGATTATTACAGGAAATAACTGGGAAATGTCCTGACACAGCATGCAAACAAACCATGTAGGATCGTCGGGTTCGAAACCAGATGAATCTTACTGCAGTAAGTACTTGAAAAGTGTGTGCGATTATTTGAAGAGAGTAATGAAATTTACTTAATATGTAGAAGAGCTTAATTTACAATTTATATGCAGCATATTTACTCTGTTGTACATAGTACCTTACGCGTATTCTGTTCTCTGCTCGTGTTTCATGGGTACAATGAAAAACATTGTATATCCTTAATGTATGTGAAGTTAATTGCATAATATTTGCACGTATAGACAGAACATACATAGTGAAGGATTTCTTTCGCATTCACATGATGTAGGCGAGAATAGAAAATACCCGAGAGGATATCGAACTTGTCAATACTGTGTGTGCATTTCTGGGTGAGTAAGAACACATCCCGGATGCTACATATTTCTGCATATCCATTATTTTTCTCTAACATACATACTAGCTGGATCCTCTTGTGCTTCATTTATTGACTGAGACACTCATTCTAATGATTTCAGGACGTCATGTATTTTAGTTTTCACGGTTCTTAATATGTTATTGTTTTGGCTTGAGCCATGAAGTTGTTCTGAATGTATAAACTATTTATAATAGTTGTGATAATGATGAAATTAAGCCTTTTACTGCCTTTGCGGAGGAATTCTCTTCCTCATTAAACACTTTTGTTAAAAATTGAAGTGCTCAGAGCCATAGTGGACCAAGCGCCATTTATTAAAAACGGAGAAAGCAAGGGTTAAAGATAAGTCAATACCATAGTTTAATGAAGATTGGTAGGCTATATAATTGAGTTTTAATGTGTATACTTTATATTACTTGCTATATGTTTCATTGAATTATGGTATTCACTTAATTTTAACCCTTGTTTTCTCCGTTTTTAATATATGGCGCTTGGCCCACTATAGCTCTGAACACTTCAATTGCCATGATTAATTCACAACACCTTCTAACCGCGTCTCTAACGGGTTATTGATGTCCCCTCATGTAAATTGTAACTTAACCGTTACACACATTAACTGAACTATATTGTACCCTGTAAATAATTACACATGAGGCCTACCTTTGAATTTACATCTTATAAATACTGATTTCAATCAAGTTCAATTATCTTTTAAACCGTCGATAATTAAGAATGTAGTTTGCTTACATGCTAAACATGTGTCCGGACTCTTCGAGTTTCCTATACCGGTATTCGATGTGAATTGAATTTTACGCTTTACAGTCTGAACGTACATCCCCCAGATATGTGTGTCATTTCTGTCGGAGGCAAAGTATATTTAGAACATTTACAGGGCTCATTTATTTCTTGACACGCTACATATTACACAAACATAAGTAAATCTAGAACATTTATAGTGCTCATTTATTTCTTGACACACTACATATTACACAAACATAAGTATATTTAGAACATTTACAGGGCTCATTTATTTCTTGACACACTACATATTACACAAACATAAGTATATTTAGAATATTTACAGGGCTCATTTATTTCTTGACACACTACGTATTACACAAACGTAAGTATATTTAGAACATTTACAGGGCTCATTTATTTCTTGACACACTACATATTACACAAACATAAGTATACTTAGGATTTTTACAGGGCTCATTTATTTCTTGACACACTACGTATTACACAAACGTAAGTATATTTAGAACATTTACAGGGCTCATTTATTTCTTGACACACTACATATTACACAAACATAAGTATATTTAGAACATTTACAGGGCTCATTTATTTCTTGACACACTACATATTACACAAACATAAGTATATTTAGAACATTTACAGGGCTCATTTATTTCTTGACACACTACATATTACACAAACATAAGTATATTTAGAACATTTACAGGGCTCATTTATTTCTTGACACACTACATATTACACAAACATAAGTATATTTAGAACATTTACAGTGCTCATTTATTTCTTGACACACTACGTATTACACAAACGTAAGTATATTTAGAACATTTACAGGGCTCATTTATTTCTTGACACACTACATATTACACAAACATAAGTATATTTAGAACATTTACAGTGCTCATTTATTTCTTGACACACTACATATTGCACAAACATAAGTATATTTAGAACATTTACAGGGCTCATTTATTTCTTGACACACTACATATTACACAAACATAAGTATGTTTAGAAGATTTACAGTGCTCATTTATTTCTTGACACACTACATATTACACAAACATAAGTATGTTTAGAACATTTACAGTGCTCATTTATTTTTTGACACAACATATTACACAAACTTAGTCAAGAAACTGCAGTAATTGCGAGAAGCAATTTGAATTTCTTTTGAGATATTCGGGAGGAGGCAATTGAAAGAAATAAGCCAACAACATTTCTTTACCTAGATTGGACGTGAGTCTTGATGGTCATATTATATGAATAATATATAATTGTAAGTTACTGAAGACGGACCTAAGCTAACCAGTCATACTTCAGTCTACCCTACTTTACTCTCAACTGAAACTTATCCTATCTTATCCTTCCCCACCCTACATATCCTAACCTGTCCGTCCTATTCTATTCAATTCTGACATATTTTACCCTAAACTTACCTAATTGTTTTAAGTGAATATTTTCATTGTAATATTATTATACAGATGGATGTAATAAATATAACAGCTTATTCGTAGGGTAGAGTACAACAAAAAATTCTAATACCAAATTAGTCCCAAATTAATATTTTTCTCAGAAAAAGTAATTTTCCCCTGAATATTAACACTGTTTTACTCGATAAGTACTATCCGTACGATTCTGATTGTTACTCTTATCATTACAGAAACTAATAAGGAATTATTTATCTCTTTGCAGTTTTTCAATAAAATGGACGGTTTTCTTGTAAATTAAATAAAAATATTAATGCGTATCGTTATTTCCTGTCACTGGGAATTCTGGCAACTCTTTATAGTGATTAAGGGATGGAACGCTGCTATCCAGACCGAGTTCATGTGTGTTTTCGTAGGTGAGCCGGCAACGCGCTGTTGCCAAACTGTGCAGACTTTGTCTAATTTTCTAATTAACCATGCACTTAATTATAAAATGCATAAGAGGTTTTTCATGCTATATTTTGATTGTATTATATTGCCTCCTTCAATCTGCATAGTTACATCACTTCCACTCTGTGTGTATACATACATTTCAATACACATTATTTTATTTTACAATATTAGACGTTGAATTATAGATTCGCAGGTTCAAAGCCGGCAGAGGCCGACGGATATTAAAAGACGATAAAATCTTTAACATGGATTCTTTTGAGACGGAAGCAAAGCTGTGGGTCTGGAATAGTAAATTTATGACAAGTAAAATAATTCTGTCCCTTATAGGGGGCTCCGGGAAAAATTTGTAGGATACATATCGACATTAAATTTACATAATGAATAGCGCCTGCTGTTGAAAGCATGGTTGAATAAAATATTACTTGTGCTACAATACTGAATGATTTGATGAAAAAATCTCCGTCACTGATTTTTCGTATGGATAGTAAACGTTAAATTTTTTTTCCAGTCGAGAAAGACTCAGTGTCAAGGGAGTAAAAGAAAAGATATTTCGAAATAAGTTTACGAAAATGAAATGTACTTCACTTAATCTCTCCTCTTCTTTCAATTTGCCTTCCTGCATCCCCATCACATGAATTGGATGTTGGTAGTGTACAGTTACAGTATCATCTGATCTTCAGTATGGAGAAAAGTTACGTTTTCGTGTTACTCTAGCTGACAACAATGCCACATGTTGCAGTTTAAGCCATCCTACTGCTGCGAAGATCGTCCACTGCTAGCACCAGTCTTCAGCTCCAGGTTAGTCCTGCTTCCATACTCTTGATACTTGAGAGTGTGTTGTGGGCAATATAACTACAGTAAAGTCCACATCTCCTGACGTTTGGGACGTGTTTACTTATATGACAATAGCCAGTAGCAACAGTGCCGGTTGACGCGTACGGACATCCTTTTACGCCACTTGTAAAAATAATACATGCACTCGGATAAGTTCTTCGTGACAGAGTCTCTACATGTGATTAGGTTAAACTACATTATTTTTCTGAATATATAGAAACAAGACTCTTATTTCTGCGCCAAGCGGTTCGCAATTTATGCTTCTTAATCACGTTCCAGCTGATTCATGGTTTTCCACGAGTGATGTTTATACGGCTGCACGTCGATAGAAAGCCTCTGAAAACACAAAAACTATTAACTTAAACGGTATCCATTCAGCTACATAAACATAAGCTAATAACTATGAAGCGAAAGCCGAGAATGCCAGTTTGGTTTCTATTTGCGTTGTGCATAGACATTCGACGTGCTTTGTGTCTGCCAGTGAAACCAATAATTTCTTTGTAATAATCATTTTCTGTGTGTTCTTATTAGTTTATTACTTTCTTTGTTTATTACAAGCGAGGGGTTCGGGAGTAAAACATGGTAAGTGACGTTTTAGTGTTTTGAAGTTATTATGTAGGTAAACATTTATACATGCAACAGTTTGTATAGTTACCAGGAAAGTAAAATCTGTATACTTCTGCCATCTGTTAAGATGTTAGAAAATAACTACTGCATTAGACACAGAATGTAAGATACCATATTATACGCTATATATCTCATTTTTGATCAAAATGTCAGTTACCATGCTTTACGCCCTAATTCCTCAAGTATATAATTCAATTTGGTATGTCATTCAGCAAGGCCAGTAATAGTGAAAGTAACAGATCTAATAGATATACTAGCAAAGTTCAGAAAATCATATTTAAGTCTACAATTTCTTTAGAAAATATTCATCCGAAGTAAACCGTAAAAATCTTATCTTTTCTAAGCGTCAAGAACTGCCGAGGAGTGTTCAATAAATGTATCAACGTGTCACGTGTCTACAGAGAAGTGCAAAAAGCAGAAACAAAGGGTGCTAAGAAATTGTTCATCTCGTGTACGAAACATATTAATATACCGTACCCAAAAGAGTGACGAATTTTAATGGCTTCGAAAACACACCATTGGCTTTTACCCTGGAACTGCAAACATCACTTTAAAAGTATGATTTTTAATACATTATTTATTATTGTATTACACTGTTTTGGTATTGAGAACGGAATCTGTTTTCAACACCGGCCGCCCATCCCTCCCACCAGACAAATTCGGTGGAGCACCCATCACCCGCTCTGTAGGTTTGACAACGTCGCGCTTGCACGTTATTGGCTCCGGCGAAACGTCAGGAGATTTGGTATCCACTATAGCTCAGTAATTCATATACTCCATCTTGCACGTTTTATTAGATATCATAACGAAAATTGGATCAATCAATCAGACAAGAGAGAGAACAAAGGAAGATAAGGTAAATGTGCGCGTTCTTGCAAGGATTCTGGGACTTGTCTTAATATTATGTGAGCCCCTAGCCTACAGTCCACCTTTCTCACTCCGATCAGACTGTCCAGCTTAAGCGAATTTTATTTTATGTGTAGAGATGTTTGCGAAACGAGGCCTTAGGCAAACCTACGAGCAAAATAACATCACTTTTAATATGTGTGCTGTACACTATCTTTAAACAGCCGTTCTTACGTGCTGGTATAGAGACAATTTCCCCTAATCCACTACTGTATTTCTCCTAGCGGTAGAGGATTCGCTGCTGTTTTGGGGGTTCCCGGTTCAAACTAAGTGCCCCCTAAGTTTTATTACATTTATTTCTTAATTTTATCCATTCATATTCAATTCAATTTATTAGGCCATTAAACATACAAGTAATAGACCGTCACATAGGCCTATGATACATTTGAACAACTTAGCTATTATGAAAACTAACAAAATGTAAATAAAATTATTAATTAAAAGAATTTCACACATGATACATTAAAACAAACAAAATATAACTAATTTTATTAACAAAACAGTTTAATTCAAATTTATATTTAAAAAAATCCATCGACTGAGGATTTAAAAGTTTGATAGATAAATTGTAATAATCACTGAGAAGCTTATTATATCATTTCATCCCCATAATAGAAATGTTTAAGCTCGTCTTTTGTAATCCAGAATATGAATATTGCTTTTTTGTCTATTTCTAATTTCATGATCATAACTATTGTCAACTAATGACTAGTAATTATTGCCGATATGACGTGTGTAAAGGACTAGATCGTATACGTACCTACAAATTTACTCGTATAACCGACTGTTACACTTTTAATACGTCATACTACTTTTGACCAATAAAACGGTACGAAAGGATGTGTTGCAATCAATCATGACTGTTTATCGCTACAATTTTATCACTTCCCTAGCATTTGTTTATTTTTATCACTTCCCTAGCATTTGCTTGTTTTTATCACTTCTCTAGCATTTGTTTCTTTGTTTTCCAGCATTCCAAACTGCAAATTCTTTACGGTACTATAAAACATGCCTTGCGATCGTCATTTGTTTCCCGCATACATATTCAACTGAAAATGGCAGGTCCGTTCAAACGTTTTGGTTAAGCTAACATTAGTGAAATATAACTTTAGTAAGTCAATTAATACCTATTTTATTGTATTAGAGTACTTTATTTCTTCTAATCTTTATATACATTCTTCTATTTTTATCACCTCCCTACCATTTGTTTCTTTGTTTGCCAACATTTCAAACTGCAAATTCTTTACAGTACTATAAAACATGCTTTGCGATCGCCGTTTGTTTACCGCATAGATAGTCAACTGAAAATGACGGCTCCGTTGAAACACCAACGCTAACATTAGTCAAATAGAATTTTAGTAAGTCAATTAATATTTAATTGTATTAGAGTACTTTATTTCTTCTAATCTTTATATACTTTCTTCTAATCGTGTAATAGTCAATTAAATCCCACTCGAGGTTAGATTTTCTCTAGATAAATCAAAATCTCTATTGAGATTACTGTTGATAATATCTGTAAAAAATTGAATTGAATGAAATATAAAAATATTCATTTAGAATTGATTAGGAGGCCGAGTATTAAACCCAGTTATCAAGTATATATGAAAAGTGATCGACAATGTTCAATAGAGTTTGATTTAGATAAAATTCTAATGATTTTCTTTTGCAAAATCAATATATTCTAAATTTTAGTATTATTTCCCCCAGAAATTAAGGCATATAGATAGATATATGATTTATACTGTAATTATCAATAAAATGGTTATTGAACCAATTTATTAAATTTTTTATTCATTTCATAACCAAAAGCAGTTTTTTTTTTAATAATCGGCCAAAATATTTAAAAGTCAGTTGTCAAAATACTTTTCGCACGCTACCATATAATAGTCAATTTTTAACACGCTTGCCTAGCGTTAGAAGATATACGTTAGGGATTGCTGTCTAACAAAATCCTCTTGCAACGCCTTCTTTGTCCACCACAAAATCCATCACTATTTGGGCTGGGATGAATCCGATCTGCATGGATGGAAGACCAGCGCATTAATTCTTCAGCCACGGTTGTGGTTTTGATTCGTCTGAAAACCACCACTTTTGTTGTCTATTACAACATTTGCAAATTATACGCTTTATCTATATTGTTAATGTTCTGTAGGTTAATCAATTTACAGAAAGCACAAATTTGAAATTGTCCGAGAGCAAAATTGGAATTATTATACTTGCTCATTCTTTTGTGCAAAGTAAAATGTAGGCCTAAGTATAGCAATTGGTTCAAAGTTCTCTTATTCTTATATTCTTGTGAATGCAATTTTGGTCCTGGACTTGTAGTTTATTTAGATTACTAATACTACGAAAGGGATCAATTTACAACAATTTCAATCTTTGGTGACAAAAAATTAGAAACGTAACAAAATATATACGATATTCAACTTGATTATCACGACCGCGGAACGCAGTATCCCCAGGAGTATATTTTTAGGGCGGTATGTGCAAATATGTTTTTTTTTCCGCTATTTTAGGAGCAGGTGTTGTATGAGTACTCACTCCGGTATCTCATGCCATCATGATCTCATCGTCTCACAGACAGCGAACAGAAACAGCTTTCCTACCTACAGGTGGACTGTCTGCTGCACAAGACAGTGGCGGGCCCTGGAAGCTGGACTGCTGCTGTCTATTGATCCAGGGCGGTCCAGGGACTCGCGGCCGTGGGAGGCGCGGGGGTGTGACCTATTTCCAAGATCAACAACCCACCACTTCCCTTCAAATAATCGAGCAGTTTTTGTCCACACATTATAGAACAAGATTGTATTGCTACCAAGTGATGCAGTATCATGGTTTAAGTGGGAGGGTAGGCTATAAAATTAAAAAAAAAATACCTGCTCTAACTTGCAAGATATTCGTTTGTTTGCTTATTTCGTTTTTCATTTAATAATAATAATCATAATAATAATCATCATCATCAAAATATAATAATAATCAAAATATAATAATAATAATAATAATAATAATATAATAATAATAATTGCATATAGAGTGTTAGTTGGGAGACCGGAGGGAAAAAGGCCTTTAGGGAGGCCGAGACGTAAATGGGAGGATAATATTAAAATGGATTTGAGGGATGTGGGATATGATGATAGAGACTGGATTAATCTTGCACAAGATAGGGACCGATGGCGGGCTTATGTGAGGGCGGCAATGAACCTGCGGGTTCCTTAAAAATCATTTGTAAGTAAATAAATAAATAAATAAATAAATAATAATACATTTATTTATTCTTGTGGTGTTAAGGCCATCAGACCTTCTCTTCCACGCCGTCAGAAATATTTATACATACAGCGAAAAAACAACTTAATAACGTTCATTGAAACAAAAAAAAAAACGTTTACAATGACAGTAATACAAAACAAAATAGCATATGACTTGGCTGCTGTTTGGATTGCTAGTGATTAGGAATTTAATCTACTAGTAGACAACGTGTTGAAAAGTCAAGTTTGATAGTGATTTTGTAGTAGTGGTTATTTGAGTAAAAATATTGTTAAGAATTTGTTACATTGGTGTCGAAAAAGCTGCAGATATTGCTTGTGCATCGCTTTTACACGAAATATCCAAGCAAGATATGAAATTAGGTCATAATCTTTTTCGAAAGTAATACGGAGCTAAAACGTGGATATTCATATGAGTCACAGTTCGTGATTTGTAATATACCAATATATAGATATTATATATTGTTATTTGCTTAAAGTTCACATTGCATTATAGTCCTACTGCCATAAAAATAATTAATTAATTGTAAGTTACATACTCTAACAAAAATTTTTGTTAATATTGATAAACTTGCATTGAAGGCATTGCAAGCGAATAACTACTTCCTTACGTCCTTAATTTAAGTGGGCAATTAGTTAAAAATTCTAATAATAACAATAATGCGATTGATATTAACTTTCTGTATTGTTGTATTATGGCAATTTACCATTGTTTCTAGTGTTATAAGTATGTATATATATATCATTTGTAAATAATAATTCATTAATATGTTTATATGTATGCAAATGACGACATTAAGATATATGGATCATATGAGGAGACAAAGAGGAAGGCAGGAAATAGGAGACTGGAGAATGCTGGGTTTGCAGTGAAAGACCTGCCCTTTGGCAGAACACTATGAATGAATGATGAAAGTTCGAATATGTAATAATTAATTGTATACTGTTAAAATGCATTCCTATTTAAAGAGAGGCGTACAGGTTGTCCTGGAAGAGACGTTGGTTAAAATTCAAATAGCTTTTTTTTTTTTTTTTTTTTTTTTTTGCGAGAGTAAAATCTCGTTTAATTTAGTAATATGACCATGCAACAAAATCCATACTTAAAAACATTCTCAAACAATTCATGATATGTTTGTTTCACATAATATACAGGAAGTTTGAGAGAAATTTGTTTATTAACAACAAAAGCCGCCCTAAATAAGGGTTCATAGATCGGTATACTAATCCATTCACAAAGCACAGTGATTAAATACAATTATGTATGTCACAAAATAAAAATAGAACAATAATTAAAAAAAAAAACATTATAAAATAAATAATGAGAAAACATAGGAAATCATTTACAATAAAAGTTTCTTGAATATAAATGATTACTAATTATAGCTAAGGATGATTTTAACACATGAGATCCTATGGCATTAATCGTTGCATCAGAAATTTTGAATGTTTAAGTTGATTTTAAGTTATTTTGTTAATACTACTGTATCTTCTTTTCATATTGCTTGTATTATTTTATTTGTATTTCTCTTTGTTTGTTTTGTAATTATATTTCTTTATTCTGTATATTTGAAATAAATAAATAAATAAATAAACAGTACATAGGTCCTAAAAAAAAAAAAAAAAATTTAAAGTTTCTAGAGAGATCGTGCTACGGGCGCCGAACATGAGCCCAAAAACTATCCAATGTATGATGTGGTATTGTGCTCCGAGATGGTGAAAGCAAGGCTCATATATGACTTGTTTTTCACGACACACCTCTTGTGGCTGTTGCTCATGCATCTCGAAACGGACTGTGGGATCAGGAATGACACCCTTAACAAGTAAACTACTCTTGATAGTTTTTATACAGAATGAACAGTATTCTTTGAGATATTTCAAACGATATAGTTCGATATAATTTTGCTCGTTTTTGCGTCCTTATCGGGAGAAAAATAGTTTTATATTAAATATTTCATAGCGTATTTTGGGAAAGCCGTCGATTGTATTCTCAGTATGCTCAGTCCGTTTAAGAGTGTATTATGAGAATAAACGATTGAAAGAATTTTAGTTCTATCCTTTAAATGTGCAGAAATTTGACCCGAACAAATGTAACTTTGAAAAATTCCTTTGCAGAACGAAAAGTTACATTTGTTCGGATCAAATTTCTG
This sequence comes from Periplaneta americana, assembly GCF_040183065.1. Lineage (NCBI taxonomy): Eukaryota > Metazoa > Arthropoda > Insecta > Blattodea > Blattidae > Periplaneta > Periplaneta americana. Next base: position 85,989,651 of record NC_091128.1, read on the forward strand.
CAAATTTAAAGGATAAAACTAAAATTATTTCAATCATTATTATCATAATACACTGCTCTCTTAAATTGGTTGAGCATTGGGAATTTAATCAATAGGTTTCCCAAAACACGCTAAAAAAAGATTCATATAAAATAATGTTTAACTCGAAAAGGAAGCATATACGAGCAAAATCGTACTAAATTTTTATCGTTTTAAATATCTCAAAGAATAGCCTCTTAAAATAATAATATTATTTAAGGTTAACTCAGTATATATTCCCTACATGTGCTCGTCAGTTCAACTCATAATCTACTCGTAAAGACATTCCTAATAATTTAATATTTTCGTTGGTTAAACTTTCAGAATTTGTTTAGGACTGAAAACAATTTTGTTTTAAATTTGATTTATATACAGGGTGGAAGGTAACCTTTTACAATCCTCCTAGGATATGATATCTCTGATTGTGACAAACAAGAAAGTCTAATAATATTTTGTTCCCAGTGGCGGTTTTCGAAAAAAATTATCTTTTGTAACTTGAAATTACGATCAAGTTTTTCATTAAATTTCTCAAGATTGGATTTTATCTCATATAGGATGATAGAGTAAGCTATGTATGGCCATGTTACAGTAGTATTTGCATGGAAAAAAACACAGATTTCGAATAAATCGCGTGAATAGTCGTGTACACATTGCATGGGAACAGGGCTGTGACACGCTGGCAACACTGTTTCTGACGTACGCAAACCGTGTGGCCGAGCTAGGTGTACGGAGCGGACGATATGCTTACATTCACTTCGTCATTATTTGCAGGCTACGTGCAGTTGAAACACAACGAGATGCCGCAGTTTTCTAATCGTGAGTATCTGGATATGTTATAATTTTTCATTCTGCTGTATTATTGATGAAATTGCCTTAAAATGTAACTGAAACTACGTGTTTATTCGTACTAAATTTAGTTCTGAAATGATACAATAACGAACGTTTCATCATAGATAACGAATAACATAGTTAATGTAATTAACATGTTAGGATTACATAAATTTTGATTTGATTGCATTCTCAACAAATGTTTTTGTTCATTCATTCATTCATTCATTCATTCATTCATTCATTCATTCATTCATTCATTCATTCATTCATTCATTCATTCATTCATTCATTCATTCATTCATTCATTCATTCATTCATTCATTTTATTCCATAGATCTTACATGAGCAGTGAAGCTTTAAGATGTGGAACAAGTCAAAATTTTACAATATTACAATTACAATTTTTACAAATTTTTATAGTTTTACAATTTAGAAATTTTCTACAATTTTTACAATTTTGTGCAATTTTTTACAATATTTTGGCGAGATGTAGTGAGATGAGGTGAGGTCCGAGATTCGCCAAAATATTACCCGGCATTTTGCCTTTTGGTTGGGGAAAACCTCGGAAAAACCCAACCAGGTAATCAACTCAAAGGAAGGTAATCAAATCAAAGGGGTTGATGCCAAGGACTCGCCATAGACTTGCCATAGACCATCCGGCTTCAGTCGCACGGCTGTGGAAAACCTCGGAAGAAACCAAAGACCAAAGGGGGATCCAACCCAAGCCCGAACGCAGCTCCGGATGAGCAGTCCAGCGAGTCTGCCGACTGAGCTACATCGGTGGCTCTATTAAAAGTATACAATACATAACCAATCAGATTATTAAATTTACAAATTCACAAAATGGAATGTGTCTACATCCTATCAAAATCCCTGTCAAATAGATGATTGCAGTGGCATTCAATATGCAGGGATGCATTGATCTCGCGAAGTAAACACAGCTACTGTCTACAACGTTGCAACAATACAACATTCGTTTTCTCGAAATATTACAAAACTATTGGTCTATGAAAAAAATATTATTTGACAAAACGTTCCCAAATGACATGATCTGTTATGTATTGTAATCCATTCCATTCCTGGCTGGGCGGAAGAGAAAGCCTGTTGACCTTAGCTCTGCCAGATTAAATAAATAAATTATTACTTCACTCCTAAATCACCGCTACCCGTTCGTCCCCTCTATTTTCTCCCTATCAACTACTGTCTACATTTCACAAACTCTTCTGTTCAAAACAGGTACAGCGGGTTGAGGTGCTGTCATATTGCCTCTTCTGTCCACGTCTTGTTCGTATCAACGATCTGAAAAAAAAAGAACTATTCTCAGTGAACTATGTAACCGTAGACATCTGCCAACATTGTAAAATGTAAAAATGCTGGATTCGGCAATTGCATAGTGTTAGATTTAATAAAATCCACTGAAATCATCCCATTTCCCATACTGCAGCGCCACCTCGTATAGAAACTCCAAGTTCTGTACAGGTAATCGTTTCGTCGTTGCACCAGGTCAACGCTCGCTCGTAATAAACACACAACCGACTGATTCGTTTAGTGCTCTAACACACGTGATGTTACCGTAGCAAGCACAGTAATAAAAGGGTCGTTGGATCAAAGTGTTGCATATCTAACAAACGTTTATCAGGTACAACCTGCCAACGCACTGAACGCTGCCCACTAGCGCCATATAATTTCCACTTGTATACATCCTTTTATCGCATTTAAAATTTATGCACATAATGTTGAATTACGTAGGCCTATTCTGTATACTTACTACATTCACTTAAGCTTTTATGTATCACTTCTAAAAGTTTGTGAACCAAATTTTGAACTACTCTTTGTAGATCTGGGCGATCCAATTAAAAGCAAGCCAAGGTCATATGCTATATGCACATAGAACCGCATTTTGTCTTAAACGTTATGTATGCATACATCATTATTATTAACACAATATGCACTGTTGTTTTGATGAGTAATAGAAAAGAAATAATAGTATATTATGAAACGAATTATTAATGCTATACGAATCAATTTCCATGGAACCTGCGAAGCAAGTTTCCAAATTTTGACGAGTGCAATAAGTGTATGACATTATAAACGTGTTTCATACGTTATTTTTTGTACGACAGCATTATAAAACAGTTAATAAAGAAATAACATCAGACTTGTAATGATGGATAGTTTGACATCATAGTCTAAGAAGAAAGAGGTTGCTATGACAACAATGATGTATTAAAATATTATAGCATAGCAAATCGTTTCATACTGTTAACTTTATGGCACAAGTTATGCCGTCATAATAGAAGTCTTGACGTTTTAGTTGGCATGGTAATATCACAGTCTAGTATATACAGTCACGAAGCTTGAGTTGTTGAGGGTACTAAGAACAATAAACTGTGCCGGTAGTATTTCGCATTGTCTGTAATGAGGCGATAGTAGCGATCTTAGTAGTTAGCAACTATCTATGGATGCATATTCCCTACGTATTGAGCTTCGTGACTGTATATACTAGACTGTGGTAATATTTTACGACTCTGGTACAATAATGTAACGTTAAAGTAATCTTAAAGACTGTTTATACCTCTGGAGTACAAAAAAAGGATTGTGTGGAATGGAAATTCGCTTCTCTTGCCATGGAAATGCTGACGACATATTTCATCAAATGAACATTGAATGAGTCTATTGCTATACACAAGGGTAATCCACACATATACCTAATCTACTTTGAAGAGTTTATTATAATCCATGAGAAAATTACAATTATATTAAAAAATAATGTTATTTAGTTGTGGATTATGGACTCGAAACGAAAGTGTTTACAATACATGCCTAACCGTAGAGAGCACGAGGAAGAAGAAAGTGAAAATGACGAAATTGTACAAACAAAGCGGTGATAAATTATGCAATAGGTCTACATATCTGGAAGACTAAACATTGCTCAATAAGAGGGAGCTTTTTTGGTCGGTTATTTTACGACTGCTCTGGTTATCTAGGGTCTGAGTGAGATGAAGGCGATAATACTAGCGAGATGAATCCAACGCCGAACGTTACCTAGCACTTGCTCTTAATGGGTTGAGAGAAGATCCCGGAAACAACCTCAACCAGGTAGCTAGTCCCAACCAGGATTTGAATCCCGGTCCGCTTGTTCCACGGTCAGGCAGGCTAACAGTACTCCACGGAGGTGACCAAGGGGGAGATGAGAGTTCAAAAATTTATATTACGATACGTAATTTCTAAAGATTGTAATACTAAGTCAAAATTATCTAGATTAAAATGAATCAAAGAATCATAAGTTCTGCAGCTATTTCGCTGCTGTTTTGAAGTTCTCCATGTTGTCTGGGTAACTATAGCCGCTATATTTCTTCATAGTCGTTAATCGATTTTTTTTCCAGTTGTAAACGTTCCCCTTAGACTTATATTATTAGTGGATTATTAGTTCGTAGAAATTAAACGGCATATTTAGCTAGTCCATGAATCTTTGTATATTTCATGTAAATGAATTTACCCAAAGTTGAGGAACAGCTAAATTGCATTCTCTCACGCAAAAACAGTACGTTTACGCCATTTCTTCAAAATTCTTAGATCCGTTTTCAAGATAAATTTAAAACAATACAAGAATTACTAGTTTAATAGTATTTGATGACTGTATAAAGAGAAGTGATTATTCAGCAGATGGAGCCCATTACTTTCAACGAATTTTTATCCAGGATGAGATATTTTTTAGTTATTTCACACCTTATCATAAGTAAATTAAAAAAAAAATATTCAACATTTTGAGGTTACATATCCGCATCATCATCATCATCATCATCATCATCATCATCTTTATCATATCATCATCATCATCATCATCACTTTACAATTAATATACTCGCGACACAAATGAAGTACATACATCACGTTTCATAAAATTTATTTCCAGAATTCCATTCAAGAAACATTTTACATTTCACTTTAAATTGTGCGTTAGATATCTCACCCTCAGGCATCAAAAAATTTAATAATGACTATATCCGGCAGGTGACTGTAGGAATGATTATTATAGTGCTGCCAATATCTAGAAAAATAAATAAGCCAGTTTTCGTAAGGTTGAAGATCAGTGACAGGTTAGGTTTGGTTTGTTCAGGCTTTTCATATGCCTTGATGTACGCCTTTAGATAGGTTAATAGAAAGCGAATTTTTATAAGGTCTAAGATAAATTTGGTTTGTTAAATTTTTTTTTGGTATGGGTATGTGTTGGATATACTCTTTTTGGTTATTTAATAACCAATGGTAACCATAACAGATCATTTTGTAGAACCAAATAATTAATCTTTATACTCTTTTTGGTAGATAGTTTTGCCTTGGACCAAAGAAAGGAGCGCTTCTCGCGTAGTGCAACATCATGGTAGTATCACTGGGTTACGCGTGAATCTGTGGAAGAAAATCATTGGTCAGTTATGTAAGAAACAAAGATATTTATGGCTGGTTTAATAGATGTATAGCTTCAGCTGTAATCATATCGTGTCTCTAAAGTGGTGTGCTACAATTTTGAGGTTATTTTCAATGACTTAATGACGATTTATTCTTACGTTTGTGGTGTGTAGCGGGATCGAAGTTTCACGAAAATAGTAATCTACAAATATCCGCGGGACACAAAATTATCTCTGAATGACCGCATGAGGTTCGCGGGCCGTTAGTTGAGCGTCCTATTATAAATTGTCAAAGCGCTTTAACTTCTGTGCACCTTTTGACTGTTTTCCTTTATTATTCTTCCATCTGATATTTCACGATAGCTGTGTTCAGTCTATGCAAAGCGCCTAGTTTTAATTGGGGCTTTGTTGCCATGATAAAGTGAGAAAACATCATCTCTAATTATTGCAGTCCCCAAATTGGGCACAATTAAGCTGGCTTGTGGAAACATAAGTTTCGCCGTAGCGTCGTGTTCCCGACGCTTGTTTTATTGATCAGCATTGATCCTTCTCCCACACGCCGTGTGTGAACCCTGCTGCATGTGATCCCGACTTCACCTTCCTTACTTCTATAATTATAAGCAATAACATTTCCGGATTTTCTTGTATCATAGTAGGCTACTCGACTTCAGCAAAAGGAGAAACTTGCTGGAAGCCGCTTAGGCCTACACGACCAATGACAGAGTCTTAAAATATCTTAAGTTCAATACGAGATCCATAAATATCATATTTCTTATTGTAGGAAACTTGCGTTTCTAAGTAATTTTTATATAAAAAAGAATAATAAATTGTTGAACACAATGCCATAAAAAATTTCATTTCTGTTTAAAGAAACTAGTGTATTTCTTTTTAATTGTTGAGAAAAGAAACTTCCCAATGTTAACTATTAGTTCCAGACTCTGTACAGGTCACGACTTATTGGGGAAACATGTGTCAAATTGGTATATTAGAGAGGCCAATCTGTACTTTGTGTAAACCTTTAGACATGGACTCTGAACATTTAATGTCCCTGCCCAGTACTGCAAAAATTAACAATTTGGGAGAGACATTGGGAAGTCAGGAAACTAATGCATTGGGTATGGTAGTTTCGTTGTGGTTTTCTTATTTTTGTACTTTTGTTTCATAGTTTGTTTTTATTTTTGGTAGGAAATATAGGCTTCATTATTTAGTACGATTTCCATAAAAAAGCGTGCACTCCATTACAAGGAATACGCATTTTAACTTATTTCTTTTAACCTTTTTGTAAAATAATGCAATCATTAATGATCCGTAAAAAATATTATCTCTGTAAGGAAACTGCATTTCTCATTTTAATTCTTCATAAAAATGGGCATTATTGAACACAAATTCCATAAAATTCATGTTTTTTATAAGGAACCTACGTGTTTTTCTTTTTAATGTTTTCATAAAAATAAGCATACATATAGGCTACATAAAAATTTGTATTTTCTGTTATAAGGGATCTGCGATTTTTCGTTTTAATTTTCGTAAAGGTAGGCACTATTGAACCCAAGGCTTAAACAAAGTCGTATTCTGTTCTACGAGTATAATGTAAGGGATCATTTTTTTATTTTAATTTTTCTTAAAAATAGCCATTATTTATTACTTATTTAATGCAGGACTGTAGAGTTTATCTTTAGCCGTGATAATGGCAACATGCAATATTCATAGTTTAGTGTGAAACAAGTAAACAAATATACAAATAAACAAACAAACAGTGAGAAGAGTACATAAATAGATATATAACATGAAAGGAAGATTAACAAATTTTATATTTGGAGGGCCATCATCTTCTCCCTTGCTTCCCAATACTTCTCTACCAGTGTTGTGGAGGACAGATTGGGACAATCCATTAGATGGTCTGAGTCCATTACGATGTTCTGGTTGCAGAGTGGGCAGTTAGGATTCTGGAGTAAACCAATGCGGCATAGATGTTTACCCAACCAATCATGTCTAGTTGCTAATCGGAGTTTGGCAACTGCTTCTCTCCTTGGCCAATCTGGTACCGAAGTTACATTGTCTTTCCATTCAGAGGTGCTTATGTTATCTTGCAGAGATTTTTTATAAGTATTCTTTACCTTCTGTCGTATGATGGTTAATGCTCGACTGTAGGGTACTTCACAAACATAGGGCAGGATTTTAGTGCCTTTTTTTGCAAGAGAATCAGCTATTTCATTCCCGGGGATACCACAATGGGATGATATCCACTGCAGGGCCACTTTTTTGTTTTGCTCAGTAAGGTTCCTAATTATTTTTCTGCATTCGTGTGTATCAGGACAAGGTGGATGGTTAGAGTTGTTGGTGATGGCGGATATTGCAGCTTGAGAGTCACACAGAATTACAGCATTTGAAAATGTTGATAACCGAGGCAATAATTGTTGGAGAGCAGTTTTTATGACTCTCACTTCTCCATCAAATGCAATGTGGTCCCTGCCCAGAGATAGATATGGAGGACTAACACAAAGTAAAAGAACAGAGTTTCTTAAAATACTCGATACCAACAAGGTTGATGTCTTTATCCTGATAGAAAATAGCAATTATTGAATACAATATTCATAAGTTTCGTATTATCTGTTACAAGAAACCTGCGTTTTTTATTTTTCATTATTTGACACAAAGTACATAAAAAAACCGTGTTTTATATTATGAGGAACCTGCGTTTTCAATTTTGATTTTTCGTAAAAATAAACATTATTGAATACAATGAGGAAATCCACTGATTTGCAGTTAAAGAAGTAATTGTCAAGCAAGAAGTTTGTAAAGCATCTTTATTATGAAAGGAGTTCCCTCGAAGATTGTTGAATATAGAACGAAAAAGATGGAATCACGTCCCAACCCCAGGTGGCCCGGGTTCGAATCCCGGTCGGGGCAAGTTACCTGGTTGAGGTTTTTTCCGGGGTTTTCCCTCAACCCAATACGAGCAAATGCTGGGTAACTTTCGGTGCTGGACCCTGGACTCATTTCACCGGCATTATCACCTTCATATCATTCAGACGCTAAATAACCTAGATGTTGATACAGCGTCATAAAATAACACATTTAAAAAAAAACCTCCCAACCAAGGTCCTCAATAACTGCTTTCGTCATGTTAGGGGAGTGAGGGCGTACATTATCGTGTTGCACCAGCACTTCATGCAGTCTTCCCGGTCGTATATCTTCAATTGCGGCCATGAGGCGTCTGAGTTGTTGTCAGTAAAATTTCAGTAGTTATGGTTATATTCCTGGGAAGCATTTCGTAGTAGGTACACGACATTTTAGGCTATATATCCCACCAGACGCATAACATAACTTTAATAAGTGTTGTGTGTTGAAACGACAGAACCATTTTCTTCGTGATGACAAAGAAAAACGCTACGAACTTATGCATCAACTTAATATAATATCAATGTACTTATGTAAGTAAATAATGCTCAACATACTTCCACGTTCGAGGCTTCCTATGTTCCGTATGATCTATATTCTTTCACAAATACTCTGTCAGCTTATAATTATATTAACATTGGTGTTTCACCTACGAATTTAAATAATACTTGCTCACTTATGTCGAAGTTGCATCTTGAATCGCGAGTGACCTGGACTAAATGTCATGTTCAGTAAGTCTATATTCATTTGCCACCTCAGAACAGAGAACGTTTCAAAGACTGGAATAGTAACAGATGCTCTGACGTGCGGCTCACAACAGGAAGAACTTGGCAGTGAGGTAAAAAAAATTGCGCATGCGTGGATTTGATTAATAAAACCTAAACTAACCAAACCTAACCTGTCACAGTTTCGTACATGCAAGGTGTATAATCGGATCGCGGAGAGAATTTCTTAATTTGATCTTCAATGTTCACGCGAAAATAAACCAGCTCAGGATCACGCTGGCAGTTCATGAACAGTCCAGGCATGCGCACTTGTGATCGCACAGCAAGTTCTTCCTGTCGTGAGACACTCGAATCCTCTGTAGCAGATTAAAATATAAAGATATTATTATCACAAGTTGCAAGACGTATCTTGTGTACCCAGCATTGTTTTAGTAAAGCTGGTGTGTTATTAAATTTATGTGCTGTATCAGGAAGACACCGGCACTTTGAATAGTTCACCCAATTTTTGGAATGACGCTACAGATTGTGTTGGTTTGAATGTTTTATTTTTTGCTAAACTGGAGAATTTCCTACTGTAGCTTTGAACCGTGCCATTACGGTTACGACCAAATTTAACTAAATACACAATATCGCCAACATAAGGACATGATGTTGGCCTGTGGCGCCGTTAGAAGAAGAAATTTGTTCTTTTTTTATTCTCTCTACCTCCTTCCTTCTGAACATTACTGAGAGATAACACCACTGTTAGCGACAAGATTGTCTTTTGTTTGACACGGCTCGGTACGACCCGGTGACTAGCGGCCAGCGAGCAACGTCGACTACGGACATTGGTTTACCGTGCGTATTATCCAATTGTTCCTTAGTTTTATTTCGGTTTAAAAATGGAGAGCAGTTGTTCCTTATTTTTATTTCGTTTTAAAATGGAGAGTAAGGGTCTATGATAAGAGAACTACAGTAATTAATGAAGGACATGTGACATTCCGTAATTAAAGATAGTTCACAAATGCTTCATTATAGTTGACTCAAAGTATATCATGTGTGTCAATTATCATTCTTATATTGCAGAAAGCGCGATTAGAAATCAAACGAACGGTCGCACAGGCCTGTAGTTGCTCTTCTTGCCGAGATATTACTGAGAGAGTCCGTGAGGCACGGCGCAACTTCTGCGCCCTCATGCCCTTAGAGAGGAGAGGTGGCATCGTTGGGAGTAGCCATACAGGTTACATTGGTTCATGGCGTAACTATTAATAACATTAGTTCGGCTGTGGCTCATAGTCCTGTTACAGTAAGCATATATATATTTTTTAATTCTGCCATTTTTTACTTCACCACGGATCCCTGAACGGCGAGGCGGTGCGGGGAAAGACGTATTCTACGTCGAAATCTGCCGCAGTCCGCTAGGTCTAGACTGCGTTAGCAATCTACTAATGATCACCAGTAACTACACAAATCTTATTAGTTTCTAACCAATTAACAGCTCTGATCATGTTTCAAGATATTCGTTATAAAAGGAAGGTATTCCCATCATCGAGTGTTTTGTTAAATTCAATAATAATCCAAGTTATTAGAACATTAACACTACCATCTTTTTATGTCTTCGTTAGAAGTGTATAGGAAGCCAGTATAGTTACGTATTGATAAATTAAAATACTGTTATTTGACTTTTCCAACAAAGGTTATAAAGCAAGTAAGAATTTAAATGTAAGAACATTTCTAATTAACATTTCCTATTAATCAGCAAAAAGGAGGAGAATATACTGGGATGCAATTATCCTGAAAATTAAGGTTACAAATGCATTATATATCGATGAATATTCAAATGACGAAATAAATAATTGTACAACATTTGCAAAATCCATTTCTTTTCGGAACAGTTTCCCAATTCGTCTACCAAGGCCTTGCTTAGGTTCTGGATAAGAGAAATAATGTTACAGCAGACGCTGCTTAAACAGGGCAAGACTGCACACACTGCATGATCGGTCTCATCGAATAAAAGGGTTCGAAATTAAGTTAGTGGGGGTAGCCAATCTTGACCGAGTACAACTTTTGATCTAGTACTCACATCAAGTCTTTTTTATGTCAGTGTTAGGTGGAAGAGGTACGGTGTGCTGTGTGTGAACTGAGTAATGAGAAGATATGACATTTTCATTCTACTTTATGAAGTGATGTGGACGTTTCAAAGTATCGTTTGCCTAGATGAGCATAGATTGTGGTATAAGTGCAACTTAACATAAACTTTTCAATAGTTTTCGGAAGACGGCTTGGAAGGATTTCTGTTTCCAGCATTTGGTAAGGTAAGTGATGAGCTATTGAATTTTCAGTGTTCTGTGACTTCCACAAAGTTTGGGTTCCTACCAGTGAAGAATGATGTCCGTCTTGATCTCCATTCGAAGAAAACAATTTTCATTTTCGTTTATGAAAATAGATACGCATTTTTTGTAAACTGTTCTCTCCTGGCTTTCTCTACCATGAACCTAGCAACAGCATTGTGCTTCCTGTGATCCAGCGTGGCAGAGCGTGGGATAGCTTATAGTTCATATTTTATCCGCTACGTGTTCTTGCATTTCATCCGTTACACGAACGTACAAAAATGATTATAAAAAATAGGATGCGACTATCTGCAATTCGCAGAATTTATTGGATTCATATAATCTGTTATGAAGATTATTATATATACAGTATCTATATATTTAGTTGTGTTATTAAATACTGTCAGAATTAATATTTGAAGTTTTTACTTAGACTGTCTTTTATAGCAGGTGCTTATAAATAATACTTGAAGTATGTTATTGAATTCACAATTAACATTAAACTTGCATACATTTTTATCAAAAGCAGGGTTGGAATTAAATGAAGATAAAATAGTTTTCTAAGTATTTATTTTAGCGAGACCGTATCCACTATTTCTCTAATTCTTCATGTGTGATTTCCATTCAGCTATGCTTTAGACTACCCCTCACTCTCGGGAAGTGAAGTTCAGTTGGTTAAGGTTATGTTTTTACGACGTTTTATCAACATCTATGGTTATCTGGCGTTGAATGATATGAAAGTTATAATGTCAACGAAATGAGCCCAGGGTCCAGCGCCGAAAATTACCCAGCATTTGTTCTTAATGGGTTAAAGGAAAACCTCAGAAAAACTTTAAATAGATAACTCGGGCCTGCTCGTTTTACGGTTAGGCATACTAACCGTTACTCCACTTACATTATATTCGTCCTGAAACCTTCTAACCACACTTTCTCGACTAGCTTTTGGGCGGTGTATGTTTGCCGCAATTAAAAACAAAACTGTATCCATTTACAATACTTTCAGTGACCGTTCACAACATCCACATAGATACTGTACCCCGTTGTTTATTATGTCGTTCACCACTTATTCAGTTACTTCCATAAACAAGAGACAAGTACGGTATCGCAAAAGTAAATAATTACCGATATTTTGTACTTAATTTTTAGGGCAGAACTTAGACACCAGAGAAAAAAATAATTATATATCTTTGCAGACATAGAAGTTACGGTGTTACGTAATTCTGAATTATTCATTAAAATAATTTGCGACAGTTGAGGATTTAGCAGAGATATTTGATATGTGTAGAAAAAAAGTGGGGTTGTGATCAAAAAGTGCAAGTAAAGTGAAACTGGAAAAGATCGAGAAGTATTGGGGGAGAGAGAAAGTGTATAAGCAGATGAGTAAAATAAAATATAAGTATTTATAGGAAGTGAGAATAGTGACAATGGATTAGGTGTAAGCAGAATAGTGAGAAAGTGAAAGTGAGCGCAAATAGGAATGAGTGAAAATAGTGAGAAAGGGTTTAGAGAAATGAACAAGTGACAGCAAAAAATTAGTACTAACATTTGAATGTTGGAACAGTAATTGAATAAAAGGTCAAAAAACAAATAGGCAAATAATTCAATATGATAATTTATAGAGAAAAATTGAAATTGAGATTTTAGTGAATAGTAGTTAGAGGATAAGGGGGGGGGGGTGTGAAAGTAGTATATAATAGTAGATATATTAGGATTAATGAACAAATAGAGAATAGCAAATGAAATGTAGGGAAATACTGAAGGGGAGATTGACCAAGTAACAAAAAAAGGTACATAGCGTAATTGGGAGTATGTGTGTAGACGTGTACTGCAAATAATGTGTTATTGTAATAATATGTTAATGGTGGCACCGGATACAGGAATTTGAGGTACACCATTACATATAAAGAAGTACTGTGAAGAAATATATATCATATCATATTCATTAAAATACAGCTAAGTTATATTTTTAACTAATAAACGTTTCTCTATCCTTACAAAATATAATTATTAAAAATGCTTCTAATAAGAAAACTTTTATTTCTGGAAGGTCGTGTGTACCTTAAATTATAAGGCCCAATAAACATGGCTTATATTCCAATGAATGCGAGAATTGAAATCTTTCAGTTGATCATGTCTTGTGTGTAAGAGAACTTTTATTTACATTGAATTTCCAATACGGATATATGGGAGAATAATGTTTATAAAACGTCTAATTACCGTTATACAAGATGATGATTGTTCTTTTAGATTTGGTTAGAATATAAAGACTAGCCGAGACTACATGCGGTTTCATTACGAGTACTACACTAAGTTCTCCTCATTGAGCTGGTAACTTAAATATAGGGTTTTTGTTGGTGGCATAGATAATAACACATTTATATCAGTCTCATAACTAGTGAGTATTACATTTTGAATCTCCATTGTACTATTTTAGAAAATGGTAAACTACTGAAGTTAATATTATGTAAGATTTGCTACAGTCCATGAAGTGTATCATAGTATCGAGTTAGAAAAGGAAATGACATACTTCGCATGCATTCATTCTGTAATTAATTATGGATTAGACATAATATTTTGGGAAATTCATCTGAAACTGATCATATTTTTGTTTTACAAAAGAAAGTCCTAAGCTAAATGACATGAGGCCGAGGTATGCGACAAGGTTAGTGGGTTAGTGAACGAAATTATTAATATGACTTCTGAAATTAAACGTTCTGTTGAAAATTCCTAGATATACTGTAACAAAATCGACTTGTGCTTCTACGTTTTTCATCTTTCATGATTAGTAACGTTATTCTTGTAAGTGAATTTAACCAGCTTCAATTTTATAGGATTCATTCCCTACTTGTAGCACCATTCGTCAACTCGGTTGATTAAAAGTTATACTTCTCTATATTTAAGATTCACTGTATGTTTATATATATGAGAAAGGCTTATTAATAGACCACGTGACTTGGGGCTTTAATACGGAGATGCAAGTCACCTCTGGAGATGTCAGAATGACGTAAGCCCTCCCCTCTCCTCCTAATAGAGTACTGAGCATCGGACGCAAGACATTTAAGAGTGAATTGCCTTATATTACGCAGAACATTGCAACGAAGTCACACCAGTCGTTCATGCATTAAGTGTTGAAGATTCAGCTGCTATTACAACTGCAAAATCCCTGATTTCAGAAAATATGTATGACAATCTGCAATTCATAAAGACCAATTTATGGAAACTTGCTAAAAGTTATAATGCAATTGGAAACTTCTGGTCTATAAATGTCCGAAGGAATTAAAATAGTTGAGAACTTACCGGAAACAATTATGAAGGCACCGCAAGGACCATATCGATGGCTAAGAAGTGATACCTTGTATCTAAAAAAATGATCATTTAGTGTAATTACATTATTATTATTATTATTATTATTATTATTATTATTATTATTATTATTATTATTATTATTATGTTCTACAAAATTGAGTAGTTAACTAATATTTTGCACTCGAGTAGAAGATTTTCTAAGCAGAAAAATATATAAAAATATTTTGTCTATTTTGAGAAAAATTAATTTTTGGAACAGTAGTTTAATTAAACTGCAAATTTACAGATAGTGGTATTATTTCTTAGCCATCGATATACTGATAAGGTGCAAAACAAATTCCGTTCCACAGTGTTAAAAATATTTCCTATGGAGTGTTGTGCATTTTAGTGAAAGAGAAGAACAAAACCGCCAACGGCAATGTGGAACTTTTTACTTACGCTCCATTCATCTCGTGCGATGTCGAAAAGAAGCTTCTCTCAGTATAAAAATTGTCTAACTGATAAACGCACAAGTTTTTCTTTTGACAATCTACAACCAACATAGTTGTACAAGGACATCATTTTATTTTTACTAACATCTCTAATATTAACCTGGTTATACGTTTGGATTAACGGTTGAGAACCGGAAACACCGTTTGCTACACCCTTCCACGACTGGAGTTCGATGATACTGGCGCAAAATACAAACAAATCACTTTACTAGGTAGGCTGTAGGAGAGAAGAAAAGTAATTCATCCATTTACGTAAACTAGGAAATATCGCGATTTTGAGTTTGATAATTTTCATTGAGTTTTTGTTTAATCAAAATACAGTACTGTATTAACAATAACTGTTTTTACTCAAGAACTGAGCTATCCATGCGGACATATTCATTATGCAGTGTATATTATACTATCTACAGCACATTAGCGTATAATATAGAGAATGAAATTAAATTGAAAAATTATCATAATATGGATATTTGAACACATTTTTGAAAATGGTGGCCGTTCATTTCGATACAGACTTCAGTTCATTTATACATATTATCGCACTATAGACTATTATACCTAATTGCAATTACCAGTTTTGTCCTTTGTACTAGTACCTCATGTTGAAATAATTCTGTACCTACTCTCTAAAAGAGTACCTTACGTACTGTAAATTCAATCTTCCCTTCTGCTCGATACGAAAAGATAAAATTACTTATAGATGTTATCTACTGTCCGTCCAAGTGGTTCTGTCGCAGGGTCGTAGAAAGGGGGAAATCACGTGACAGTTAATTACTTAACGAGGCCCTTTTATTTAAGTTATTTTAAACAGTTGTATAATATTACGTAGGCGTCCAATTCCTAACAGAAACTGTTTTCAGAAAAGAGCTAAGACAGCCCAGCCACTAGCCTTTACAGAGGGGCGAGCAGAAGCGGATGGGGGAAACCGGGATGCGACGTAGGCAAACGAACGACAGTACCTGTGCGAAAACATGATTCGATATTGAAAGCTCTTTCGTCACTGGAAAACGCGAACATACTAACTCAGTAATGCTTACTATGACCGCATAAGCGGCCTTGGTTCTGTGTGGAGAACGGTTGGAAGTTTACTAGTAGAGGGGGTGGGAGTGAAGTACATTAAAAAACTCAGGTACAATAAAAATTGAAGTAAAAGTAAAATGATGTCCCTATACATTGTAATTTATTATGAAGAAGATGACATTGACACCACTAAGAAATCGAGGATCGTATGAACTAGGTACGTAAGTACGAAATGTATGGTTTATTGTATCGATGCATTTCTTATATTCACACTGTACAGTACATCTGTCTTGTTTACCTCGGTGTTCAATATACTTGCCACGGAACACTTCAGTCATACTTAACTTAGAAGATAAGGGCCCGGAGCCACGCGATCTACTCGAACACCACTCGGTTAACTCGCGTCTATAACGCACAGAAAGATAAAACGGTGACAAATAGAAAGTCCTAGATCCTATAATATAAATATAAATATGGAAAGAGGGATATGGTCTTTCCTTCAATCATTGTACTACATGACGATGTGGATATCAATAGAATCGTCATTTTGAATCGATAATGTGGAGAGGAAACTTCGTATGAATGACAATAGAGTGAGCATATACACAACATATACCTTCTAGAAAATTAAAAGTTGGACACTCAAAGGGACTTGTAGATGAAGGCAAGAAAAATATCATAATAAATTTGTTACTATTTAAACTGTAAATACACAGAAAGGTGCAATCATAATTTGATGTAGTTTTTACCGAGTTATAATGGGTCATTTAGGAATATTTTAAAATATCAGATATAATTGTTAGGTGTGTAACTTATTTGTTCGCTATTACATAGTGTGTGAAAAATATTTATAAATTTGGAATAGTGCAAATACAGTATATCAGAGAACTGAAGTTCAGAATCTACTTTTGTGATTTTGTATAGATCTTCAGAACTTCAGTACATTAAAAGTAGATTATTATGTGATACAGATGTAAAAATTTTAAGTATTTTTACACAAATTGAAGAATTATAAAGAGTGTTTTTTTATAATAAAACAACATTTCTTTAACATAACGTTCCGACCCACGGTTATTTAACAAAAATTATTTGCTTTGGTCTCTTCCATCATTCCTAGAATTGTGGCATAGAATGTTTAAACACTCTGTACATCCAAAACAAAGTCTGCTGCTAGGATATTAATTTTTTATATTTTATTGGGTTATTTTACGACGCTGTATCAACATCTAGGTTATTTAGCATCTGAATGAAATGAAGGTGATAATGCCGGTGAAATGAGTCCGGGGTCCAGCACCGAAAGTTATCCAGAATTTGCTCGTATTGGGTTGAGGGAGAACCCCGGAAAAGACCTCAACCAGGTAACTTGCCCGACCGGAATTCGAACCCGGGCCACCTGGTTTCGCGGCCAGACGCGCTGACCGTTACTCCACAGGTGTGGACGCTAGGGTATTAATTGAACGATTTTACTATATCTCGCTCCGGCTAATTGCATCACCACGGGCTCAAATGCTGACGGAGATAATACATTCAATTGAAGGGTGTGTGCAGTAGGGTCCCTTATCGTAAATTTATAGCACGTAACACTGTTCCGTATTATCTCAAGTACAGACTTAAAGGAAAAGTCGTCGGTCATTTCTCACTCACGCTAAATTTCTACGTTGAATAACCTCTGCTGTTGAAAGCGTCATTAAATAAAATACTACCACTAATTTTAATCTGTGCCGTTTTAACACATGGGCGAACTCGGCAGCCGCTGGGAGTCTTGCGTTATATGGGGGATTCAAAATGATGACAATAATAATAAAAATAATTAGTAGAGCGGTGCAGAAGGAGCACATGACAGACAGAATGGCATCATAGGAAAGGTTCCAACGTTAACACGGCGTGTTCCCTATGTACAAGCGACGGTGGTGTACACGATGTGTTGACGTACAGACGACACAATAAAAATGACACAGTTTCCTAACTTTTCTGCAATTAATTTTCTACAGATCCTTTAATATGATTACAAATTTACAAAGGTAATTAAACATTTCATCCTAAACAAATTATATACAGATACCTATTAATTTGAGAAAAATTCGTACATGTTGACTACTAACATAAAATAATAGTCTTAGTTATTCAATTAGGATGGCGAAACCTCATATATGAATATAATTATATATATAAAAATTATATATACCTTACATGTATGATTTCATATAGTACGCAAACAAAACCACTGTTTATATAATGGCTTCATGTTATTCTATTCCCAAAAGCACTTGAACAATTACTTTTTGTCTTTCCTTTTCTTTACAATCTTTTTCACAGCCCCAATAAGTTCATCAACACCAGGAAACTGACGTCTAATTTACTTCTGCGGTACGATGACAGGCATGGGTGAGACACGTTACATGAATCATATTGGGGAAATTGAGCTTCACATATTTACCAGCTTTTATCATGTACGGCGCTGCATCTGTCACAAAAATAAGAAAACGTTCTCACTCTCAACACCTCAAGACCACAGTAACTTCATATCATTTTCAAATAAGTACATAATTCACTACATCTACTGTTTCATATATAAGAAGATATGGTCCATTAGGTCCTCTTACATCCATTGCACCTACAACAACACTAACCGCATGACGATCAACCGAATCTGTTGTCTCATCAACTGACACCCAAATTGTATTGTCTTTCAATGTATTTCTTATGTTACATATACACTTGCCGTAACTTCTCCGTATATATGTCCTGCGCAATGTTGATGGATGTGGAATTGATCTGCCAGTATATTTCTCCAAAAAAATTGCACAAGGTTTTGTTGTTAAGTTTATCAAGAGGAAAATCTGCTGCTAAAAACGCATCACACATTTCTTCATAGAACACGGATGAAGAACTATGACCCTGCTCACATTTTCCGTCTTCCTCTTTCAATTTCATGACCACGTTTGTGTACATCCCTATTTACATGTCTTCGAACATTATTTGCTCTATTTACTGAAACTGGTATTTTACACAATTTGCAGAAGTTTATCTTCGTTGCGACAAAAAATATCATTTTCGGAAATAAGTCCCTTAAACTTTGCAGAATGAATTTGTTCCTCCTTAGGCATCGCAACACTAGAACCGAACTGTTCTTATGTTTCTTCAGTACTGACGTTTGCTTTACCAAGCTGTACCTACTGCTTGCAGCTATCCTGTGTACCTCAGAGTCAGACCTCTGCGGGTACACATGGTGAATTTACAACCCTTGTCCTGTTGCCGGTGTGTCGAACAACTGCTCCCTTTGCACTGCTCTAATAATTAGAGACCGTACTTTGTCCCAGAAGGATACAAGATTAAGTACTACTGGGGTTTTTAAGTGAACTATGTGCTTGCGTCTAGCAAGTGAAGTACTTGACTGGTGGCTCACGCTACTCCTGTTTCGTCAAGTGGGTCAGAACAAAACATGGATCTCTTTAACAATTACATTAATATTTATAATTTAAATTATTTTAACTATGTACACTAAAATAAGTTATTTTTATTATTTACACTATATTAAATAATTTAGGGCTACATTGAACAAACATTATTTACAATATTAAGCTTATGTACAATGTTGTGTATTGCAAGACATTTTATTTCATAACTATAGCCTACTTATTTTGTAAATTGTGTACAGTAATGTAAATAATGTTTGATCAATGTAAGCCAAGCCTTCATTCTTTGTGATAGTATAATAGTGAAAATAGCGAAAATAGCATATTTTAGTGTATAAAGGATTGTCAGACATTTACTACTTTCAAAAGCCGATTGTCAGAAACACTGCTTTTCGTCTCTAGAATATGATCATACTTCAAATATTACTTTTGTAGCATACTTTACTTTAATATATCAATTTTCTTTCAATATGTTGATAATTTTTTCGTTCCAAATTGTCTTATTTAACACGTAATTGCAATTGTTTAACTCTTTAGAATTATATGTAACTAAACACATCTACATTTTGCTATTATTATTATTATTATTATTATTATTATTATTATTATTATTATTATTATTATTATTATTATCATTATCATTATATTGTTTTCTCTATTGATTCTATTTATATTTGACATGTACAGGGGCATCATTTTATTTTTACTTCAATTTTTATTGTACCTGAGTTTTTGAATGTACTTCACTCCCACCCTCTCTACTAGTAAACTTCCAACCGTCTTTCACACAGAACCGAGGGCGCGTATGCAGTCAAAGTAACCTTACGGTCATAGTAAACTGTACTGAGTTAGTGAGTACAGTACGTTTCAGAAATATGTTCGCGTTTTCCAGTGATGAAAGAGCTTTTAATATTGAATCATATTTTCGCACAGATACTGTCGTCCGTTTGCTTACGTCGCATTCCGCTTTCCCCCACCCGCTTCTACTCGCGCCTCTGTAAAGGCTAGTGGCTGAGCTGTCTTAGCTCTTTTCTGAAAACATTCTGTTAAGATTTGGACGTCTACGTAATATTATACAACTATTTAAAATAACTTAAATAAAAGGACCTCGTTAAGTAATTAACTATCACGTGATTTCCCCCCTTTCTACAACCATGCGACAAAACCACTTGGACGGACAGTAGATAACATCTATAAGTAATTTTGTCTTTTCGGATCGGGCAGAAGTGAAGACTGAATTTACAGTACGTAAGGTACTCTTTCATAGAGTAGGTACAGAATTATTTCAACATGAGTTACTAGTACGAAGGACGAAACTGGTAATTGGAATTAGGTACAATAGTCTATATTGCGATAATATGCACAAATTCGAAATGAACGGCCACCATTTTCAAAAATGTGTTCAAATATCCATATTATGATAATTTTTCAATTTAATTTCATTCTCTATATTATACGCTAATGTGCTGTAGACAGTATAATATACACTGCATAATGAATACGTCCTCATGGATAGCTCAGTTCGTGAGTAAAAACAGTTATTGTTAATACTGTACTATATTTTGATTAAACAAAAACCTAATGAAAATTATCAAACTCAAAATCGCGATATTTCATAGTTTACATAAATGTATGAATTACTTTTCTTCCCTCCTATAGCCTACCTAGTAAAATGATTTGTTTGTATTTTGCGCCAGTATCATCGAACTCCAGTCGTGGAAGGGGGCAGGAAACGGTGTTTCCGGTTCTCAACCGTTAATCCAAAGGTATAGCCAGGTTAATATTAGAAATGTTAGTAAAAATAAAATTATGTCCCTGTATTTTTACACTGGTTGCTTGGAAGAGAAAGCTCTATGGCTTCAACTTTGCCATTACCAGTAAAAATAAATGAAATAAATAGATGAACAAATAATTTAAATTGTAGGATAGTCATCGTAATATCAATCTTTGTCATTAGAATGCATTTTCAACATTCTCCAAGGTGAAATTTTGAATCATTAATACGAATAGAACGTCAACTGCAGAACAACCAAGTTCTGTCAGAGTACCTGTGCCACGCGCCAACATAATGTCACACCAATATAGTCCATGAGCAACGAACTTCATCTCCGAACGCCCTGGGACAATACGGTCCATAATAATAATAATAATAATAATAATAATAATAATAATAATAATAATAATAATAATAATAATAATAATAATAATAATAATAATATAATAATAATAATAGTAATAACAACAAACATACGTGTTCTGCCCATGGGCAGGTCTTTCACTGCAAATCCAGAATTCTTCAATCTTTTCTATTTTTTACCTTCCTCTTAGCTCCTCATATGATCCACATATCTTAATGTCGTATATAATCTGATAGGCTATCTTCTTCTGTCCCGAACTCTCCTCCCGTTCACCATTCCTTCCACTGCATTCTTCAGTAGGCAGTTTCTTCTCAGTCAGAGACCAACGAATTCCTTTTTGTCTTCCTGATCAGTTTCAGCATCATTCTTTCTTCACCCACTCTTTCCAACATAACTTCATTTCTTATTATGTCTGTCCACTTCACACGCTCCATTCTTCTCCATATCCACATTACAAATGTTTCTATTCCTTTCTCTTCATTTCGTCGTAATGTCCATGATTCTGCCCCCATACAATTCAACACTCCACACAAAGCACTTCACCAGTCTCTTCCTTACTTCTTTTTCCAGAGGTCCGTAGAAGATGCTCCTTTTTCTATTAAAGGCTTTAATAACAACAATAATAAATGTAGTTCAACAACTGTATTAGCCATCGGCGTAATTCAGTTGGCTAAGGCGATTGCCTGCCGAACCGCAGTTTCGCTCGGGCGCGGGTTCGATTTCCGCTTAGGTTGATTGTCTAGTTGTTTTTTTTTTTTTTCCGAGATTGCACCCAACCGCAAGGCGAATGCCATGTAATCTATGACGAATTCTCGGCCTCATCTCGCCAAATACAATCTACCTATCACCAATCCCATCGACTCTAAATAACCTGGTAGGTGATACAGCGTCGTTAAATAACAAACTAAAAATAAAAATATAACTATTATCGTACTGCCATTCTCGAGCACAAGATGCTTACATTCACATTAATTGCAAATGGTCAACGTAGTAATGAGAAGCTTGGGGGAAGATAAAAGCTCAGAATAGAGTCGCATTGTCTGTAATGAGGCGATAGTAGCGATCCTAGTGGTTAGCAACTATCTATGGTTGCATATTTACTACGTATTAAACTTCGTGACTGTGTATACTGGACTGTGTTTCTACCTTAAAACTCCGAAGTGAAGATACGTAGATATTTCTGAGAGAGTTTTTTTTAATCTGTATGTTTGGGATAGCTAGAAATTTCGAAAATCTCGCAAGTTTTCGCAACAGATATCTTATTTCTGCGGAGCTGATATTTGAATGTTACCAATTCGCTGCGTACCTGAAATTGAATATGAAATCTTTGCAAGAAAATATTGAACATAATCAAGACTGCAAGGATCTTAAGATTCATAATCTATACAGTTACATGAGAAATGACAATAATGTTCTGTTTTCACCAACATTGAAATTGCTATGAGAATTTTTCTGACTTCGTTTGTGACCACTTCTTCTAGAGAACGTTCATTTTTCATGCTAAAATGAATAAAAGATGACTTGAGAATCGCATGGCATAACTACGCTTAAATAATTCAAGTATGTTGAATATTGAACCTGACATTTTGCCGGAGATTGATTTTCAAGACACACTTCCTTCAACATCGTTGCTGTTGTTGTTGTTGTTGTTATTATTATTATTATTATTAATATTATTATTATTACAACAACTACTACTACTACTACTACTACTACTACTACTACTACTACTACTACTACTACTACTACTACTACTATTACTACAAATGGCTTTTAAGGAACCCGGAGTTTATTGCCGCCCTCACATAAGCCCGCCATCGGTCCCTATCCTGTGCAAGATTAATCCGGTCACCTCCCTCAAATCCATTTTAATATTATCCTCCCATCTACGTCTCGGCCTCCCCAAAGGTCTTTTTCCCTCTGGTTTCCCAACTAACACTCTTTATGCATTTCTGGATTCGTCCATACGTGATACATACCCTGCCCGTCTCAAACGTCTGGATTTAATGTAAGGTGAAGAATACAAAGCGTGTAGTTCTGTGTTGTGCAACTTTCTCCATTCTCTTGTAACTTATTCCCTCTTAGCCCCAAATAGTTTCCTAAGAATCTTATTCTCAAACACTCTTAATCTCTGTTCCTCTCTCAAAGTGAGAGTTCAAGTTTCACAACCATACAGAACAACCGGTAACATAACTGTTTTATAAATTCTAACTTTCAGATTTTTTTGACAGTAGACTAGATGACAAAAGCTTCTCAGCCGAATGATAAGACATTTCCCATATTTATTCTGCGTTTAATTTCCTTCCGAGTGTTACTTATATTTGTTACTGTTGCTCCAAGATACTTGAATTTTTCTACCTCTTCGAAGGATTTCGTACAATATTCTGGTCACGAGACATAATCATATATTTCGTCTTTTCGGGATTTACCTATCGCTTTACTTGCTTCAAGTAATATTTTCGTGTTTTCCCTAATCGTTTGTAGATTTTCTCGTAACATGTTCACGTCATCCGCATAGACAAGAAGCTGATGTAATCCGTTCAATCCCAGACCCTCTCTGTTATCCTGAACCTTCCTTATGACATATTCTAGAGCGAAGTTAAAAAGTAAAAGTGATAGTGCATCTCCTTGCTTCAGCCCGCAGTAAATTGGGAAAGCATCAGATAGAAACTGGCCTATACGGACTCTGCTGTAAGTTTGACTGAGACACATTTTAATTAATCGAACTAGTTTCTTCTTCTTCTTCTTCTTCTTCTTCTTCTTATTATTATTATTATTATTATTATTATTATTATTATTATTATTATTACTATTATTATTACACAAGGGGCCCATACGGTTCTTGATTCCTTCCTGATTTTAATCTGTACTGATAGCAGAGTCTTTCTTAAGCCTGTCCCCGAGTCGATGCTGCGCTCTGCCGACTGGCTCATTCGGTTCTATTCTTACTTTTCTGATAATACAGCTCCCGATGACCGCAGAGCCAGGGTCATTGCACTGGCGAGCTGCACCACAATGTAGACGACCGGAGCTGAATATTTTAAAGGCGATGACTTCTGCCTCCAGTTCGTAGCCTGGGTAAAGATTAAAATTTAACAACGTTTGAAATTCCTGGAAAATGTACGTGTGACGCTTGTATATGAGCAACTTCAACGCAAGGCGATTTACTGATTCATGTCGCTGTGAGGATGGAAATGTTTTTATTGAATTGCTTGTAACTAGCTGAACATCGGTATGATGAAGACGTCATAGTTTTTGTTATCATAAGTTTACGTGTTGCGGAACCATTCAGTTACTTTATTACGTTGCGAATGCTGTTATTGTTTACGTTTTATTTTTAGCTGCTATTCGAAAGACTTACATTAAATCAGAATGCAGTCCTATAAGGAAACTTTCGTTTTCTGAACTACACAAAAGGAAACAGTTCCTGGAATCGATTAGGTCTTATAGGTGTATAAAATGTGAACATAGCCTAATTCGTGTTAGTTTAGGAGAATTCGCTCTACACAGACGATATGTTGTGGACATTTTGTTTAATTAAAATACAAAGATAAACATATTTTGTAGCATTGGATAATCGTACATATTTTTAAAAGTGAAACGTTACGCTCGAGTGCCAAATGAATAAAATATTGAAATATCAGCTTCTGACGTCAGCTGTGTGAGTTTCTTTACGTTATTTTGTTGTCACTTGCTTAGCAACCGATAATTC
Source organism: Periplaneta americana (assembly GCF_040183065.1). Lineage (NCBI taxonomy): Eukaryota > Metazoa > Arthropoda > Insecta > Blattodea > Blattidae > Periplaneta > Periplaneta americana. The sequence continues at coordinate 86,014,924 of NC_091128.1, forward strand.
AGATGAAATATAGCAATTCCATTGTAAATACTTCGACATGTATATAGTATATATTCAATAAAGAAATGAAAATTAATAATTAATAACACAGTATATAAATTGGGGATGGCCAATCTGTTGTTATGTGTGATCTGGGACGAAACTTATACAATAAGGGAGCTCTAGATTTTATTTCCGTGTTTTACATACCTACAAACGTACTGTACATACGTGCATGCATGCACATTCATGCATGCATACATGCGTACATACATACATACATACTCGTACATACAGTCGGCCTCGGTAGCGTAGTCGGTTTAGCGCTGGCCTTCTGTGCTCGAGGTTGCGGGTTCGATCCTGGCCCAGGTCGCTGGCATTTAAATGTATTGAAATGCGACAGGCTCATGTCAGCACATTTGCTGCCATGCAAAAGAACTCTTGCGGGACAAAATTCCGGCACACCGGCGACACTGATATAACCTCCGCAGTTGCGAGCGTCGTTAAATAAACTATAATTCTCTTACGTGCGCGCGCGCGCGCGCACACACACACACACACACACACACACACACTATGTTTTGATATGCGGTTACTGTGGGTGGTTGACCTAGATGTAATCTGCGCTAGATGTAAACTGAGTCTTTAGAATTTTCCATTGTCTTTCTAGCATTTTGCATTCGTGGATGAGATTGTGTCTAGTTTACGATCCATTGTGCCCCTACAACCTAGGAGAGCATATATCTATGTTTTGCTAAAACATACAAATGCTTTCTCAAAATTCATTAAATCGATAGACTTTGACTAATTGCAGTAATACTGCAAGTCAGTTCAGATGCAAATGTAACAACTATTACTCACAATTATCAAATAAAACAAATTCTAATAAATGTAACTCCTAAGTAGGATATTGTAAATATTATATATTTTTACTTGAAGTCTGCAGAATTAGCAGTTCAATGTAAAAAAAAAATACCCAAAATCACACTTGTATACAAATATTGTATGGCATATGTGTATATCAAATGGTAACTGATGTAAACATGTCATAGTTTTACTTTTACTTTATGGAATTATATATAAAAGTAACAATTTATTAATTAAATAAGAGATAGAATTTAAAAAATCAGACACCATCAACATGAAATAAATAAATTACCGCCAAACTCGAAAGTGAATGAACCTTAACCACTTCTGGTAAGTTAGAACATACAGCTAAAAGAAAACTAAAACATCTAGTATTACCTTGTAATGGGACATGTTGTGAAGAAAAAAAATAAATAAAATAAAAGACACACACACCGTACGTACATACGTACATACATACATACATACATACATACATACATACATACATACATACATACATACATACATACATACATATCTATAATAATTATATCGTTCTGTAGTCAAGTATGTCCGTAACATCGTGCTTCATAGATAAATGTACGTACATGGTTAGTGTACAGTACTATATTAGCGATATCATTTATAAAGAAATGATGTGTCATTCTTGTTACGTCGGAAATTAAAAGCGGTGAACAATATTTCACAACTATACTGACAGCGTGTCTTGTTTTGTATTTTAATGGTCGGCAGCAGTAAACAGTCCAATTAAAAAACAGAATAAATATTTAATGCGTATGTTTCACGTATGTCTGTGGAATATCGTGGAAACAGTTTGTATTCAGAAAGAACAACGAAGAGTTATTTAAATTAAAAGGGACAGGACATTATATTTTATATATTGGCTCCGTTAATGAAAAGTCCATACGAAGTCCTAAGTATTGCAGTGGCAATAGAGGTTCGTTTATTGTATCATATAACGAAACTATTGGAGGTATTACGAGAGACCTTGACGTTGTGGGCACGACAGTCTTATGGTAATGCACCGAAAGTCTTGAAGGTACGAATTTAATAGTGTAACACACCAACAAATTCTGGTTAGAATAGGATAAACTTAATTGAACTTGAATACTAAACACACTACTAATATACCAAAATTTATATAAATAAAAATGTCAATAAAGTCCACAGAAATTATTCAAAATTGAGCGTTATAGCTGTACAGAGCCTGGCACTGCGCCGTGTGTCCTGTCGTGTGGAGGAGCCTCACGCGAGACGCTGGCAGTATGGCGGTCACCGCATGGCTGCATTGCGGCGAAATGTCATAATACACTGCCTAATCTCATACATTACTATCCAACGATGAACTTCAGTTATCGCCCATTTATTATCACTATGCGTTAGTAAATGTTTTTAATTTCGAAATTTGTTTAGTATTTTCTGGACGATAGTACATATTACTTAACTTAATCTAATAACATTTCAAAGATCATCATTATCATCATCATGGCAGGCTTTTTGTCATTAAGGATAAACTCGAAATGTGACTGAGAAATGCACTAAGAAGTATGCATATTTTATCATAAATATGACTTATTTATGGCAATAAATTTATTGCAAATTTTCGCGAAAATGGGCTGTTTCTGCGAAAACTTCATTTCTGCGATGGTAAAGAAAAAGGATATTTTTATTACCGCAAAGAAATATATTAAAAAAATATGGAAATAAATAATTTGGGCAGGTACGTTAACGTGGAATTCTGTTACTCCTTTAAATGGCCTACACCTGCACGACCATTAATAACTGCGTTCTTCTATTCCTTTTAAACATTTAATTTATTAATAAGCGTTTTAATTTTGAAGTTAGCTGTAAGAGTCAGTAGAACAAGTGAACAGCTTCAGATACTTGGAGTGTGCTATAAGTAGTAACATGAAATGCTGTCAGGAAGTCAAAAGAAGGATAGCAAATGGCAAAGGAAGCTTTTACTAGAAAAAGGAGCATCTTTTGCGGACCTCTGGAAAAATAGGTTAACTAGGGAAGTAACTAGTGAAGTGCTTTGTGTAGTGTGTGACACTTTATAGCGGCAGAAACATGGACATTACGGCGAAGTGAAGAAAAACGACTAGAATCATTTGAAATGTGAATATGGAAAAGAATAAAGCGTGGGAAACGAATAGACAGAATTAGAAACGAAGCTGTTCTGGAAAGAGTGGGTGAAGAAAGAATAACGCTGAAGCTGATCAAGAAGAAAACAAGAAACTGGCTGGCACTGACTGAGAAGGAACTGCCTACTGAAGGATGCACTGAAAGGAATGGTGAACGGGAGGAGAGGTCGGTGTAGAAGAAGATATCAGATGATAGATAATATTAAGTTATGTGGACCGTATGTGGAAACTAAGAGGAAGACGGAAAACAGGAAATGTTGGAGAATGTTGGATTTGCAATGAATGATTTATCTTTGGGCGGAACACGATGGATGGATGAATTAATGAGTATTGTAAGGTACAGAATTCTTTTATTCTCTTCAGTGTTTTTTTTTATTTTAGTTGGTTATTTTACGACGCTTTATCAACAGCTTAGGTTATTTAGCGTCTGAATGAGATGAAGGCGATAATGCTGGTGAAATGAGTCCGGAGTCCAACACCGAAAGTTACCCAGCATTTGCTCATATTGGGTTGAGGGAAAACCCCGGAAAAAACTTCAACCAGGTAACTTGCCCCGACCGGGAATCGAACCCGGGCCACCTGGTTTCGCGGCTAGACGCGCTAACCGTTACTCCACAGGTGTGGACTCAGTGGTTTACCCTATCATTCATGGCTAGGGTTTCCTAATCCTTCTGCAAGTAAGGTGTCCCGAAGATTAGCAGCCGGCAACCGTTAACACTATTTAGATGGGTTGGGGTGTAATAAAGTAAATGTACAGGCGATATTACATTTGAGATTGATTTTGTACAGGTTTCCTCGCCTCATGTAGTACTAGTGAAAAATAAGATCTTTTGATCTTGTGAATTTGATGTCCGTGCGTTTCCGCCTTCTTTTGTCACGAAATTTTATGACCATATTAACTCTAAGTTTTATATACGTGTTTAAGGGTCGTATTCTTAGACTGAGACGTTGGACCAAGGTTGACTTTGGAAAGTACAAAGTCACCATTTTCCTATTCACAGTCGACACTTTGACGAAAGTAAACTTCGATCGTGACTTTACTTCGAAGTCGCTGAAAATCTAGACTTCGACTTTCGTTCTTGGACATAAGGAAAATGGCTAATATTTGGAAAATTGTTGAATTTGCCAAGAATATTGAGAGCATCCAGGAGATTATTAAATCTGCTCATGTTCCTCAGCGTATTATTAGATATAGATAATAAATTCAAATCAAGGTACAGATTTGATGAAGAGACCAGCATTAGATATCTTCGTCATGTTTCAACATTCATTGATGAATATTAATCAAAGAGGATTCCACCATAATAAACTTTCTTGCTTCATCGCGATTTTACGCTACAGGTAAGGATTGGCGGCTTAATATTGATTTTGACTATTTAATTCTATAGAGGACAAGTTATGCAGTTGGATATACAGTTAATTTACGAGTATAATCCAGCGGTCGTCATAAAAATGTTTTCCGAATATTGATTTCAATTAATTTTTAAGTAATTTCTGCAGACATGCAGGGAACACTTCTGCCAACTATCAGCAGAATAGTTTGTCATTGGTGGCATCTTCTTAGCTTCCATATCTTCAGAATAAAATTATTTTGTAATGAAATAACTCGAGGGCTTAATGTGAAACTAACGTAACTACAATCTATGTTTTATTTACAAGAAAATTCTTAACAGGCAATACTATTTCAGATGAACTATACTATCATGTTTTGTAGTTACGAATTGTGTGTTATACAAAACTGTTCGGAACTGAGTTACAATTTTTTGTGACCAAGTACAAGAACAAATTATTGTCGATTGGTGTAAAGATCTAAAAACGTCAATTTTTGTACTTACGTTAATTTCACACTAACAAGCAAACATTCTCATAGGGGCAGATAAAAAAGTTATTTTTTTTCTTCCACCATGTTAATAATGTCAAAAAAGTGCTTATACAAAATTTGGCCACTCCACAGTAATTACGAGGCCGTCCAGAAAGTGATTTTCTCTGGGACAGTTTACAGAAAAAAAGCACAATTTCATGGAAAGATTTATTGGAACAGATAAAGCAATTGCGCTATTTTTCAACATATCACCCTCTGGAATTGAAACATTTGTCATACCATGGAATCAATTTTTGCATCCTTGTGCCGTAGAAGTCTGCTGCCTGGGATCCGAACCAGAATGACAAATGTCTCATTAATTTAATTCGTTTAGAAGGCTGACTGTGATTATCAACAGAACAAGATCGTCAAATCACGACTTACCAAAGTCAAAGTCAAATTCTCAGAAGTACTGTCTATGAATAGGACTTTCAACAAAGTTAAACTTTGCTATGAAAGTAGACTTTGGGAAGTCTTTATCTACAGTCTCGTCTATTCAACTACAAAGGCCTTATTAATTTCTGCAAGAAGGAACCATGATAAAGCCATAAATTTCTGGGCATGTTAATTTTAGTGTTAATGAACTGAATGTCCATTCACTTCATTCGTTCTTCTTCTGCTTCTTTCCCTCCTCCGTTCCTATTTTCGTCATTGCCTTTCTTTCTTGCTTTGTCTATCTCGTATCCTTTCTTCGTTTAACTCATCACTACTTGGTTTTCTTCTGTTTTCATTTCTTCGATCTATATTTTCCCATTTTTTCTTCTTTTTAATTTTCCTTCTTCTGTCTGTATTCTTACATCTTTCTGCTTCAATTTCTTATCCGCTACATATTATATTTTTCTAAGTTATCTCATTTTCGTTCTTGTTTCCCACTTCCGTTGTTTTACCGATTTCTTATTTTCTTTTTATTTCTAGAATTTTCGTCTTTTTTCTCATTTCTTGTTTCATTTTTACCGTTCACTTTCTTTTTTCTTCATTCCTTCCTCTACTTCCTCCTCGTTTTATACATTTTACTATTCTCTTCCCATTTTCATTTTTCTTCCTCTCACTCTTTGATTTCTTGATTTTTACTTTATTTTACTTGTATTTACTTTCCTCTTTCGTATTCCTTACTTCCATTTACTCTCTCTATTAACTTCTGTTAGATGTTTATATTTTCTCTCATTTCCCTGTGTCTGCTTTCTTCCATTTCCCAATTTATGTTTCTCCACTTAGAATCATCTTTTTTCTTCCATTTTCCAGCGTCTATTTCCTTCCAATTCGCTGTTTATATTTACTATTTATATCCTCTTCCATTTCTCTATTTCTATTTTCTTTCACTTATCTGTTTCTATTTCCTTCCATTTCTCTATTTCTGTTTTCTTCCACTTATCTGTTTCTATTTTCTTGCATTTAGCTATTTACATTTTCTTCCTTTTCGCTGTATGAATTTTCTTCCATTTTACTGTGCTTGTTTCTTTCCATTCCGCTGGTCCTCTTTTCTTCCATTTCGCTGTAATTATTTTGTTCAGTTTCACCGTCTTCACTTTCTTCCGTTTTGCAGCCTTCGCTTTCTTCCTTCTCGCCGGCTCCGCTTTCTTCCGTCTCGCCGACTCCGCTTCCTTCCATCTCGCAGTCTCCAATTTCTTCCGTCTCGCAGTCTCCGCTTTCTTCAGTCTCGCAGTCTCCGCTTCCTTCCGTCTCGTATCGCCGTCTCATTTCGTCTCGTCTCGTCTCGCTGACTCTGCTTCCTTCAGTCTCGTCTCGCCGTCTCCGCTTTCTTCCGTCTCGTCTCGCCGTCTCCGCTTCCTTCTGTCTCGTCTCGTCTCGCCGTCTCCGCTTCCTTCCGTCTCGTCTCGCCGTCTGCGCTTCCTTCCGTCTCGTCTCGCCGTCTCCGCTTCCTTCCGTCTCGTCTCGCCGTCTCCGCTTCCTTCCGTCTCGTCTCGCCGTCTCCGCTTCCTTCCGTCTCGTCTCGCCGTCTCCGCTTCCTTCCGTCTCGTCTCGCCGTCTCCGCTTCCTTCCGTCTCGTCTCGCCGTCTCCGCTTCCTTCCGTCTCGTCTCGCCGTCTCCGCTTCCTTCCGTCTCGTCTCGCCGTCTCCGCTTCCTTCCGTCTCGTCTCGCCGTCTCCGCTTCCTTCCGTCTCGTCTCGCCGTCTCCGCTTCCTTCCGTCTCGTCTCGCCGTCTCGCTTCCTTCCGTCTCGTCTCGCCGTCTCGCTTCCTTCCGTCTCGTCTCGCCGTCTCCGCTTCCTTCCGTCTCGTATCGCCGTTTCATTTTGTCTCGTCTCGCTGACTCCGCTTCCTTCAGTCTCATCTCGCCGTCTCCGCTTCCTTCCGTCTCGTCTCGTCTCGTCGCCTCGCTTTCTTCCTTCTCGCCTTTATATTTTCTTCCATTTCGCTCTATATGGTCTTCCACTTGTTCTGTTTGTTACAATTATTTCTTTTTATTCACTCTATTTATTTCTGTTCACGTCTTCTGTGATCTTCCCTTCCATCTTCTGTTATCTTCATTACCAGTTTTATATTTGCATTGTTATCTCTTCCAATTCCTCTATTAGATTATTTTAATTTTTTTCTCTATATCCAGGGACCGGATTTTTATGTAATATCAAGGTGTGAAATATGTACATATTTATGTAAGAAAAATAAGCTGAATATGTACCAAAATATGTAAAATCATGAAAATTTTAATATCAATATCTGGCAGGTATAGGATAGATAAGACTCTCCAGTTGTGATTTCATAGAGCACCCGACTTTTTTACCGCAAACTTGACACATTACTATTTTTCCATCTGTAGTGAAAGCTTCGTGCATCGCAATCCATGATTTTGTTTTTGTTGTTAGGGTTGAAGATACAGGGGCCATTTTAGTTAGTTAAAAGTAGTAGGCCTAGATAAACTCACTTGCATTTTATACTGTAAGTACTAAAACTAGAGAACTGAGTGAAGTGAATGACACAACAGTATTGCAAACACTGTTTCGCTTTACTGGATTAGGAGAAAATAAGAGGAGATGTGGGACACATGCATTTTAGCTGCTCCCTGCAAGAAACAAGGTACCTACTAAAACCTCAAACTATAGGCATTTGCAAACTGTTGTTTGAAAAGTGACACTCCTGTCTCATTCAGAAGGGTAGGATTATTCCAGCCGAGAACCATACTTTCTGATTGCTCGGAAAATCCCATTTCCGTATAGGTCTACTAAATTTAAAGTAAAGAGGTAAAGCAATAATCTGAAAAGCTATTTATTTTAATTTTTCAACAACTTTCCAGTTTGTTTCTTTACAGCTTTTTTTCAAAAGTCGGCTACTTTATTGTGGCTCATGTCAGACTTGACACAGGTTTTCCCTGGAAGGATTAGAAAGAGGGTGGGTAAGGTTGCAAATTGCATGGGAAAGCTTTGGGGGTAAATATGTAAAAATATGTAGTATAAAATTTTAATACTGTATATTAATGGTAATTACAAGATTCGCGAAGATTTGTTATTTATATACGGTTAGGTTGAAAGGAATATAATATGTAATTACATAAAAATCCGGTCCCTATCTATATCCCTTTACTTTTTTCCTTCTCTTTCCCGTTCGGTACTTGATTTCTCTTCCTGTTTTTATTTCTCTCTTTTTATTTTGTCCCTTTTCCGTGTTCGTTTCCTTTCCTCTTAACTGCGTTCTGTTGTCATTTCCCATTCTGGTTCTCTGTATTTTTTTCCTGTCATTCACCTTTGACCTAACTGGCATTGCTAGACTATTGAATATTTTAATTTTTCTTATGTGGAAATGGAAATAATGTTCATGGAACTTAATTGCCTGTCCATTCTTACTGCGATATGGTCAGACAGGCACCAGGTTACTTGTTACATAACTGTATGAGACTGTCAATATCAATGCATCATTAAATTGTGACTTAGCAGTTGCGTAACTCTGCATTGATCCCATGAAAGTCGTGCTGTGTGTTGTGTTGAGCTGTCTTAAACTATGTCTATTTAGAGTAGATTGAATATTAATGTTGTAATATGGAATAAGACTGACAGGCGAGACCTGTGACCTCGAGGGATAGATATGTGCATCATAATCACTCTCTATACCACAAATCTCACGGGTTTTGCTAGATTTCGGATCACTGCCTTTGAGAGAAACACTGGCCAACTAAACCACGAGTGGGCTGCTGACCCGTAAATACGAAACAGTCTGCAGGTCAAGATGTTACCACAGTCTACTGTATACAGTCGCGAAGCTCAATACGTAGTAAATATGCAAACATTAGATAGTTGCTCACCACTAGGATCGCTAATATCGCCTCATTACAGGCAATGCAAAATAGTACCGTCACAGTCTATTGTTTCTAGCACCCTCAAAACTCAAGCTTCGTGACTGTATATAGTAGACTGTGATGTTACAGTGCAGTCACGCAACGAGGAGACAGAAAGAAAATGGATTAGCTCTTCTGAACAGGCAAAGATGTGTCTTATGTTGGTAATTAAAATTATACTCTAAAAGTGCTTACTGTATTTCTTGAATTAATCACTATAGCCTACTGAAGCTAAAAAAACTCGGTGTTTCACAGGTATTTATAGGAGATTTCGTAACATGCGCTAATATTGTATGCATTTATTTACGCTGCAAATTGGCAAACACCCGTTGACAGTGGTAACTTAATTACATACAGTAATTGCAATTAATTAAAATAGTTAAAATAATCTAAGTGAACCCAATTTCCCATTACAACCTACATTGTATACAGGATGATTCACGAGGAGTTATCGCTATTTACGGAGCTTATTTCTGAAGACATTCTGAACAAAAACTGTCATATAAACATTTGTTCTGTTCTCAATATTTTCAGAGTTATACCAATTTATAACGCCATCTTTTGAAGTTCTTTCTTGGATCCGCCTAAAGGAACGTAGAATGACACATTCTTTATCTGTTCTGTTTAGAATATTGTTCACTTCTACACCTAAATATCTGAGAACTCGTTTTGAATATCTTACAACGTTACGGAATTAACATCAGGCCTTATTATCCATTCCTCGTCACCGCATCTCTTTCTATTCATCCTCTTTCACCGTGTCAGTTTGTCGCCTATGGAACTCCTTACCTCGTCATGTCAGGGATTGCCGAACAGTTACTCAATTTAAATTAAGAATTAAGAATTACATACTTTTACGTGAAATTGAATTGCGAGTGTTAGCCGATTTTTATAGGTTATTCTGTGTGTATATAAATGGTCATTTAGGCCCATCATAAAGACATAAAGTAGCATTAGGATATGAATTATAAATAACTTAATTATGTACGAGGCGCATCCAGAAAGTAAGTTTCCCTATTAAAAAAAAAAAAGAACACACACTTTCAGGAAAACATTTATTGGCAACAGGTACAGCAATGTTTCAGCTATTTTTCAACATAGCCACCATCAGAATTGAGACACTTGTCGTATCGTGGGATCAACTTTTGTATCCCTCTGTCGTAGAACTCTGCCGCCTGTGAATGGAACCAGCGTGTGACAGACGTCTTCAGCTCTTCGTCGTTGCCAAAACGCTCACCGGAGGACAGGAATTTCTTGAGGTGCAAGAAAACGTGAAAATCGCTGGGAGCAAGATCAGGACTGTAGAGTGGATGATCAAACAACTCCCAGTCAAATTCCGTCAAAACAGCTGCTGTTCGCCGAGCCGTATGTGGACGAGCATTGTCATGGAGGAGCACAACACCTGCAGTAAGCATTCCACGCCTCTTGTTTTGAATGGCACGTCGCAATTTTCGCAGTTTTTCACAGTAACGGTCAGCGTTCACTGTTTCACCTCTTGGAAGGAAGTCAATGAGCAGAATGCCCTTCCTGTCCAAGAACACCGTGCACATCACTTTCCGTACCGACAGCGTCTGTTTGAATTTCGTCCTGACCGGAGAACCACTATGCCGCCAATGCATTGACTGCTGCTTGGTTTCCGGGGTGAAGTGCGAAATCCAAGTCTCATCGCCCGTGACGATCCTGTTGAGGAACTCGTCGCCGTCATCGTGATACCATTGCAGAAATGTCAGTGCTGCTCCTAAACGTTGCATTTTGTGTTCGGGTGTCAGGTTTTTCGGCACCCACCTGGCACACACTTTTTTGAACAGCAGGTGCTTAGTGACAATCTCCTGCAACAAGGATCGCGATATCTGCGGAAAATGGCTGCTCAGCTCCGTAATCGTGAAGCGACGGTTCTCCATTATGCACTGCCACACCAGGTCAACACGATCATCATTGTTGAGTGACGGTCGCCCACTGCGCTCTTCATCATGGACACTTTGACGACCTTCGGAAAACTGCCTACACCAGCGACGCACCATCTGCTTACTCATGAAGTTCGGCCCATAGACCTGACTGAGCTGCCGATGAATTTCAATTGGCGCAATGCTTTGTGCATTAAAGAACTTTATCACCGACCGAACCTCGCAGGCGGCGGGAGAAGGAATAAGAACTTCCGTTTCGGACCACTGCTGCCACGCTACTGGCACCAGGCGGGACCTGTCCGGCTGGCATATGATTGATACGTCATAGATCTGTTACTCATGCGCAATTGACACGACTAATTACGTTTACTTTCAAGGGGAAAAATCGGGAAACTTACTTTCTGGATGCGCCTCGTATCATGTTTAGTTAATATTTCATTATAGCCCATGTAAGCTTGTTAATGTGCATGAAAATTATTTTTATATTTAAGTATGACTTTCCTATTTTTGTCATTGTTTCATTATGTATTTTACTTCTGGTAGTGTGGAAGAAAAGGCCTCATGGCCTTAACTCTACCAGAATAAATAAAATAAAAATAAAATTTGAAGTTGTTAAAAATACCTTCTTTATTTAGTTTTAAGGATAAAAGAATGTTACAAAATAGAGAATGAACTATTCAGAAGTATACTTACTTTATTTGACTAGTATTCTGAAGCTAAAAATGTGTTCTTAATTCCATAGTTGTTTTGTATAGATTTTTTTAAAATTGTTTAACTAAAAATTATACTGTATTATTCTTACACCCTTATCACAATATGTTTGATAGCACAGCAAGTCTGTGATGGTTTGAGAACTGTTTCCAAACTGTCCCAACTTCACCTAATGCACATGATCAGTTTGAAAATCAATTTCAAACCGTCCGTGATTTCAGCTGTACGAACGCGTTTTCAAACTGGTTGTTCTAGATAAGTGTTTGATCTTACGACAGCAGAATCAATTAATTAAAATATTATGATAGAAAAAGAGATTCTCTGCTGCATGGCGAGTTACACGGAAATAATAAATTCATGTTATTGTACCTAGGGATAATATGTAGAAAATAAGTTTAATTTTTAGGCTTATCTCTTTCCTCAAATAATTCCAGCAAGTCTAACTCATCTCCACTGGATATTTATTCCATATCGTTATCACTAGAATTGTTTGAATCAGATCTGAAACAACAATTACAGGCATAAATTAGCCTAACTCTTGAAGAGCTACGATAGGTAGCGAAAATGCGGTTTCGCAAGCCAGCTATAACGGCTGGGGGTATCATCGTGCTAACCACACGATACTTCCATTCTGGTTGGATGATCGTCCACCTCTGCTTCGGCATGTGGACGTGAGGCCAGCAGCCGGGTGATCGGCCTTGGCCCTTCATGGGCTGGATAAGTGTATAGTATTGCTTCTAGAATTATTGACGTTATGAAAAACGTCGAAAAATCGGAGTATATGCGTTCCATGTCCCAGTTTCAGTAGTTATTTGAGTTTGGTATAATCAGATTGCCATTGTTACTTTTTCATAGGAAGTATTGTTTCCTCGCTGTCATTCCACTGCGTCTCTCTTTCCACACTCTCTCGCTCCCTCGAAACCTATAATTACAAATTCTAATTTAGAAACATCCCGTTTATTAGTACATCATACAATAGCGAAGAAAGACATGCTATGTTATATGAATTTAAATTTAAATTGTAGCTCGAAAAGCAGAACCTTTCATCGAGTAATACGGGCCTATGTGTACTATAGAAACTACAACATACAGTAGGCCTATGTGTAAAAACTGAATAATTTCATAAAAAAAACTAATATAAGTATCGATACATCTCTGATCCGTTGTTAATCCGGAGACTAAGGTAAAGTACATCCAACCTATCAGACTTTGGATTTCTTAGTCTACATATTACAGTTCAAAACCATAAAAAAGCAGAAGTCATATCTCTTCTGAATAATCCACCATTGTTTTCTCATTTATTCATAGCGAGAGTCAACGCTGTTGAAATGGATCGTTCGTTCGTTCCTCCGCCCGTCCCATTCATTCCATTCTATTCATTCATTCATTCCATTCTATTCGTTCATTCATTCCATTCCATTTTATTCATTCCACTCCATTTTATTCATTCCATTCCATTTTATTCATTGATTCTATTCTATTTATTCATTCCATTCCATTTTATTCATACCATTCCATTTTATTCATTCATTCCGTTCTATTTACTCATTCCATTCCATTTTATTCATTCATTCATTCCATTCCATTCCATTTTATTCATTCATTCCATTCTATTTATTCATTCCATTTCATTTTATTCATTCCATTCCATTTTATTCATTGATTCCATTCTATTCATTAATTCCATTTTATCAATTCCATTCCATTTATTCCATTCCATTCTATTCATTCATTTATTCATTCCATTCATTCAATTTATTTATTCCATCCATTTCATCCATTACATTTATTAATTCCATTTATTCATTTCAACCATTCATTCATTCATTCAGTCATTCATTCATTCATTCATTCCATTCCATTCCATTCTGTTCATTCAATTTATTCATTCCATCAATTCCATTTATCCATTCCATCAATTCCATTTATTCATTCCATTCATTACATTTATTAATTTCATTCATTCATTCATTACATTTCATTTCATTCATAGTTTTCTGCCTGAGGTCTTTCACTACAAACCCAGAATTCTCTAATCTTACTGTTTTTCGTCTTCCTCTTAGTCTCCGCATATGGTCGATGTATCTTAATATATCTGATATCTTCTTCTGCCCCGAACTCTTCTCCCGTTCATCTTTCCTTCCAGTGCATTCTTCAGTTGGCAGTTTCTTCTTAGCCAGTGACTCGTGCAATTTTTTTGTCTTTCTGAGCAGTTTCAGCATTATTCCTTTTTGGGAGGGGTTTATAAACTGCTGTGGTTATCTAGCTTCTGAATGATATGAAGGTGATAATGCCAGCGATACCTTTGATTGAGGACCTGGCTGTTATTTACACTGACGTTCAAAGATACCTGATCCAACTAATCGATAATGTTCGATAATTTGCTCGTTTAAGTGTCGCTTCTTTAGTTATTACTTCTATGAATAGATGGCGAAGGTGACAGTCAGTGTCGCCAATAGTACATAAATAAATACACACGCATTACAAAATTAAAAATTTCATTCCTCTCTAATGATTGTGAAAAAAAAAAATACTAGCTTTAGCATGAAACCGCTGATATTATGAATAATGAGAATAATTTAGACTTAATTTACATTAACATTTTCCAAAATACTTTTTTATCCTTCCCAATAATAATGTCACCTATTGAGAACTGGCGGAACTATTTCAAAGTTTGTCAATTTGTTATATCTTTGGGTCCGACTTATCCCGCGGTTAGAAAGTTCGCTTACACGAACATAAAATCGTAGATCAGATATCTTTGAACGCCAGTGTACATATATTATCAGGCAGTACATCTCACTTGACGATATGTGTCAGAGGAAGAACAATTGTTTGTATGCATCTGAAGTGTGATTAGTATAATATGTTACTAGTCAGCGATGTATGCAATGGAGTACTCTATGCCACTCTACCCAATTATCTCCTGGCTTAGTTACCTCATGAATGGTGCCTTGTTGATATCACTTATGAGATTCAGACCTGTCTTCGGACAGTTGACTAAGCAAGACAGCGAAGTGAGTCCAGGATTCAGCGCCGGAAGTTACCCAGAATTTGCTCTTAATGGGTTGAGGGAAAATCCCGGAAAAACCTCAATCAGGTAACTTGTCCCAACCAAGCTTTGAATCCGAGCCCTCTCGTTTCACGCTCAGGCAGGCTAACCATTACTTCACAGCGATGGACTTGTTTTTTTTTTCATCCACTCTTTGTAATGGACCTTAATTTCTTATTTTGTCTGTCCAACGTTCCATTCTTCTCCACATCCACATTTCCTTCTAATGCTTCCAGTCGTTTCTCTTCACTTCGTCTATCATCTGATATCTTCTTTGCCCTGAACTCTTCTTCCATTCACCATTCCTTCCAGTGCATCCTTCAGTAGGCAGTTTCTTCTCAGCCAGTGACCCAACCAATTCCTTTTTCTCTTTCTAATCATTTTCAACATCATTCTTTCTTCACCCACTCTTTCCAATATAATTTAATTTCTTATTCTATCTGTCCGCTTCACAAGTCCATTCTTCTCCATATCCACATTTCAAATGCTTCTATTCGTTTCTCTTCATTTCGTTGTAATGTCCATGTTTCTGCCCCATATAATATCATACTCCACATGAAGCACTTCATTAGTCTCTTCCTTAAATCTTTTACGAGAGCCGCAGAAGATGCTCCTTTGTCTATTAAAAGCTTCTTTAGCAATTGGAATTCTTTTTTACTTCCTGGCAGCAGCTCATGTTACTCATGGCACACTGCATATATTTGATTCTGTTCACTTGCTCTACTGCCTCATTTCGAATTCGAATGTTTGCCTTCTTTATTTCTTTCGGTAACAATGGTCTTAGTCTTGTTTGCATTTGTCTTCATCCCATACTACTCACAGCTGCCATTTAGTTCGAGTAGCAAATCCCTTAGTATAGTGTCCTCTTTTGCTAACATTACCATATCATCAGCAAATCGTATGCACTTTGTTCTTCTTTCTCCTACTATCACCCTCCTATGTTCTGAAAAGAATTTACAACAATAAGATAATATTTTGAAGTATTGAGAACATATTCACAAAATAATTTCTGAGAAAATACAGTTTGTGGGTGGAATAAGCTGTGTTTGTGCAGAGATGAATATGCTTTTGGAAGTAGGACTGGGAAGGATATTCTACAAATTACACCTTGAGTGTAGTTACCCTTTACTTATAAAATTAACCTGAAAGGAAAGATGGCATACACTAGCCGTGGCGAAAATGCAACTCACGAGCACATTGTGGCTCGCAATGATTGCTGTGCATTTCTCTTGCTTTCTGCCTCTCACAACCCCCACCCTCTCACTCACTGGAGTCAAACTCCGTTCCATTTGTATTTGTCTCTGATCTGCGAGTGGCATATCTTCGGAATGTCGCTCTCGAATGTATGTACATCTACAAAAACGAAAGTTTCAAGTAGGATGGGAGGACGCATTTTTTTGCTGCCAATATGAATGAGAATATTAAATGTATGATTTGTTCGTAAGTAATACGAGGAAAACGGTTGTATAACATAAAACGGCATTATACTACATGTTCCTGATGAAACATTAAAAGTTTAAGTGTTGCTGTTGTCGTCGTCGTCGTCGTCGTTGTTGTTACTATCTCTGTACGTCGATCCTTTTTCATCAGATGTACGAATAATGCGGTTAGATCTTCAATTTAAACTCACAGATTTACAATGTGATGTTAAATGAAAGCTAGATGTAAGGACTTGACAAATATTGAACTTTTCAAATCTTTGCCAAAAAATAAATATCCGAAGCTTCGTTCTTTCGCTTTCTCTTTTGAAGCCATGTTCGCTACAACTTACGTTTGTGAAAAAAAAATCAACAATTAAAATAGTAAAAACCAAATTTAGATCACGACTGACAGACAAATACCCTCGTGATCAACTACGACTGGCAGTAAGTGACATAATTCCTGATTTTGAAACTCTGTCGCAGACATTCTGAAGACAGTTAATTTTAGATTGTGATAATGTGTCCTTCTTCAGTTCTTTCTTCGTTACACATACTAAACATTAGTTTGTAGCCTTGAACTGTATAAAATTGTATTTAAGTGCTTGACGTAAGGAAAATGAAAATCCGTTAATAAGTCAGACGGTTGCTTCACTTCCCCTTCGGGTGTCCGCCCCCCTCCATAGGTGCTATGCACGTTGCAGGTTACACAGTAGCTCGGTGTACGATGACATTTTCGCCACGGCTGGCATACACAATTCATGTAATACAAATTTCTGAGGGATACCGGTCTAATTAGTTCTTGCGTAATATTATAGTGTCCCAAGATATACAGTATATTATAATTCACAATTGTAACTAGTTTATCAATATTCATGTAATTTATTTTCTCATGCAATTTAAGTATTTAAATTCGGTATTATTTTAGCTTACACATATTTTATAGCTTCGATTTTATCTTAGGTATATGATTTTCTTTTGTGTTAACATTATGTTATTATGTATTTCCTTTTCACCTTCTGGTTGAGTGGAAGAAAAGACCTTAAGACCTTAACTCTGCCACAGTAAATAAAGTATTATTATTATTATTATTATTATTATTATTATTATTATTATTATTATTATTATTATTATTATTATTATTATGAGGAAGTATGAAAAGTTTTATGTCGTCTTGTCTTTTATTGATTTTTATTTGTATGGTATGAATATTATTTTGCCGGAAGGAAATAGTTCACACAATATTGGAAGTAAGGAAATAACTTGAATTCCAATGCCTATGACAAGATTAACAAATCATTTTTATAATTTTCATGCCAAATACACTTGTAACTCAGACCAATTTAGAAATAGAAGTTAACTTAAATGCATAGGATTAACGCAGAGTTGTTACAGGGTTGTCGTTTGTCTTAAAGAGCTGATTTATTTCTATAGAGTATTATCCATATAAGCCATTGAGAAGTGAAAAGAAAACGATAAGTTGTTTTCCTATCACTGAAAATAAATTAGCGAAATAGTTATATGACGTACTTTGTAAGAAATGCGTGTTATTATTCGGTTGAGAAGCTTTTATCATCCAGTCTGCTGTCAAAAAATCTGAAAGTTAGAATTTATAAAACAGTTATATTACCGGTTTTCTGTATGGTTGTGAAACTTGGACTCTCACTCTGAGAGAGGAACATAGGTTAAGGGTGTTTGAGAATAAGGTGCTTAGGAAAATATTTGGGGCTAAGCGGGATGAAGTTACAGGAGAATGGAGAAAGTTACACAACGCAGAACTGCACGCATTGTACTCTTCACCTGACATAATTAGGAACATTAAATCCAGACGTTTGAGATGGGCAGGGCATGTAGCACGTATGGGTGAATCCAGAAATGCATATAGAGTGTTAGTTGGGAGACCGGAGGAAAAAGACCTTTAGGGAGGCCGAGACGTAGATGGGAGGATAATATTAAAATGGATTTGAGGGAGGTGGGATATAATGATAGAGACTGGATTAATCTTGCTGAGGATAGGGACCGATGGCGGGCTTATGTGAGGGCGGCAATGAACCTTCGGGTTCCTTAAAAGCCATTTGTAAGTAAGTAAGTAACTTTGTAAGAATGTGTATATCTGAAACAGTAAGGCTGTTCTACATTTGAAAGTACACTTGTGCGAGATCGTGCGTATTTGCTTGGTTTCCGCACAAAACCAATCCGCGGAAAGTCTAAAATTCCACATTCAGTATTCCCAACCTAACACACATAACAATTTCCCTCTTCTTACTGCTTAAGTGACATATTGATTTTACTGCTTTAGGCTTTTAACATATTATTTTTAGAGACGTTCAATACAGTAATAATTATAAATTGGAAACTTACCACTGCCATTTCACCTAAATTGCACTGTTAATTATTGTTCTTAAACATTTGCAAAAATTAAGTAAACTCTACAACTCCACTAAAGTTACTGCATTCGTGATGCAAGTAACATTAAGGAAGCCGTGAAAAAATCAACAAGATTCCAGACTCATCATGGCGGCATTTATAGACTGGGGGAAAAAAAAAGACAGACGTATATCACGGCCTGCTGGAGTATAGTAAACACAGAAAACATTTTAAAGCAACAATGTTGAAGATAGATATTTTTGTTTTGCAAATTTGCCGTCATTGAACAGAAACCAAGATGGAGATTTCATTGCAACTAATTAGAAATTCCTCTTTCAGGTATGTAACAAACGATCTTCGCACAAAATAATGTACGATACACGAGCGGTATGTTTTCTTTCAATTCTCGGAAATTAAAAAAGCTCAACTACGTTTCGCTTTTTCAAACTTTTCCTCGAACATGAAAACTTCAACATACCGCTCTTGTAACGCATATTACTATTGTATTTCCCTTGTTGCCAATTAGGAACTCACGCACTTAAAGCCGCAATGTCTTATATGTCCTTTATTAATATTATTTTTTTTCCCCCTTTACCTTTCTAATAAGTATTGAAATGATATGATATAGGCTAGATAATTTACATTACATAAGAATCTAGTTATTATTTTTAACTTTCTGCTGTTGAAATAAAAACTATGAACTTAGAACTCTACGGATGATTGACACGAAGTGGAAACTAGTCAACTAGGTAATTTACCACAGCTTTCATTTTAATACGAGAAAGTCATTATAACTAAATTCGTAAGTGATACAAAATGTTAAATGTGTGTAATGGAGATGAATACTTTAACTTATATTAGTTTTCTATACCTCTGCTGTATTTCTTCCAGTGGAAAGGAATTCGCAAGGATTGTGATGATTGGAGAATTTGGGAAGTATTTGAGTATATTTAACAGATTAGTATAAGGGCTATTGTTTATTGTTGCAGACAACAGTGGATATGTTCGTGATGAAAGTGTGACAAAATTGGTTCGTAGAATCTTTATGTAATCAGTTACTTTTTGAATTTAATTATAAAACTTTAAAATCTCGACGATTAATAAATAGTCAAATTTTACCCTATAAGACTGTTAACGGTATATTGAATAACTGTGATTTTCTTAAATTCCTTCAGTTCAATGTAAAAAAAAACAGAATAAGGTCATAGGCAACCTTTTGTTATTCCCATTCCTAGAACTGTTTTCTTCAAGAACTCTCCATTGTTTTTTATGTGTAATACTTACAACTCTCTGTCTTTAAACTGTGATTCTCAATTAGATTTCAGTTTGGCAGTTGAAAAATTTCATAAAATATTAAAAAGAATTGTATTTTCTTAGATATTTAAATTATGAAGAAGTGTATTATAATGTTTTTACTCTAGATTTTAAATAATTTTGCATCATTATATTGACATTTGCAATATTATATTGTATTTTCTTTCTTTCGTTTGTGTTGTTTGTTTTGTTTTGTTTTTTTTTCTTATTATGTATTTTGTGTATGTATCTGTGTAAGCCACCTGTAATTGGAAGCCAGCTTCTGTTGGTGGTGGATTTAAATAAATAAATAAATAAATATAGAATATTAAGTTTGTATTATAATAGGCTATTATTTATTACATACGTAATACTAATTTACAAAAAGGAACTGGCCACCCTACCCTATTATATATATCCTGGCCATAAGTGGTGCCTTGTGAGGTTCATGCCTGTCTTCGGACCATAGACAAATAACAGAGCTTCGGACCAAACAACAACCAGTAAGAAAATTGTTCTACATACGGCGCGTTGAATGCCATCTAGGGGTTAGAGATGAGGGGCGAGCCCATTCATGACTTGTTTGAAAGTAGGGAATCGAAGACGCTAGGCGTCCCTCGTCTCTGACATTTCTCTCTCAGTCCATAGATGGCATGAGGGTTTATAATTCAGAGTGAACAATCGATTTGCTGATCTTCGGTCAATGGAGACATCTACAGACAGTGTAGCAAACTATCTAGTGAAAGCTATGAAGTTGTTCCATTAATTTAATTTATCCACGATAATGCCTATTAATCCACATTTATTGCAACCATGATAACGACAGTGCTTACCGCAGTGAGTGCAGTAATCAACTCACTACCGCACACAGTGTGGTAATCAACTCTAAATTTATGGGGGGAAAAAATCACATATTAACATAATACAGAATCCGGCAGAATGATTTCCCCGATTAGAAACATAAATAACAAGAGCAACATAGATCCTATTCAAAATTTTATTTTACCATCTTACAGAAGAATGTTTGCCATTTTGACATCACTTCGTCTTAAAGACACTATCATTGCTATCACGAGCTATATAATCCTCTCTTCCTGAAAAAAACCATAGCTCTATTATTCCAGATTGTGCAACAGGACACCAAACGGTAAAGGCTGGTTCACAATAAACCGGGAACGGAAACGAGAACGAGGACGGAAATAATGTTAAAATAAATATATTTAAATGTAAGCATTAACAATAGTGAATTGTGAATGTTGACATCCAAATACATATATTTTAACAATATTTCAGTTCTCGTCGTTTCCGTTCCCGCTTTATTGTGAACCAGCCTTAACACGCTAATTGTGGAGGGGTCGCTGATGCATTTCTCGAGGGTTTTCCGAGGACCAATATGAAATGTTTTGTTTGCTGACGCAGCCCGACAAATGAAAATGAGCTTAGACTAGGGTTGCCAACTAGCCGGAAATTTTGGCGGATCTCAACATAAGACCAGTGGCCGTTATGAACCCCTTACCGGCCCTACTTGTGCCCGGTAATTTTATTAAACGAGTTTGAGAACTTGTGATAGCAGCTTTTATCATATATGCTAAAAGGGATTTTTCTCTACTTCGTGGGACATTTGAAACTTTAATTCAGAGCAACGGAAGATAATATGGGAATTTTTAACTATTCTTAGACTAAATATTTGATGGTTGTATACCAAAATGGAAGAAATTTTAAGTATCAGATCAAAACTAAGGCTGCAACTAGATGAAGATTTACTGTATGATGAACTGTGCTTTTTAAATGTCGCGGATTCTTCCTTTGTGAAAAATGCACATTTGACAAGTTGTATAAAATAGTGTAAATATTTTCAGGATAGGGAGAAATCTCCACAAATAAGAATGATAGTTCAACACGTGTTTCCTATGCCTGCAGGCAATTCTTTTGCGGAGTGTGCATTTAGTATCATGAATATCTTGTGGAATAATGGGAGGAATCGTTTACTTATGGATATAGTAACAATTGAACTTTGTACTACGGAAAATATTAAATTTAGTTGCGTAGAATTTTATTGCTTTATAGGAAAAGAAAAATAAGTTCTTAAGGTTTTGGTATTAAGCTCCAAATACAAAATTATAAAGTGCATTTTTGTATTGTATTGTATTGCATTGTATTTATTAACATTCTATGGTATGGCTGGGCGGAAGAGAAGGCCTACTGGCCTTAGCTCTGCCAGATTAAATAAATAAACTATTATTATTATTATTATTATTATTATTATTATTATTATTATTATTATTATTACATTGCTTCACAGCTACAATATGAAATAAGTCAAACGAAAAAAAAAAATCTTAATAGTACTATAAAGTCTTAATTTATAGTTACAGTCTAGTTGAAATATATGCAGAAGAGGTTTACAATATAGGGTAAACATTGGTAATTTCGTGATGGTTTCATGAAAACTAATTTAAAATGCAAATGTGTAAATATATCCTTATTCCGATTTTTTCATCTAAAAGACGATAACTTGCTGTACAAATCTGGAGATATAAAAGATTGGATACGTTCTTGAATATGTGCCAAAAACCACTTTTACAACTTAAGCTGAAAGGTTGGTTATTTCGTGATAACCTTGGTAATTTCGTGATATTGCATTGATAATTTCGTGAGAGGTAGAAGAATTGTGAAAAAATTCATTAAAGTCAAATGAAATTCTCATTTATTGTTACAAGATTTCAAACATAGTAATTCCGTCTAATATTCATACCAAGAAAACATAGAAATACATATCAACACATAATAAGAATGAAATCAAAGTAAAAATTGAAACTGAAAAGGGATCTTCTTTGCCCTGAAAGGGTGAACACTTTTATTACGGACTTTACTATAGCCTATATTACTAGGGTAACTTCAAAAGTAATGCATAACGTTTGTTTAAAAATTATATTTTTATTCTACAGCTTTGCTATTTTCACAGAATGTAGATGCATCCTTAAGGAACAAAATGTCACTTTTCCACATAATCCCTGTCCCTTTCAACTGCCTTACGTAACCTAGGAACGAGGGCCTGTAGACCAGCACGGTAAAAGTCTGGACCAACACGTCTGAGCCACTTTTTAGCAGCGTGCACAAGGGAGTCATCTTCTAACCTCGTTCCGCGAAGGGATCCTTCAGTTTACCAAAGAGATGGTAATCGCACGGTGCCAGTTCAGGACTGTAAGGCGGATGTTTCAGTGTTGTCTATCCGAATTTTCTGATCTGGTCTGTGGTCTTGTGACTGACATATGGCTGTGCGTTGTCGTGCAATAGCAGAACATCCTGCTCCTCCCGATGTCGTCGAACACGACTCAGTCGAACTTGAAGTTTCTTGAGAGTTGCAACATACCCGTCAGATGTCCACAAGCAAGAGGCCTTCTGAATCGAAAAACACAGTAGTCATAACTTTTCCTGCCGAAGGTGTACTTTTGAATTTCTATTTCTTTGGTGAATTTGCATGATGCCACTCCATTGTCTGCTTCTGTCTCCGGTCCAAAATGGTGGAGTCATGTTCCATCTTCTGTCACAATTCTTGCAAGTAAGTCATCTAGCACTTATCATTGACACTTAGCATGATAACAAATCAAACAGAAGCTACACTGAACCCATTGCGTCTCCGTTTTCTTTTTTGTTATCACATCTTGTACTTCAGATTTCTAAAATTCCTGTTGTAATACATTGTATTCTGTTTTAAAAATTGTAACACTTAATGCTCAACAAAATTTCGCCTCAAACAGCTAAGATTTCTATCAGTAAAGCTAAGCCTATATGGCGACTACAGATGTATCTAAAATTCCAAAAACATTTCCTAAAATTTCATGAAGATACAATAAATCTTTGTACCAAATATCATATGCTTACCTTTAGTAATAAGCCTGTAATGTAGTTACAAACATCCACAAAATTTGTACGCCTGAGAAGTCGACGCAAACTTGCTCTCTCCAAACATAAAAGCTCGCTGAAGCAACTACAATAGTCACACAAAGCTTAGCTGTATGTTTCTGGAAACTGGACAACATATGCAATATCTTGGCGGAAATTTGGATCTCGTAAGACCATTGGTTAGTTCACAAAAGAGCAAAGAAAAAGTATCACGAAATAAGCACTGCCACGAAATTACCAATGTTTAACCTAATTTACTAGTACAACACAAAGTTTTAGTATCAATTTTATGAAGCAGTGTTGAATGTCATGAATTCACCTACAGAATGGAAGGTGTGAGAAATTAGGTACTTCTTTAATTTGGCCTTATTTAATCTTATGTTTTGAGTTTTGAGATTTGTTGGGCCAGTTATGTGGTGAGAACGGAAGACCATCATATCCCAAAAAAGAAGGGAGAAAGAAAGCTGGTAGGAAGACCACGAAACAGATGGTAGGATAGTATTAAGAAGAGTGGAGTTTCTCTCCTACTTATAAGGAACTGGAAAACAGCAGCTTTAGACAGGACGTATTAATATTAGAGGAAGAAATTTCGGCGGGAGCCATAGCTCGAAAATGAGCCTAAGCGTCATGGAAAGGAAAGTAGACTGATGGTAAATTTCTAAAGCCACATTTCTAATCGTTTCACTTCACTTCGCCGTAATATCCGAGTTTCTGCCTCATAAAAACCACATCCCACACAAAGTATTTTACTAGTCTCTTAGAGTGCTATTCATAGACATTTCGCTAGCCCGGGCTACGAGCGTGCTAAACAGGATTCATATCATATCATATCGCTGACACTGGTTTATGAATACGAAAAACGTTAGTGCGCTGATCATCCACCGAAAGCTCGCGCTAAGAATGTCTATGAATACGGCCCCTAGTTCTTTTCCAGAGATCCGCAGAAGATGCTTCTTTCTCTATTAAAAGCTTCCTTTGCCATTGCTATTCTCCTTTTGACTTCCTGGCAGCAGCTCATGTTACTGCTTATAGCAGGGGTTCCCAACCGGTGTTTCGCGAAATTTAGGCATTGAAAAATAAATTTTATGCCATCCAGAAAGTCTTTTTGCAACGCATTTTTTATTTACAACGAAATCTTTGATATGGTAAATTTTATTTTGAGACAGACTTTATCAATGAAACGTAATTTTATTTTGAGACAGACTTTATCAATGAAACGTGAATACTTGCAACATTGCTTAGTAATTCGTTTATGGTTCCCACTTGGTAATAAATAGGCTCCAGAGTTTAGATCGTCAGAACATAATGCTCAGTTTTTGTATGAGCGGTTGATAGTGCGACTATTTTATTAAAAGTGCTTTATTTAGATTTTATCATGGACAAATTTTTAATTCGAAATCAAGCTCTGGGTTAGAATTAGATAACAGCAGTGCTGTCAACACTTGTGGAGTAGCGGCTAGCGCGTCTGGCCGCGAAACCAGGTGGCCCGGGTTCGATTTCCGGTCGGGGCAAGTTATCTGGTTGAGGTTTTTTCCGGGGTTTTCCCTCAACCCAATGTGAGCAAATGCTGGGTAACTTTCGATGCTGGACCCCGGACTCATTTCACAGTCATTATCACCTTCATATCATTCAGACGCTAAATAACCTAAATGTTGATACAACGTCGTAAAATAACCTACTAAAAAAAACAGTAGTGCTAATTCAAATAATGTGCGCGAAATTTCCCATAAGGATTCATAAAAACTTATTGCACTTCGTAAATATAGTGATGACGTGATGAATACTTGCAATATGGTTTTACGTGGCGTGAATATGAATATATATATAATCAAAATCCCGAGTGTCTTATATGCGGAAATATTTTGTCAAATCAGTCGATGGTGCCGAATAAACTAGAAAGACATTTAGAACTATCATTTTCAACGTCATACTTGTGTGAATCAGCATTTTCTATCATGAAAATAGTGAACTCTAAATAAAGTAACAGACTGCTGCATTTTGAAGATGATTTACGTGTCCTGTGAACCTTAACACCAGGTATAGAGAAATACTGTGCAAGCCACCATGTGCAGACTTCACATTAATTTAAATAGGTGCGTTTTCAAAAACGATAATAAAAATCTTTTATCGTACGTCCACCATGGGTAGGTTGGGAATTTTGACACTTTACTATGTTTGTGTTTTTCTAATTCCATTCAAGTTGCTGCTTGTTTTTTTGTAGAATTTTCGATTGCGTGTTAACATCGACCTATCTACAACAGTGGATGTCGGACATTATATAGAAGTTATAAGTGTTTTCTTCTGGTGGAGCGCGCTGGAACTGCGTTCCGGCACTTTTTTTTTTTGCATTTTTCATCACGCAAGCGAAATATGTGTGAATAACTATATTTTTAATTTAATTTCTCTTTGAATTCCGCTTAGACCTTGAAAGTCTTATTTGGACGAAAAGGAGGATAAAAACGACAAAATTCCCGTGCAGTGAACAGTAAATTATGTTCCCGTACGGTATAAAATATTCTACACAGAGTTTCACCACCTTTTTCCTCCACAAGAAAATCACTGAGTGTTGTTATTACTGTACCGGTGTATTGTTGTTAATAAAAACAAATAAGCATGTCGCGATATCGTAGGCGTTCAGTAAAGTATGTCGTCAGTCAAGAAAGGTTGGAAACCACTGGCTTATACAGGAACATCATTTTATTTTTACTTCAATTTTTATTGTACCTGAGTTTTTGAATGTACTTCACTCCCACCCCTTCTACTAATGAAGTTCAAGGGTCCTCCAAACAGAAGCAAGGCCGCATATACAGTCATAGTAGCGTTACGTCGTAGTAAACTATACGTTCCAAAAATATGTTCGCGTTTTCCAGTGACGAAAGAGCTTTCAATATTTAATCATTTTCGTACAGGTACTGTCGTCCGTTTACCTACGTCGTATCCCGGTTTCCCCCACCAGCTTTTATTCGCCAGCTAGTGGCTTGGCTGTCTTAGCTCTTTTCTGAGAACATTAATTTCTGTTAGGAATTGGACGTCTACGTAATATTATACAACTATTTAAAATAACTTAAATAAAATGGCCACGTTAAGTAATCAACTGTCACGTGATTTCCTCCCTTTCTACGACCCTACGACATAACCATTTGGACGGACAGTGTAGATAGTAGAGGGTCTATGTCTGAGTAATTTTATCTTTTCGGATCGGGCAGAAGTAAAGATTGAATTTAGAGTACGTAAGGTACTCTTTTATAGAGTAGGTACAGAATTATTTCAACATGAGTTACTAGTACGAAGAACGAAATTGGTAATTGGTATTAGGTACAATAGTCTATAGTGAGATAATATGCACATTAGAACTGAAATCTGTATCGAAATGAACGCCCACCATTTTAAAAAATGTGTTTAAATATCCATATTATGATTATTTTTCAATTTAACTTCATTCTCTATAGTGTACGCTAATGTGCTGTAGACAGTATAATATACACTGCATAATGAATACGTCCACATGGACAGCTCAGTTCGTGAGTAAAAACACTCATTGTTAATACTGTACTGTATTTTGATTAAACAAAAACCTAATGAAAATTATCAAACTCAAAAGCGCAATATTTCCTAGTTTACTAAATGGATGAACTACTTTTCTTCCCTCCTATACCTAGTAAAGTGATTTGTTTGTATATTACGTTAGTATCAGCGAACTCCAGTCGTGGAAGGGGTAGCAAACGGCGTTGATCCAGAGGTATAGGCAAGTTAATATTAAAAATGTTAGTAAAAATAAAATGATGTCCCTGTAGTACACTCCAAGTGTTTGAAGCTGTCCACTTGCTCTCAAATTTGAACGTTTACCTTCTTCACTTTTCTTTCAGTAACCTTGGTCTTCGTCTTTTTGCATTAATGTTCATTCCACACTGCTCTCAGCTGTCGTGTAGCTCCAGTACTCTTGCTATCGTCTCCTCTTCTGCTAACAACGCCATAATATCATCAGTAACCATTTTATTTCGTCATATTCATTTAAAGCTACGGTTTCATTCTCAAGAGTCTCGCTACCTGACCACGATAGCATGTTCTGCTTTCCATTTCAGTCATGTTATCATCTCTTCGCAGTTTGCAAGGATAATCTTTTTTGCCCCTATTAACGACAGACCTGTATAATGCAACGTATTTTGTAATCAGAGCTCAATGCGGCTCTAGCTTATGTAGAGATCCACGTGGAACAAACAAGTTATTTCCGGAATAGTTTTAAATATTAAACGAGCCAGTCCCCTTCTTTGTAAGTGAATGACGCAAGTAGAATTGAATTAAAATCATCCCAGTTCTAACAATAGCTTAATGGCGCTCTCCTTTAATGGTGCTTCTTCACGTCATTTTCGTGGAGACTCAAGCTTGAAATACAGATAACAAGACAGAACGTTGCTTCATATAGCGCTGAGTGAGGAGATATGATTAGCTAAATTTGTGTGTGGTTAAGGAACTTGAATATTCCACTAGCCTGTAATTTATTTTTGAATACTTGTCTGTAGTTACTGTAGTGATTCAGTGGTATTAGATTTCCATGCCTTCATTTTCAGTTATTTCGAAACAATGTTGAAATTGGAACCGTGTGATTATGTTACACTGGATCGTGGGTCAGGTGTAACTTGAAGCTTGTTCAGTTGTGTAGTGTATCTCGCACTTTATATATTATTTTCCTATTCATTTATTGTCAAATTTTTGTAAGATGATGACCATATTCGTCATGAAATCTAGCTGTGACTTTTCATTATGTAGCAATAATTTACCAATGGAGTGTAAGAAACCTTTGAATTTCAACGAATCAGAGTCCTCTGTTTCTGAAATATTGTCGATTTCATGCTGTCATTTTTGTTTTATCCCTGATGATTCGCATTTGTTTCCGCAAATTAATGTGCAACACCATAACCTAATTATCAGTAAATTCAGAAATAATTAACCAACATAAATTTCCTCAGCATCAAGTAGGCTATACCTAATACATTTTTTTACGGAATGTTACTTCCATAATTGTACATTTAATTGCATTTCCACCTTCTTAAACTTCACTGTGTTTACAGTCAAAGTTATAGTTACACTATTACCACAGTCTAGTATAAAGTCACGAAGCTCAATATGTACGGAATATGCATCCATAGATAGTTACTAACCACTAGGATCGCTACTATCGCCTCATTACAGACAATGCGAAATAGTACCTGCACAGTCTATTGTTCCTAGTACCCTCAAAAATCAAGCTTCGTGACTGTATATACTATACTGTGCTATTACGCTGTTTGTCATTCATTTGTAGTTAAAGTAGTTACGACTAGGTGACTCTAGTTGTATTAGTAAGTAAAAACCCTATTTACTCGCATATTAAGACCCCTATTTTCCTTTTTTTTTTTTTTTTCTTTTTTTATGCTAAAAAGTGTGAAAGGCCTTATATGCGCGTATGACGTAAAAAGCAGTAATGAAATAAAGTTTTTAAAACTAGGCAACAGTAGGCCTGACTACGGAAATTAGTTAAAAAAATTCTAATACATTTTCTATGCGAAATTAATCAAATCTAATTTAAATAACACAGAATAACTCACTCACTTGTTACTAGTTTTCGCATTCACACCTGACACTGATCTGTTTCTCTTGAATGTCTTACTTTGGAAGTACGATATGCGAAAACCGGTATCATCAGTAGAAGAAGAAAGGAACTTTGTTATCTTTGCTGTGACAATGGAAGAACTAACGGGGCAGAGTCTCCGGTACGTGGAGGATAAACAGACAATGAGAGATGGTGTTCCTCTTTTTAGCGCGGAGATAATTGAAGTAACGTGACAGAGGACTGTTTCAGAAGCGATACTTTTCAATCTTTCCATAAGCATTTGTGATTGATAATATTTATTTATTTTATTTATTGATGCATAATAAATTATACAAACTCATGTACACAAGATTCTTCTCACGAGTCCGTACGGCCATTCGTGCTATAACTATGCACAGTTTGAATCTTCAAAACGAAAATAATACCTACTAATAATAAAATAGTAAAACAACAGTTATTATTATTACTACCGTTATCATTAATTATCACAATTAAAACTAATCTAATTTCAAACCAAATTTCACAAAAATAATGAAAATAAAATAAATGTAAGATATGAAAAGAGAGAGAGAGAAAAAAACACAGTGAAACATACTATATATATACATATATATATATATAAACAATTCAATTCCTTATTGAAACTGCACGAAATAATCCAACTAATAAATATAAAGGCAATACATAAAAAACCATACACACGCAATAAATTTAAAAAAAGACACAATTAAAACAAAAAACATTATCCCCTAATTATTTTTTCGCTCAATGTTAATATTACTCATTACAACACTAATTAATAACTCTTTCCCTTGATTGATAATATACACTACTGTGCAAAAGTCTTAGGCATGGATTCAAAACCTATAGCCTTGTATTGTACATGTATTGGAGGGGTCAAATATGCTGATATACCAGGTGAACCGTAAGTAATGTTATTAAGGTATTTAAAACAAAATAGTTTAATACAATTTTGTTTGTTTTTGCTTTCTTTTCGAGATAAATAATTGTTCTATATGAAATATTTCATAGCGTGTTTTGGAAAAGCCATTTAATTCCCAGTACGCTCAGTCACTTTAAGAGAGCAATGTATTATGATTGTAAACTATTAAAAGAATTTTAGTTTTGTCCTTTAAATACCCAGAAAGTTCGATGCGGAATAAATGTAACTTTTCAATCTGAAAGAATTTAGAAATGTAACTTTGTGACAAGGAATTACATAGATGTGAGGTGAGACTGTAAAATATGAATAATAGCATGTTCTATGAAGGGGTATATTTGGCGTACCATTGATAAGTGATCTGGTATTTAAATCGTGCCTAGAGTACAGTTAAGAGAAACGAGATGATAGATAATTTCGTGATGTGTGCAAAATTCGAAAGAGTAAAGACAAAGATTGTATTATTCTATGTTTCTTGAGTCGGAGCCACGAAAGACTTGAGAAGGACGGTAAAATGTGATCATATCGCCGGATATTGCATACGTATCTGATGCACATAGTCTGAACACGCTGTAACTTGTCCGACAGTTCAGAACTTAGGTCACTTAACAGAAGATCGCAATAATCGATGTGCGTCGTTACTAGGGTTTGCACGAGAGTAAGTTTTAGTTCCGTAGGCGACTCAGACATTGAATGGAAGAACAGATTTTTGTTTTCGTTTCTTTAATTTGAAAATTCCAATTTAGATTGTTATCGAAATAGCAATCAAGATTTTTTACAACAAATGAAAAGCGGATTGGTGTGTTGTTAAGTATAACGTCTCGTTGAAAAGTGTAGGTACTGTGTATGTTTCAATGTATTGCCTGAAATTTTTATGAAACGACAGTTCATAATGATACAATTTCTGAATATAATCTTAAGTTATTACAAACTCTCATAGCAATTTAAATATATTTTGCATTAGTATTAAGTTGGACAAAGCAAACATAAAACTGTTTCGGTACCGCCAATGGAAATGGGAAATTTTCTAGAACTCGTGAAAGATAACACAGAACTAAAGTTCGAGGAATACGTAACATTTCATGCGAATGTGGTGGAGTATACATTGGTCAAACGGGCCTAGTATTGTCGCGATAAATTAGGTTGCACTAACCGGATAAGCCAGTTATAGAGGAACACAATGTCAATCGTGAACACCGGACTTTGTTTGATCGAACTAATGTTTTAGCTAGAAAGTCACGCTATTGGCAACTCACAATTACAGAGGCCATTGAAAATTAATGTGTTTCCCAGAACAATCAACATGGTGAAGGGTTTCATTTTGAGCAATATATGGAAACTGATTTTGTATGCTATTAAGAAATATAGAGAGGAAAGGAAAGATATTAAAGCCAAACAATAACTTGCACGTTTAACTTACAGCTATAATTTCAATTATTCACAACGCGCTTTGTTTAACGCAACCTTCATTAATGTAAATTCATTTTACACCATATTATAACTTTACGTATTATCCTTCGCATAGGCGGAGTTATGGGGGTGGGCACTGCTCCCCCAAATTGTCTGAACTCTTTTTTTTTCTATTAATGTTAGAAAATATTGAATTCAAAAGATCTTTTTTGCTTTTGTTTTGGGGTTAAGTTTCTCTTAAAATAATGAATTAATGTCTTCAGATCATGTTTTTGGACTATAATAGGCCTATTTATTTTCAATTTATGAATGTATAAGAATTTCTATACCTCATTTGAGGAATGGAAGCAGTGTAATGTTTCTTTTGTAACAGCCTGTACTCATGTATTAGAAGTCTGCAGGTGTTCAGGCCGCCACTTGGAGAAAATACATATGTATATGAATAAGATACTGCACAACAATGCAGATAAAAGAAAAATGATCCCAATATAATGTGTAAACTTAAAGACAAAATTAAATAAAATAATTAGAGTTTATATTTCATATGATAACTTCAGGAAGGTAAACTTCATATAGCACTGTTACGTAGTTTTATTGATGTATTCATGTGTTCCTGTACGAGAGAGAAAAAAGAGGGAGATTGTTTTAAGTTATGTCCTATTATAATTTGTAGCAGACCTACAGTTCAAGTCCTATACAACTCGGTCCGAAACATTGCGGATGTGGATGTAACACTGTAAGAAACATGCTCTCGAAAATATAGTAACCATATTCCGATATACTGTACCACAATCAAGCTATGATATAAATGATGTCCCCCGTAACCCCGTTATATGGGGATTCTACAGTTTTACTTTGTCCCCCCAAGGAAACGGTTCTCTCTCCGCCTATGATCCTTTGTATTCAGTTGCATCATGGGTATTGAATTACTGTTTATATAGTTGTCATTCATGCACTAATACTGCGATTTAAATATTTGGATTTTTCTTCACTACATTGTGCAGCAACAAATTATTTGGGAAACGTTTGGTTGGATAGAAATTTTTTTAACGTCAACGCTACAGTTACATATAAAAATGAATGGTTCCCTAAACGCTAGCAATTAGAATAAATTAGGAAAATTCCTCTTTACAGTTAAAATTAGGTGGAGAGAGAAGGTAAAAGCTCTGATGAAGTGTGATTTAGATGTTAAGTATTCTGCATCAGATATAAGCTACAGTGGATACAAAAAGTATTTGTATACCCTTGTTTTTTAATGTTCAAAGAAATAATAACGATGATTTTCTGAATACAAGTTTAGTAAGTAGCAGTATGGAAAGAACAACTTATATAATCAATAAAAATTGCATATAGTTACAAAATAAAATTACAAAACTAAAAGCTGCATTTTTAGATGTCAAAAAAGTATTTGCACAGCCAGTAAATTAAATAATAAACTCAAGCAACTAGAGAAGTCTCTCTCACTACTTTGTGTGCAATGCGTTGGCTTCAATCACAGCTTCTAGTCTTCGTGGCATGGAGTGCACTAACTTTCTTTTTGTATCGGGAGGAATTTTAGTCCAGTCTTCCATAAGAGCATTATGAAGATCTGTCTTGTTTGATATGCGGTGTTTTCTGATTTCTTTGCCCAATAAGTGCCATTAATTCTCAATTATATTCAAATCAGGTGATTGAGGTGGGGTCACAAGCCTTCTGGGTGTGTTATACAACAACCACATCTTTGTTATTTGAGCAGTGTGGTTGGGGTCGTTGTCTTATTGGAAATAATAATTTTTAATTTTTCTGCGCTAAGTAAATTATGGCGCAACAGCTCGATATACATTCTGTAATTCATTATTCCATGAATTATTGCTAAATTTGCCACACCAGAGGATTCCGTGCAACCCCAAACCAAGATATGACCGTCACCGTGTTTTACTGTGACATTAAGATTTTCCTTTTTCAGTCCCTGATTAGGTCTCCGCCTCACTGGCTTTCTTTCATCAGAACCAAATAGATTGTACTTGCCCTCGTCGGAAAAAATAAACTTTTCTCAAAATTCCAGGGGTTTATCTTTGTATTCTTTAGATCAATCCAGCCATTTCTTCCTATTAGTTTCACTAAAGTAGGGTTTTTTTTTCTCGGAGTTCGGCCATGGAATTTAGTACTATGCAAAACATTCCTGGTAGTCTGAAGACTAATCTGTTTGACCGACGTTGTAGAAATGTCAGCAGCTAACGTTACAGCGCTTCGGAATGGATCTTTGATGACAGTGTGAATTATTTGACGTCTCTCCCTAAGTGTAAGAATTTTTGGTCTTCCTGTTCGCGGTTTATTGACTGTTGTTCCAGTCTCTTAGTACTTCTTGCACAAATAACACACAGTAGAAAAAGGCAGGGACAGATCTTTTCCAATTTTACGGTAATTCTGGCCTTGCCAAAGTTGAAAAACAGTTCTACCCCGCATGAACTCTGGTAGCTCTTATGCTTTCGGACTCATGTCGCTTATTGGTGTTCTATCCTTCAATGCACATACTAATCCCCACTATAACATCAAATATTTCATTTGATGTGATTTAGCAATAAAATAGGACTTATGCATTTAGAGTTTTAATGTACAAATACTTTTTTTACTACAAGAAATTAAAGCTTTCTGATCCTTATTTCAATTTGTAGCTGTACGCAATTCTTATCAAGTACATAGCTCTTAATATTATTGCTGTTACCTGTTACAATTGTATTTATAAAATTTTCCTTGATATTTGTTTCAATATTAAGAAAAACGAGGGTATGCAAATACTTTTTGTATCCACTGTATGAAGAATATAGGCCCACAATAAAATATATAAAGATATCATTTCGAAAAACAAAATTTTTATCTTATTATTGAAGCGGGGTGTTTACTATAGGAAAAGACTAATTTAATGTAGTTTGGACAGTAATAGGAAGAGTATAAGTAATTGAATGAACTCCAGAAAAAAAGAAATGTTAATAATTTAAGTATAGGTTTTCACTAATTTTATTATGTGGTGATGGAGAGTTGTATGCTCAGGCATACCTATACCATGAATATGGTAGATAGATTAGTTAGGAAAATAATATTATTAAAATATTAAATTAAAAATTGATAATATTGCATTTTATTCTAAAAATGTTATATTTGTTCTTCAGGGTTGCAGAACTGGGGAAGAAAGGAGTGGAAGCATGGGGAAAGAGTTCATTTCCCCATGTGACATTTGGCTCCTCTTCTCTTCTCTTCTCTTCTCTCCTCTTCTCTTCTCTTCTCTTCTCTTCTCTTCTCTTCTCTTCTCTTCTCTTCTCTTCTCTTCTCTTCTCTTCTCTTCTCTTCTCTTCTCTTCTCTTCTCTTCTCTTCTCTTCTCTTCTCTTTCCTCTCCTCTTCTCTTTCCTCTCCTCTTCTCTTTCCTCTCCTCTTCTCTTTCCTCTCCTCTTCTCTTTCCTCTCCTCTTCTCTTCCCTCTCCTCTTCTCTTCCCTCTCCTCTCCTCTCCTCTCCTCTCCTCTCCTCTCCTCTCCTCTCCTCTCCTCTCCTCTCCTCTCCTCTCCATACAATGACGCGAGGGTTGAAGGGAAGGGATAAGTTACATGTTCGGCTTATGACGTATTCTTCAATTGCAGCACAGTTTTGCATCCCTGTGTTCTTAATTTCTAATAGTTATGCATTGTGTTTCATAATTATAGGTACAAAGTCACGGGTGAGTAGAGGACAATTATACAAGACAAAAAGTCGTAATAAACATAGGTAGGCCTACAGAAACCAATCGTTTCCGATATATGATGTCATCACTGTGGCCACCAACCGAATACACCTGGTATATTTGCAGTCTCATTTCTTACCTGGCAAACTTAATGGTCGTGTTTTTCCAACATGAGCCACGCGATATTTGGGTGATGTGCCTCTTTGGGAAAGGCACATGCTGTGATACATGCATGACGGAGCACCGGCTCACTTTTCTTTGAACGTTTGCGAGTTCTTATGCCCAAGCTACCACAACAAGCGTATCGACCATAGCTTACCAACACCACCCCGACTTCAATTCTCTGCTCTAGATTTTTTTGTTTGTGGATATTTGAAATGTTTTGTGTATACCAGCCCTGTTGTTAACCGACTCTGGGAATGCATATCAATGGTTGTCAACCGCATTAGAGACACGTCAGGAATATTCGAACGTGTACGATTGTCGAAGAGGAAACGCGCTGATGCCTGCCTTATCATGAAAGTTGACCGTATTGAGCACATATTACAACTCTCTTACTCCAGTGCATATCGAATTGCATTTTAATCCAGGGCACCTGTACTTACGAGATATAATAAAATCGCATAGTTTTCTGAAAGCGATGATTTGCAGTCCTATTTTTATTAGGACATTTTGCCTTGTTTCATTGCCCTCTAAAAGGGAATAAGTCACCTTCAGTTAGTTTTGAGAAAAACACAAATAACTTCTGAACACAACGAAATATAAACAAATTGCATCAAAAATTGTTCTATGACCCAATCATGACTACACAAGATATTTATGTAGAAAATATGTGTATTTCTCATATTTATATGCGGACGATTTTGCTATAACAATTACTGGATATGATAGATTAAAAATTATTAATGATCTTGATGCAATCAACCGAAAAATAGAAGATTGGTGTTCAGCTAATTCTCTTTGCTTAAATAAAGAGAAGATACAGAACTTTTCCTTATATTTTTCCTTAAACAATAGAATCAATTGTAAAGAATTTGTCAAATTTTTAGGAGTGCATATACAATCTACACGTAAATGGGATTGTCACATTGACATACTATCTAAGAAACTCATTTTTATGTTAAGGAAATTAAAAACAAGTGTTAGTGTTGAAGTGCTAAAATCCATATACTATGCCATCCATAGCCATCTGACGTATGGAATAATAGTTTGGGGTAATGATTCTAAAATAATAAAGTTATTAAAACTACAAAAGAGGTCAGTAAGAATAATTTGTAATGTTGATAACCGTACTCATTGTAAACCTTTATTTCGGAGACTTGAAATTTTAACTGTACCATCCTTGTATACTTTAAGTTGTTTAATGTATGTACAAACAAATATTAATAATTTGATTACAAATAGCTCAGTGCATAACTATTCAACTAGGCATAAAAATGATTTAAGAAAAGAACAATGTAACTACACTACTACTAATAGCAGCTTTGTAGAGATTTGTAAAAAGTTAGCCTATATAATGTTTACCAGATAATATTAGAACCTTTTTAAGAAAGAAATTAAAAATAAATTAATAGACTTATCATTATATAATATTGAAGAGTATTTTAATTCTATGTAGCTGTGTACCTTTTAAGGAGAATTGTCTATATAATATATTTCCTTGTATGTTACTTATGAATCTTATGTATCTTATTGCCTACTTGTAAATCTATCTTTTTTAACACTAGTATTTAAATGTTTTTTTTTTTTAACATGGCATTTTCCTATGCCGCATTGTACAGTCTTTGGAATGAAATAAATAATAATAATAATAATAATAATAATAATAATAATAATAATATAGAAACAATTTTTGTGTGTGGACTTGTTCTCCTTTCATATCTAACGAATTAAATTGTAAAAAGTATTAAACAAAATGTATCGCTAACTCTGTTATTCAAATCAAAAGCTTTATTGTATACCAATTTATGAACAATGTAGAGAGTAGCACATAGAAACATTCAAAATTGTTGGTTGTGAAATAAACCGAACAATATACAGTATTTTGAATTTTCTTATTAATATTCTGTGTTGTTATCAGTTCTGGGCCACTGTATGATCTCATTCCAGAATTCTTTCACTTCCCCAATTTCTTCACCAATTTCTTGATGTCCTCAATTTTGAGTTTATTTCTTCTAGATAGGAGGAACAACAAACTTGAATTTATTATGAGAAGGGAACAAGTCGTGGACTAAGCTGTTTTTCAAAGTAAACATGAAAACTAAAGTGTTGAAATCTGACTAAGGAGATGCGGGATCTGTTCCCTTTCCATGTAGAATTAAAGAGCATATTGAAATTAGTATGACTATAGTTTTAACTAATTTTTTCCGAAACTGGGACTTATTCCCTTTTCATATTTAGTGATTCAATTATGAAACGCTCTGCATAGTGGGTGATAGCGGGTTACGAACCGGACTGCATCTAGTCGACATGGCAGTTCTTCCAGAATGATGAATCAAACAAACAATCGAACGAAAAAGAAACAAAAAGATATTTGTATTTTTCATCACCGACAACAAATATTACAAACAGTCTACAATAAAATTATCTCTTGTAAGTTATGTTGTTCTATAGGGTATTTGAAAAGTCAGTACAAACATTAAACCGGTATAAATATTATAATATTTCAGATAGGGGAAAAAACAAAAACATCATAGTGTCGGGAAAACAACGGGGTTTACAAAACATTGGGGAGATGTCCGCCGTTCAAGAGAACGTACAGTATTCTGTCTGCGACACCATGCACAGCATTTTGCAGATAATGTTTTGGAATATTAGCAATTTCTTGCGAGATGGAATCTTTCAGTTGCAATAGGGTTGTTGGATGTGTCAGGAAAACTCGTTCTTTAAGGTAACCCCACAACCAAAAGTCCGCCGGACTGAAATCTGGAGATCGCGGAGGCCACATTGTTGGAAAGTGCCTACTGACGACACGATCGCCAAACATCTGCGTAATTAATTGTCTTGCAGGGATAAAGATGTTGGGTGGAGCGCCATCTTGCATGAAGATTATGTTTCCCACATTGTGATTCTTCAGTCTATGGATGACGAAGTTCTGTAACATACTATAGTAGCGCTCCCCGTTTACAGTAACAGTCTGTCTTATCCCATTATTGTTCACACCTATGGAGTAACAGTTAACGCGTCTGGCCGGGAAACCAGGTGGCACGTGTTCGATTCCCGGTCGGGGCAAGTTACCCGGTTGAGGTTTTTTTTCGGGATTTTCCCTCAACCCAATATGAGTAAATGCTGGGTAACTTTAGGTGCTGGACCTTGGACTTATTTCACCGGTATTATCACCTTCATCTCATTCAGACGATAAATAACCTAAGATGTCGATAAAACGTCGTAAAATAACTTACTAAAAAAATTAATGGTGGAGTTAACACGCGTAATTGAGGCTCTTTAAATAGCGATGTTTGAAATATGTTAGATTACATAGCACCAATAATAAAATGTATCTTTATCGCTGTTTTTTTCAGAAACCGCAAATCCAATTTGATTAAAATTTTTCAGAAATACTTATTGTACTGTATTATACCAAATAGCGGTCAATTATATTGATACGTCTTGAAACTCATTAATAATGCATGTTAAATATTTTGAAAACTTATTGGAAATGTTGAACATGACGAATATTTTTCTTACACAGTACTCAAAGGAATGGTTTCATATTCCTTTATTGAAAAATTATGAAGAGATGCAAATTTATTTTATGCTAAAAATATTGCTTATGTCTTCAAAAGTTTACAATAAGCTAATATGGAACAACTTTTTAGTAAAAAAATATATATCGCATATTTCATAGATTTGCAATAAAATAATATACATAAATGTCTTTGAGCAATGTATGATAGTAATGCAGATGTGACATTCTCTATTCATCATATTGTAATTAATATCTTGCTCCTAACATGTATGAAAAATATTCAGATTTCTGCCTACTACAGTTTTGAGAAAAGGTACATTAATACTTAATGTTTTGTGTTACCGAAAAAAAAACGTAATTTCAAAGAAGTCATCAGTATAGCTAAACATTCATCCAATCGGAATAAAACTCATGTGGCATATGCAAAACATGTAGGTTCAGATTTCTGGAAAACTTGGTCATTTTTGGTTGAGTAGTTTCTAAGATAAAATAATTTAAATGGTAACCTGTCAGTTTTGGTCATTTCAGTTTTCAACCTCACCTTAAAGTTTTTGCTTCTTTTCACCATATTTATTATTTAGCAGTTTAAAAGTGGACATCTATATCCCTTCCACCCCATATATAACTCCGTGAAGTTGGAAGACTCATCTAAGGCACGAAAAAAAAAATTCCACAAGTTTAAAACCTAAATGAATAGGAATTGTTCTCTGCCTTCCTACAGTTTGAAGTTGTCTTCCATGGTAATGAGGAGAGTGGAAAAATGGATTTTAATAAGGACCTTCAAGTTTACTAGACAGTTGAGTTGAAAGGGCAGAGTCTTTTACTATTTATAGTTTATTTATTGTAAAAGGTAAAAAATGCATAAACTTGGTCAAAAAGTGTACATATATTAAAATATAAAAAGGTGTGAATGAAATATTATTTTATTATTTAATATTCGAATGGCCCACGGTTGTGTCCTATAAACTGTAAGGACACAATTATTATATTAATATCTTCTTGATGTATTTCCTAAAATTAATAATGTTACTTGTATCTTTTACATCAGGTGGTAAACTATTATATTTTATATCGTGCATAAGGTAAACCATCTGGATTATTTTTCTGATATTGCCTTTTTAAATAATATTTTACTGAAGGATATTGGGGCCGTTTGCGTTCAGTCATTGATTGTTTAAGTAAATTACAATATTTTCCAACAGTTTGAACAAAAGTGACGTTATCAGGAATGACTAATCAAGCGAAAGTGTTGAATTTATAGTTTTGAAGAACCGAATACATTAGAACAAGTAGTTGCTTTAATTATTTATACTATATTGTGACGTATTCAAAATATAAAGATGTTCATTTTAAAATTTAAATATTAACTATTAGTGGACCGATTAAAAGTCATATGAAAACAGCGATCAACAAACTAAATATAGGTTCTATCAAGTTATAGCAGTTCATTTGTTAATTTTATTTATGAACCAGAAAAGTAGACTCCGTCAAAGAACCAACTGAAAAAAATAGAAGCATCTGAAATGAGATTTATGCGCGGTATGGCAGAATATTCCAGTCTTGATATGAGAAGAAATACAGACATACGAGAAGTACTGCAAATATTTAGTGTTGTTGAAAAGATAGAAGAATATAGCAACAAATGGCTGTAAACTCTGTACCGAATGGAGTGTAACCGAATAACCAAGCAACTCTTATAACCAGAAAGGACATAGAAACATTGGAAGGTCGAGGAAACGTTGGATAGATCAGTTTTAACCTGCTTATCGTCGTTTTTATGAAACCTCCTATGTGGCAGTACACAAAATGTTTCAGGAGGAAGAAAAAAATAATTCAAAATCAATGAGCGTACGCAAGAATATTTATTTATTTACTTATTTATTTAACATGGGGATTACAAACTACAATATTAAGAATACAATTACAATTATAATTACAATTAATATTAAATTTAAAAATAGAATAAAAATCAAAGTACTAACAGATTAACTGATTAATAAAGGCTAGACAGTTTATTGTGGAAGTTAAGAAGAAATAAACATTTTTATTAAATAGGTAAAAATTAAACCTACTCTACGCAGTAAGAAAATTCTTAATAAGTTTGTTTTTGAACACTGCTAAATTCAGACAGTCTCTGATGTCACTGGGTAGGGTATTCCACAAGCGCGATAGCGAGATTGTGTATGATGATGAATACAATGGTGTCTTATGTGTTGGTATGGCTAGTATGCGGCTATTTTGCGTGCGTGTGAAGAGATTATGATATGATGACAGGTAACTGAAACGGGAGGCAAGATATGTAGGTGTAGAGGTGTGAAGGACTTGGAAAAGGAGAACAAGGGAGTGAAAATTTCTACTTTCGTTAAGCCGTAGCCAGTTTAGAGTTCGGAAAGGATGGGGTGATGTGGTCAGCGCGACGGACATCGCAGACGAAACGAACACAAGAATTATGAACACTTTGTAATCTTTGCGACTGGTTGACATTGAGATCAGTCGGTAGAAAATCACAATAATCAAAATGGGGCATTACTTGTGTTTCCAGTAGTATTTTTTTAGTGATAGCGGGAAAAATTTTCGAATGCCGTTTAAGGAATGTAGTATGGAAAACACTTTTTTGAAAATATGAGTTACTTGGTTATTCCAGTTTCAATACGTATCGAAGTACATTCTAAGGTTTTTAACTCAGGAAGCAAAAGGGATTATTGTGTCGTTTAATTTGACTGGAAGAGCATGGGTAATGTTGCATAATAGACGTTTATGTCCCACTAGGATTGCTTGTGAGTTTCTTACATCGAGAGTCAAACCAAACTTTCTGGCTCATGCAGATATAGATTCAAGGTCCTCGTTAAGATTGTGTATTGCGTCATTGAGTGAGTCAGGGGTTGTATGGATATATGTAGATTTGTAAATCGTATGCGTAAAGGTAATGCTTACAGTGCTGTAGAGTCTAAGGGATGTCATTTACGTAAATAGTGAATAGTAGTGGTGATAGAACAGATCCCTGTAATATGAAGTAATTCGGTAGAAAACGTTGGTGAATATGATGAATGTAAGTTACATCATCGAGGATCAATATAGGCCTTTTGGTATTTAGTTAATTTTTTCTTCCTCCTCAAAAATTATTTTCTGTACTGCCACATGAAAACAACGACGGTATGAATCTGAACAAACCACTCGCTTTAATCCATGAGTGTTGATGATGATGATTATGATGATATG
Source organism: Periplaneta americana (assembly GCF_040183065.1). Classification (NCBI taxonomy): domain Eukaryota; kingdom Metazoa; phylum Arthropoda; class Insecta; order Blattodea; family Blattidae; genus Periplaneta; species Periplaneta americana. Next base: position 86,057,254 of record NC_091128.1, read on the forward strand.
ACAATGACGAACTAAGAAAAGTAAGAGGGGAAAAATTTGGAGGGTAGGGATTACGTCCGTAGTCCATTTCTTTCAGGTCTTTTCTAGACATTTATCTTAGCGCCCGAGGGATGAAACGGAAAAACCATGAGCAGGATGAGTTGTCGTCCTGACAAGCCAATTGGCTTACTGTGAGAGTCTAATGAGATCCGGAGTTTCTTGGCGCTTGAGTCATGCGAGGAATTGAAATATAGAGATGAGGCTCCTCTTTCGACTTTAGGAACTTCATCCTAAAATAAAAATGTGACAAATGTTCCCAAATTGTGTGTGAAACATAGACATTTTTAAGTTAAAATGTACGTTGCGGGGGAATGAACCACTGCAGCAATATCTTAATGATTTGGAATGTAGTAAAAAGGGAAGGATTTGTTCAGAGCATCATGATAAACCATTAATACGCTTTTAACATTTATATGAACAGAGGATTTAGAAAACATCATCATATACGTAAAACTATTACATATAAAATTAACATTAAATGTATATGTCTAAACCGTACAATATATGAACTTGAATGTTTTGTTTTTGCGATTGGAAAGCATGTCTGTAGTACGCACAACGGAAAATAAAATTTCATCTCTTTGAATTTGTATTAATTTATTTCATTTATGTGTCTTGGATAGGCCTAATAATTAGAAATAAATAAACTACAACTTGCGAAGTAAAGGAATTGAACTGTTACCAAACTCTTAAAAAGTAGTCTACAAGAAAATACGTGTTATATTAGTGATATTTATTTTTAATTCCTTTTTAGCCACCTGAAACAAATAGCTACACTATTTATATTGCCTTAACATTCAATATCCGATAGATAAATGTATTATCTCATAAATAATTGAATAAATTAAAAAAATGCATATTATGTTACTAGAAACAACGTGAAAGTTATAACATTTGTCAAAGATATTTTTTAATTATCATAGAAACAAAACTCATCCAGATTTTTATATTGACTATTACACTCTTACTGTCCCGCGCCGTGGCGTCGCGGTCTAAGGCATCCCGCCTAGGACTCGCGTTACGGAATGCGCGCTGGTTCGAGTCTTCATGGGGGAATAAATTTTCTCATGAAATTTCGGCCAGCGTATGGGACCGGTGCTCACCCAGCATCGTGATGCACTTGGGGAGCTACGATAGGTAGCGAAATCCGGTTGCGAATACCAGCTATAACGGCTGGGAGGATCATCGTGCTAACCACACGATACCTCCATTCTGGTTGGATGATCGTCCACCTCTGCTCCGGCATGTGGGCGTGAGGCCAGCAGCCGGCTGGTCGGTCTAGGCCCTTCATGGGCTGTAGCGCCACGGATTATTATTATATTATTACACTCTTACTACGTTATAGTACTTTCAACCAATAAAACGGTACGGAACAACGTGTTTCAACCAATCATGGCTGCTTATCCTACAAATTTTATCACGTCCCTAGGATATGGTTTTTATCACCTCCCCAGAATTTTGTTTGTTTTTATCACCCCCCTAGCATTTGTTTCTTTGTTTGCCAGGATTGTATTTTCAATAATTGTATTTTTTAAAATTATTCATATTTATTTCATTATCCTTAATTAAAACTTTTCTATTGTTTATCTTGTTTATATTATTTAGGTTATGTTATAACTTCTGCTGTATGAGATTATGGATAGTCACATATCAGAGTTTGTTTAATATAAAATATTGATTTGAAGTGGAATGCAACTGTTTTAATAAAAATGAAACTGAATCAACAAAGCCTTCTTGACTAGTAATCGTCTATAGAGTTCATTGAAGATTGTATAGTTGGCACAACTAATAATAAAAGAACAGTTAATCATAACACACTACTGCCATCTAGCGGAATATTTGTAATGTTGAGATGATGCAATAATACATTTTCAAGACAGTTAAGTATTTCAGTAAGTCAAATAGTATTTTATTGTATTAGAGTACTTTATTTCTTTTAATCTTTATATTCCGTGACTTTCTTCTAACGGTGTAATAGTAAATTAAATTCCACTCGGGTTTTGATTTTCTCTAGATAAATCAAAACCTTTAGTGAGATTAATGTTGATAATTAGACAGATTTACCTATATGTAAAATAGTAGGAGGTATTGTAACAATTGCTGATATGCTAAGTTCATGAACTGTACGTAGACTGTGTAAAAAATTATTGCTGTACTGCATAGTATACTAGGTCGATTAAGTAAAATAAAATTAGATTTTTAATTAAACGGCCTCGTGAAACGTATGAACAATATTTAGAAATATGTAGCAAAACTCATACATTAATATCCGTTAATATTCCAGAAAAATTGAGAACTTGAACAATTTTCACTTAGTATGTTCTGGAACTCATTTCACACATATCAGCATATCAAATCGCAGATAACTGTCGTTCAGGAGTTAAATGGAGGTACAGAAGAATCGCCTAAATTCTCAGTCACCAAATTATCTGGAGCTGTTAACTACCTAGAACATTTTCATCTGCAACTGATGATTAGTACCATAAAGGAAAGGTTGATTAACAACTAAAATAGGAAGTTACATTACAGAACTTTCAAGAACAATTCTTCGATTGCTGATCTACTTATCTCAACCACTGTACAAACTTGGAACGATGAACACTTCCAACTAATCGTAAAGGTATTGCAACACTATATTTTGTTTTTGGTGCTTGATGGTTGTTTAGAGCTTCGAAAGTTACATTTATTACTTACAGCACTTCTTGAATGACACAATGAACTTTTTACTTCTATGCCAGCAAAAAATACTCACCTCCCACTCAGAATGAAAGTGATATGTCTTCTGTTTCTTACTCTAGCTCATCTTCCCTTACTGAAACTCCAACAAAAACAACGAAAACAACAGTGACACGACAACTCCGCGGCCAACAAGATGAAGATTACAGCAGTACAGCAGTGCTCTCATTAGCTGATGAAAAACGCGGTGTTGCCAGCTCACTCGAATGAAACTTATTTCAGTAAGCAGTCTTGTTTTTACTCACAGGTGACTCACCGATAACTGAAACTAACTTTATTCATTATTTCTGGTAAAGAGCGAAATTTAACGAGCATGGAAAGTGAAATATAATACTGACGTGTGATCTTAGTTGTGATATACGTCTTGATTTACCGATTAATCGCGATCGATGGGTTGGCAACCACAGTTGAGGACCGTGTTTGCAAAACTTGCTAACCATAAAAACTAAATTTTATAGGAAACACAAACAACTGAAATAACTGCAAGTTTTACTATAGCTCTCACATAACAGAACGCAAGTTTTGAAAAAACGAGCACACTTTGACACACTACTATGAAGGAAATAATAATATTTTCCTAAGAAGCCTTTAGCATCATGTAGAGGCCAGTCTTATGTTAACTAATCCACCAAAATATTAATTTTGAAAATTTTGCAGTTAGCAAGTTTTGCAAAAACGGTCCTCAATTGTATCCAAAACGAAAAGTATAAGGTTATTCTAAAGTAAGTTCCCAGTTTGAAATGGCTATATCTTCTCTACATATTAACAGTTTGATTCCATATAGATACCATTATGTTTTAGACCAGGGATGGGCATAATGTGCCCACTTACACTGTAAGCAGTGTCCGCGCGGGACATTACGCTCATCTGTGCTTTAGACTTTTAGCATTTCGTTGCTATGGTAACTATGTACATATTAACAGTTGGTTTCATATAGATACCATTACGCTTTAGACCGCCCAATTTCAAGACAAGCTTGGAATTGAGACCTCTGCCATTGGTTGAATAGCAATTATACTTCTCTCCTCCTCCGCCGGAAATGTTTATATCTCCTGTCAGACATTATGGGACGAAGTATAGGTAGTCACGATTAGTAAATTTTGGCATTGTCCTTAATTGGTTTCAGCTTTAGAATTCTACGAAAAACTGGCATAAGAATTGCTACTGCTGAGGTACAACGTAAGAACGCAGAGGGTGTACAATTGCCGAGCAACCCTTAAGTGCAGCGTTGCCAGATTTCCCTGAAGATTCCATCACACTGCAAATGCGTTTTTAATCTGTTAATTTTAATTGTGTACGTTATTACACAAATGAAGTATTTTTCGAAGAAATGACAAAGGAATATTTTTTCGGCTTGTCCTTTGCGTTGATATCCTACCACTCATACGTCTCGATACCTAATAATTTTACCATAAATTGGATTTAAACTTCAGACACAAATTATATTTCTTTAGCTAAACTGTTATTCAAATATCAAAATGACATGTGACTTTTTGGTTACTTACAACCTAAAGGTTCTGTTCTTAAAATTAATGCACTCTCTATAATATTGCAGTGGTGACCAACTCAACTGCTCTTACGAAGCAGTGTGTGCACTCGCAAGAAGAAAACAGCAACGTTAACTTTGCAAGCAAGCCGTGTGCAGAAATCCAATAACAGAAGTGGTAATTATGTGGGCGATAAGAGTCCAAAATAGTTCGAACACGTAGCTCGAGTTTCATCTTTGTCGCAGCAACACGCGGGAGGAGAAATGTACAGTTTCACTGGAAAAGGATGAGACGATTGAATATTCCTAAGTCTCAGATGTAAGACACTGCGCATGATCGGAGACCAGAGCACTGATACACAAGATAACGAATATTGAGTTACTTAAATTCAGGCTATTTGGTTTGCTAGTAGCATCGTTCCGAAATTCACTTCAAAAACTGCAAAAAATATGATAATATTACGTAAATAAAAGATAAATATATACATATATCGTGTAGTTAAATCGACGATGGACCTTCATGACTAGATCGACACTCCGCACAGAAAGGAAAGCTTTCATGTCGTTTCCATAGCTCACACGGTAAGACTTCTGCGTGTTGTGTAGAAGAGTGCGAGTTCGATTCTTAATCTACACAACAATTTTTTTTGTCTAAATAACGTTGAAATAGCTAAGTCACGTTGAAATAGAGTTTTACAAAGTCCTGAGATTAAGTGTTAATGATCGCAAACAATACAGAATTACAAGTTATAATATTATAAACGTTAATCTAATGAATGTATTTATACACACACATATATACAATGTAAATGTATATATATTAAAAACTAACAATTAAAATGAAATTTAAAAAAAATATATAATAATAGACAAACTTTTACAAAGGTTTAGAGTCCTTAGGCTATGTCATTTGTTGAGTAATTATTACAATAATTTATTAATAGCTTTCCCATATGTGTAAGAAATGCACTCGCACAAAACAATTTTTGTTAAAAGTATGGCTTTGGATTATTTCATTCTCACCCCTGCAGTTAATTTTAACTATTTTATCTACGTGTTTGCATTCAATTTTATTCATGTTATGATTGAATGAAAAAGCACTGTTGCAGTTATTGACTAATTACATATATTAATACTAATTATTAAATACATCTTTTAAGTAACCAATTGCAGTATCTTTTGCAAAATCTTGAATGTTTAAGTTGTCAATAATATTTCTGTACTATATACTATAATACGTTAAAAGAATTTGCAATAGATTTGGGATCCTCTACTTTATAATCATTGGTTTTAATGAAAAAATATTTTCTTTCTTAGGATATCTACAAGTTTAAATTTAATAATATTCCGAATAGGTTTAATTGCATTATCTGAATTTTGTACTTTTCTACTCAAATATATTCTATTTCCCTCTTTCATAATTTTTGTTAAATTACACTGTACTTCTTGCAGTATTTAAGAACATGAGGATCATTACGTTGCAACTCATTACATATAGATTCTTCTTTTTAATACATGAGATTTTGAAGTCCCTGCGTTATCTACATGTTTTAACTTTTGAATTTTTTCACAACATTGAGTGGAGAACATCCACTGAAGTGATTATGAAATTAAGTGAAAAATTCAATATATTCACTCTTAATGTCAGTAGTACCAGTATCATATATGTTTTTCCAAGATTCATTTTGTAGACATAAATGTAAATAATCACTAGATACAGCATTTTCGATCCTTTCTTAGTTTTTAAATTAATATTCTGAAATTGTTCAGTGACATTGGAAACACTTAGGATTTGTTTATCATGGTCAGACAAGCCATTGATTATAGGTTCTGTCGAATAGGAATTCAGTCTAATTCTGTATACAAAACATTTATCAATGGCTGTGTTATTTCAGCTTGTATGCTGTGGGAAAATGACCCTACGAATAAGGTTTCCAGTTTCAAGGAGTGAATTTAATTTACTTTTACGGAAAAATTCCGAGAGATAATCTATGTTTATGTCACTACAGATCATAAATTCCATATGAGATTTGTAAAGTCTTTTCTTTAAAAATTCAATGTTGGCTATAAATATTAATAAATAATGTAAGAAATATGAATGATTGTAGTTATAAGTCTGATTTGCATTATAAAAAGCAAGAAGTTACATTCCTCGGCAAGATTCGAACTTTCGATGTTTGGTTTTGTCGTCCAACGCACATCCACGGACCTATTCAATGCTTATGTTAATAACCTACAATTTAGCTGTAGCAATGTGGTGTCATAACTTGGGGTTTGTTTAATTAATGTAATTAGATTTAATTTGATTAGTTTCGCAACAATTGGACTTCCTGTTATATCCTGTTATTTAGATATTTAATTTAGGGTTGATTTATTAACTCTTACTATGCAAGATGCCTCTTATTTCAATAATTCTATATCACGTTAAATAGTCATTGTCTACACTAAAGTATTATCGTCATCTCTCATTTCTCATAATGGCGAACCGACGTGACATGAAACAGCGAGTTATAGCTCTAGTTGAGGCTGGATATGGGGCTAGATCTGCTGGCCGTTTGGTCGGTGTTCCTGGAAGTACAGCCGCGAGATGGGTTCATCGTTACCAAAATTTTGGGGAGGTCGAAAATCGCCCTATTCCTGGGCGTCCGCGGATTTCTTCATTGGAAGAGGATGCTCTTTTATTCGAGACAGTTCGACAGGACCCCTTTCTGACTGCTAACGAAATAAGAGCAGCATCTAACTTTCCCGGCTCTTCACAGACTGTGATCAGCAGGTTGAGGAACCGCGGTATTAGGAGCCGGAGGGCTGCGCAAATGGAAATATTGGGGGAAGCACAAGCTGTCGACCGTCTTGCCTTCGCTACCAATCGAGTGGATTTCGATTGGAGAAATGTAATTTTCTCCGACGAAACAACCATCTCGAGTGATTACGAAGGTCCTGTCCGTGTCTATCGTGAGGATGGTCTCCGACATGATCAGCGCTATGTGTACCGACGTGAAAGATCGGGGCGCTTTAGCATATCGTGTTGGGGGTGGATGTCATACGATGGACCTGGCGTTATAGAACGCATCGATGTCCGGTTTAATGCGGGAACTTACGAGCACATTCTGGGAAATATATTCCTTCCCTCCGCCCGAGAACGTTTTCCCGAAGGAACATTGCTGTTCCAGCAGGATAACCATCCCGTGCACTATGCTGCAAGCATTCAAAGATGGTTTCAAAGGAGACCCGAGATCGAAATCATTAATTGGCCTCCGAAGTCACTTGATTTGAATGTCATCGAAAATTTATGGGCGGAATTGAAAAAGAGAAGGATAGCCACCTATGCCCACCGACGCCCTCGAAATCGAGACGAATTGTGGGATCAAGTTGTTGACACCTGGGAAGATCTCGCCGGGGATCAGAACTTATTCCACAATCTCGTGACATTCATGCCGGATCGACTTAGAGCTGTAATAGAAGCTGATGGCATGTGGACAAGATTTTAAGTTAACAGGTCTCTTCTTGTTTCTTATGATTTTTGTTTGAGGAAGAATACTTTTAACTTCCAAGTAAGATTTATTTTTTTGACGAGGTTCAGCCCACTTGTAAGACCCAGAAATTGGGCATAAATTATTCCATATTTTTCTACAAATTAGACACTCGAGGAACTCTGAACAAATTAATTACACCTCAATAATAAAAAAAGTTTTACCTGGGATGGAACACGAAACGTTTCGGTTATACAGTGGAACCGGCACGCTACTATATGAGCTACCGAGACAAGACAGTGATAGCAGTAGTCCATAATGTAGATCCCTTAGCAGGAATTTGCCATTCGGTACAGTGAAGCAATGATATTTTGGGACTCGAGCTATGTTGTGAAATCCTGGCCTTAAATGGCAGTGTTATTCGTGATCCTTATTCTGGTCCTTGTCCTTGTTGTGGTCCTTGTAACAATTCTTGTACTATTTGTCATGATATGTATCGTTACGTCGATATCAAGTGAACCGCGCTGTAGAACTTTAACTTCCGACGAACAAGAATCGTCTCATTCTTTTTAAGGGTAACTGTACATAAATATGCATACATAATAATAAATTTACACATGCTGATTTGCACGACGAATAATAAACATACGAGTATTAAAAACGCTGTGAGTGGTGTAAGTTCGAGTATGAAAGAGTTGCGGACGTTAACCGCTTGAGTGGGAGTCTGGCATACTGCAAACCATACTGCGCATGTGCAGCGAAAGGTGTTCTTGCACAAAGAGCATGAGTTGGTCATCACTGATCTAGAGTAAACCGTACTGCACAGGAGCAGATGCGCACTATTCTATAGACTCAAGGCAAATGACTTACCTTCCACACCAGTTTGACTGGTTGCTGCGCACTTTCAAACGTAGGCTCTATGTTGCCCGGCTGTATACTGAGGATCACGTAAGAGTAGTTCCTAAAAGGCTAATTTGGCCGTCTCTTCAGTGTTGCCAACTAATACGAGATATCACCAAAAGAAGATAAAATCACACAATACCATGTAATAATAATAATAATAATAATAATAATAATAATAATCTATTAACAATAACGGTGTCTTACTTATTTACCACATCTCCTCTTTATGTTGGAGAGGTGTTTTCTGAAAGGTTCAACAATTTGTGAAAGAGTATATTTTTCTCTTCACCTGACATAATTAGGAACATTAAATCCAGACGTTTGAGATGGGCAGGGCGTGTAGCACGTATGGGCGAACCCAGAAAGGCATATAGTGTGTTAGTTGGGAGGCCGGAGAGAATAAGACCTTTGGGGAGGCCGAGACGTAGATGAGAGGATAATATTAAAATGGATTTGAGGGAGGTGGGATATGATGATAGAGACTGGATTAATCTTGCTCAGGATAGGGACCGATGGCGGGCTTATGTGAGGGCGGCAGTGAACCTCCGGGTTCCTGAAAAGCCGTAAGTAAGTAAGTATATTTTTCTTTTTGACCTCTCGCACATTGTTAGTAGTTAGTAGATTACTGTATGATCTAATATTAAAATGTATTTTGTCTGACAACATGAAATTCATTGCTTTGATTAAACAGTTTGCGATTCACGAGACCTAGCTTAAAAATGTATTTTATTTGATCACGTGAAATGATTAGTACGAATTTCGAAAACGAATGCCTCTTTGAAATGTATGCTTTAGAATATTTACTCCATTATTGTAATAAAAGTCTAAACACGAAAGAAATTAATTAAAATGTGAAATGCCCAAGGGAATATATCACACGAAATATGTTATATTTATTTACACTTAGCCTACCTGACTCTAATTTTGAAATTGTAACCACAACACACACAACATATACAATACACTTCTTTAGCTACTCAAAAGCATAAATCTCAGATATTATGTATAACTGAACATCATATGAAGCAACAGGAAATACTACAACTGTCTTTACATGGATATGTATTAGGTTCTCATTTCTGTAGAGATGTCTTCCAAAAAGGGGGTGCCTGTATTTTTATCAGAGAGGATCTATTATTTAGTAAAATTGATATATCTGATTTTTGCCTTGAACAAGATATTGAAATCTGTGGAATACAAATTGGTTATGAGATATCAAATTTAATTATCTTATGTGTTTATAGGGCGCCAATGGGAGATTATAAGAAATTTACAACTAACTTAGATTCATTATTGAAAAGACTTTATAAACCACATACCGAATTTGTAATCTGTGGTGACATAAACATAGATTATCTATCAGAAAGCTCACGTAAAAGAAAATTGAACTCACTTCTTGAAACTTATAATCTTAGTCACACAGTAAGTTTTCCAACCAGAACACAAGCTGGAAGTAGTACTGCCATTGATAATATATTTATAGATAAAAGTAGATTGAATTCCTATTCAACAGTACCATTAGTCAATGGCCTGTCTGATCACGATGCACAAATTCTAAGTGTTTTCAATATGAGTGAAAAATTCCAAAGTGTTAATCTAAAAATAAAAAAAAGGATTATAAATGCTGAATCTCTTCATCATTTAAATACATGTCTACAAAATGAATCTTGGGAAAATGTATATAGTACCGATACCATTGATATTAATACTAAATTTAATGCATTTTTCACTACATTTACGAATTATTTCAATGAATGTTTTCCAGTCAAGGTGGTGAAAAAATGTAAAAGTAAAAACATGTGGATAACTCAGGGAATTAAAATATCATGTGCTAGAAAAAGGAATCTATATTTAATGAGTAGGAATAGTGATGATCCTCATGTTCTTAATTACTACAAGAATTACTGTAAAACTTTGACAAAAGTTATAAAAGATGCAAAGAAAATGTATCTGAATGAAAAAATACAAAATTCAGATAATAAGATTAAAACTATTTGGGATATTATTAAAAATGAAACTAATCGATATTCAAAGAGTGAAAATATTACTTGCATTAAAATCAATGATAGTAAAATAGATAACCCAAAATCAATTGCAAATCATTTTAACGACTTCTATATAAATATTATTCAGAACTTAAACATTCAAGAGTGTCCAGAAGATGATGCACTTGGTTACCTAACTGATGCATTTAACACTGAGTTTTTAGGTCTCAAATTTATTCCCACTACCGCAGCAGAAATCATGCATGTGATAAAACAACTAAAAACAAAATGATATGATGAAATTCCAAGTAAAGTTCTGAAAGCTTGTTCTGAAATATTATCCCATCCGTTAAGCTATCTATGCAATTTGTCAATGCAATGTGGTATTTTTCCAGAAAGACTCAAATATTCAATAGTAAAACCAATATACAAAAAGGGAGATAAATGTACTATTGCTAATTACAGACCCATATCATTATTAACAACATTTTCAAAAGTGTTTGAGAAAGTTATGTATAATAGATTATATCATTACCTGGAGTCCAACAATATATTAGTTTTAGAACAGTTTGGATTTAGAAAACAAAAATCGACAGAGAATGCTGCTTTTAGTTTGGTGGATGAAATACTAAATTCATTAAATTCGAAACTACATGTAGGTGGGATTTTTTGTGACTTGGCTAAAGCATTTGATTGTGTAGACCATAGTATATTAGTAAAAAAATTGAAGTTTTATGGTATTAAAGATGAGATGTTGGGTTGGTTTACATCGTACTTATCAAATAGAAAACAAAAAGTAGAAATAAATGTACCAAATAGTCATAAAGTTACTTATTCAGAATTTAGAAATATTAAACATGGTGTTCCGCAGGGGTCAATTTTAGGTCCATTGTTGTTTCTAGTTTATATTAATGATTTAGCCTTGACCATAAACAATTCATCCCATGTAATTTTATTTGCAGATGATACAAGTGTAATTATTTCAAGCAAACAATACGATAATTTTATAAACACTTCTAATACAGTGCTGAATCTAATGAATGAATGGTTCCATGCAAATAAACTAGCACTTAATGTTGATAAAACCAGTGCAGTCAAATTTAGTACACACAATAGTGCTCAGGTTTCCTACAGTATTCGATTAAATGGAACTCATCTCAAAGAATCTATAAGCACAAAGTTTCTTGGTTTAGAATTGGATAATCACTTGAACTGGAAAACGCATATAGAATGTATTACTCGTAAATTGAGCTCTGCCTGTTATGCATTAAGATCCTTATCTACTATTGGTGATATAAACTTACTTAAAATGTCATACTTTGCATATTTTCACTCTGTAATGAAATATGGATTAATATTCTGGGGTAACTCGTGTGAAGCTAAACACGTTTTTGTTTTACAAAAGAAAGCTATAAGAATAATGACCGGTGTGCATAAAAGGACCTCATGTAAAAATATTTTCCGAAACTTAGAAATCTTGACTTTACCTTGTGAATACATTCTTTCCCTAATGATGCTGTATATTAAGAACCAAGATAAATTCGGTACTAATCAAGACATTCATCATTTTAATACAAGACATAAATCAGATCTTCATCTACCCTCTGTTAGTCTAAGCTGTTTTAAAAAAGGAGTTCGCTATTCATGTATAACAGTCTTCAATGCACTGCCTAATTATCTTAAAGATTTGAAGAACAACGAGAAAAGGTTCAGAAAAGAATTAACCAAATTTCTACATACTCATACCTTCTACACATTTGATGAATTGTTTATGCTTGTGAATTGAATTATTCTACTTAAATGACATGTACAATTTTATATAGCTCAACTAAAATATGTTTTTATATTGACTTAATCTGTTTACTATGTATTGTATTTTTTGTTTAGCATAACTGATGAATTGTATGTACTGTAAATTGAATAGTATACTGTTTAGGTCAACTGATGAATTGTTTAAGCTTATAAATTGAATTAATCTACTTCATATGAATTGTATAGCTTAACGAAAATAAGTTTGTAAATTGAACTAATTTGATTGTATATGTTTGTATAGTTTGGCTGATGAATTGTATATGTTCTTAAAATGATTACTAGTCTGTGTAGCTCTACTGAGGAATTGTATATAGACCTACTGTAAATTGAATGGTAATATGTATAGCTCAACTGATGAATTGTTTATGATTATAAATTGAATTAATCTACTTGATATTAATTGCACAAATTTGTATAGCTTAATGAAAGTATGCTACTTTGTATTGTATATATTTGTATAGTTTTGGCCGATGAATTGTATATGCTTTAAATTGAATAGTAATCTATATAGCTCTACTGATAAATTGTTTGTGTTTGTAATTTTAAGTAGTTTGCATGATATGTATTATCAATTTCTGTATATCACAACTGGTTGAATTGTTTATGCTTTAAATTTAATTAAATTGTTTTGTATTATAATATAGCTCAACTTATGAATGATCGTTTGCGTTTGTAAATTTAATAATCTGATTGGCTATGTATTGTATACTTTTAGTAGAGCCATCGATGTAGCTCAGTCGGCAGACTCGCTGGGCTGCTGTTCCGGAGCTGCGTTCGGGCTTGGGTTGGATCCCCCTTTGGACTTTGGTTTCTTCCGAGGTTTTCCACAGCCGTGGGACTGAAGCCGGATGGTCTATGGCGAGTCCTTGGCATCAACACCTTTGATTTGATTACCTGGTTGGGTTTTTCCGAGGTTTCCCCCACCGAAAAGGCAAATGCCGGGTAATATTTTGGCGAATCCTCGGACCTCATCTCATCTCACTACATCTCGCCAAAAAAAAAAAAAAAAAAAAAAAAAAAAAAAAAAAAAAAAAAAAAATGTAAAAAAAATTGTACAACATTGTAAAAATTGTAGAAAATTACTAAATTGTAAAACTATAAAAATTTGTAAAAATTGTAATTGTAATATTGTAAAATGTTGACATGTTCCACATCTTAAAGCTTCATTGCTCATGTAAGATCTATGGAATAGAATGAATGAATGAATGAATAACTATTATGTATTAATATTAATACTGATATTAATTAATTATTAGTATGTTCAAACTTGTGTCACTGCTGCCATCATAAGTTATAAAATCACTACCAGTTATAATATTTCTCAGCACCGAAATTCGAAACGAAGTTGTCAAAAGAAAGTTCAACCTGCAAACTAAAAAATCACCATAATCCACTAGCTTATGTAGTAATGGGGGAAAAATGATTAGGTTTCACCCTTAGGTTACCTATTAGTAAGCTGACCCGGACTATACACAACGTTATTATAATCCTCTGTAGGTCTTGGTAACAAACTTAATAAAAATTCTATATATGCTTTACATAGACACAACTTCTTTAACCCACATTAGTTTCCATACCAAAAAGTTGAACGTGGCACACCTCAAGTTATCTTCGGTCCTCTGATAAAAGACTTCGTTCCAAGAACGTTCGGGGCCAGTGTGTAATCTTTCAAAACAGCGATAAAAGGCAATAAAGTGGAACATATTTTACTTGGACTATATATTTTGTTGTAGTAGCCTCTTCCCGCCACTCCCCTTATTTTTAAACGATCAAGGCCAACATCGCGTTTTTATAGTCTCCCTCGATTCTGTCACTGGAAGGACAAACATGCCACAACTCTTATCTTCGCAAGAGGGGTGTACAAATTTATTTCCTGCACAAAAGGTCATTTTTTGAACATTTTTACCGTTTATTCAATGCCGTCGAGCTGCTATTAGCTAAAAAAATTAGTTGCTTAAAGGTTTCGGTTGGCTTGCAATATATTGTTTTCAATTATTGAAGTAATGTCTATGAGCAATTTGAAACTTTTCCGCTTTTAAAAGTGATAAGATTTGCTTTCTTACGCCATCATCATAATCAAGCTTTCAACGAGCTATAATAATAATAATAATAATAATAATAATAATAATAATAATAATAATAATAGTAATAATAATAATAATAATAATAATAATAATTTCTTTTAGCTGGCAAAGTTAACGCTGTAAGGTCTTCACTTCCAATCAACCAGATAAAAGTATACACATATGAAAAAACTTAAGTTACAAAAGTATAGTTCGATAAAAATTACTTTTGCATGCGTTACGAATTAGAAAATATAATACTGTGTTTCATGAATTACACGCTGAAATACAATATATATTTATATATATGTACATATATATATATATATATATATATATATAATAGATCCTTGCTGGATAATTTTATTGTTAATTACTATTTTGCTTTCCTTCGGGAGTTTAACTTCGAAATGCTGTTAATTAGATTTTGCTGTTGCAGCTATTAAACTGTAGCCTTTTATAATTCTGTTTAATCTGTAACTTGCAATCTGTAAATTGTCTTCTGAATCTGATATTGTGAGCTATTTTTTATTACTTTTTTAGGGAGGTTATTTTACGACGCTGTATAAACATCTCAGATTATTTAGCACCTGAATGGAATGAAGGTGATAATGCCGGTGAAGTGAGTCCGGGGTCCAGCACCGATAGTTAACCAACATTTGCTCTTATTGGGTTGAGGGGAAAACCCCGGAAAAATCTCAATCAGATAACGTGCCCCGACCGGGTTTTCGAACTCGGGTCACCTGGTTTCGCGGCCAGAGGCACTAATCGTAACTCCACACGCGTGGATATGAGCTGTTCATCTGCAGATAGCGTTGTTGTAATATTATTTCTATCGGTCTAGTAGGCCTAATTTGAATTTCTCTATTGTTCAGAGTTCTGAGTGATTAATATACTGTAAACTTAGAGTTTAGAACCCGAAATTTCTCAATGAGCGTAGTCTGCTTATTCATGTTACGATAAAAATGTTAGATTTTCTCATCAGTTTTACTTGGAACAAAGATGTATCCAAGTAAAATCTTACAACATGACAGCACTGGCTTTTAAAAAATTCTGCGCTGTGTCAGGGATAAACCAGCACATATAATAATTCACCCTGTCTCGGAAATGAATCTAAAGTTGTCTCGATTTGAATGTTTTATTTCTTCGGTTTGCAAATGGAAAGTGGGTCTATGATAAGAGCTATAATAGGTAATTAATTAAGGATGTGTTATATAATATTTTCTTCTCATATGAAGCGACATTCCTAAATGAGTCCCAGTTTACAAAGTGTATCGCATATTATTACTTTAATATTGCAGAACTCGCGATTAAGAATGAAACGAGTGGTCGCACAGGTAGCTGTTCTCGATGCTGAGATATTACTGAGCGAGTTTTCTTCGCACAGGTAATTTTATACGCAAATTCGGCGTCCTCATGCCCGTAGCGAGAGAAGGTGACGTCATTGAACGCGGTCACTCAAGTTACATTGTTTAATAGCCTAACATTAGTATTTGGCTATGATTTATAGTCCTGTTACTGTAAGCATTTGACATTTTCCCCATATTTTATTTCACCACGGATGGGGAGGACATAATCGGTGCTGGGGAAAACGTGTTCTACATCTGAAACGTATGATTATACAAGTAATATTATACACACCTTTTTGCAAAATTTTTGTTACATGAATTTAACAACTGCCATGCTAAATGGTGTGATAATTTTGCACTTTATTTACCATTACATAAAGCTGCAAAACTTTATATCAAGAATTTGACAAAAAAAGAAACCTTTTCAGAGTATATGAGCTTTGTTCTCTATTTTTTTTTAAATGAGCTTTTGCTAGCCTGTATGTTGTGCATCCTGATGGTATCTTTATTATCGCAAAGGATGACATGCATATCTATGTTATTTTTCTATCTAACCCGTTGTTATCAAACATGATTACTATGATTCGTCGTTCAAACTTTAAATGAACTCTTCTCAAAAAATGGCAGAACTGGGGCCACAGAACTGTGTATCCTGTATAGAATTCTATTGGGGTTTATTCCTTCTGTGTGATTACAAAGTTTTAGAAGTATAAATTTATTTTGTTACAATATTTTTCACATTTAATTCTTACCTTATTTCCTCAATAGTTTTCCGGTCATATTTTCAAATATTTATCATTTCATTGAAGTTCTTAAACAAATGCAAAGCGACACAGAGCGCTTACAAGTCTGAGCAAAAGGAATAATTCCGTTTTGTGCAAATAATTATTTTCACAAAATAAAGTACTTGCACTTCAGCAAAAACGATTACTCGACTTGAGTTTGTAAGGGCTGTCTGTTTTAAATTTCTGCATGTTTAAAGAATTCGGTATTTAATGTTTAAACACATTTTAAGTTTTATGACGAAGTTCATCTAACTGAAACTGACCAATACTTTAACAATATTTAAACACACATTTAACCGTAGTAGTAATTTCTAAGAATTATGCACGTAAGCTCATATTAATGACAGTCCTAAGTCTGAATATGAGAAGGAAAATGTTGATTAGTTGACTACAGTGGTGTATTTACAAACTGGAAGCACGTGCGCTCTCACAGGTAAAGAGGAAGCAATTTATGTGCTGTAGCTCATGCAAGCAGAAGGTAATTTACGTGATTTATTTTATCTGGAGAGGCAATTTACCGTCTCCGAAAGATAAGACAGTAAAAATCTCTAAATTTATTAAGGATATTAGTGCAATTAATCAGCTTCAAAATCCTTCTCAAATGCAGCGACATTCTAGAGTCTGAAATTCTTGCTAGACCAGTTTTTGGGTATGGAAGTGAAGTTTGAATAATCAGGAAGATAGATGAGAGGAGACTGATATGATATTCATGAAGAGAATTGCTACATACTCTTTACTTGATCATCAGAGAAAGGGAAGATATCATTCAGGAATTACAAAGGACTCCACTTGTCCAGCACATAGCCTGCAATATTACAAATTGAAGTGGAAAGAACCACCAAGTCTGATACATGCAAGGGAATTATGATTGTGAAATCAGGGAGAGCCGAGGTGAAATTTGATTTTTCTAAACCAATAAAGATATAAACTTCAAATTTGAGACACTAGTGTATCTTAGCATGTTATATACAAGGTGATTCACGATTATTTACCGTCCTTTACGGAGCTTATTTCCGAAGACATTCTGAGCAAAAAATGTCATGTAAATATTTGTTCTAATCTCAATATTTTCAGAGTTACACTAATTTGAAATTGTTTGTAAAATACCATTATTTTTGTGTTTTAAGGTTATAAGAATATTACATATAAATAATGAACTATTCAGGAGTATCAATTCTTTAATTAGCTAATATTCTGAAGCTAAAAATGTGTTGTGAATTCCATAGTTGCTTTGTACAGATTTTTTTTTCTGTTTTTAAGTACAAAATTACATTTATCATAACAATTGTTACAAATCACGCCACTCTTGTAAATTCTTTAAGACTGTACATGAGGATGCATAATTAAACTGTAAAGCATCAAGTTCCTATAGCCGTATGATTTGTAACAATTTTTGTGATAAGTGCGCAAGAATGATGTAATTTTTATTTAAAAATTAAAAAACAAAATCTCTACAAAGCAATTAACAACATGGTTTTAGCTTCAGAACACCAGCCAATTAAAGAAATAACACTTCTGAATAGTTTATTCTCTATTTGTAATATTTTTTACCTTTAAAACTAAAGAAAAGAGATATTTAACTAACAACTCCAAATTAGTGTAACTCTGAAAATATTGAGATTAGGATAAATGTTTGTATGACATTTTTTGCTCAGAATATCTCTGGAAATAAGCTCCGTATGTGACGGTAAATCCTGGTGAATCATCCTGTTTACATACCAATTTTGAAAGCAATCAATATAAAACTGTAAAATTGAAATATTTCCTGAAAATGTATTTTCTCTTTGAAAATTGTAGTTTCTGCATTGAATTTTTTGTCATACATTTCCGCGGGTTCAATTAACACCCAGAGAGATGTCTGCATACATTAAAAAAGACTTAAGTTTGAAAAGAGTGCGGTTTTTTAAATTGCAATTATTACAGTTTTACAAAGTACTCTATAAAAAAATCTTAATTTTTAGTGGTAACCATAGCTTACTTATCATACACATAAATGGTTGTTCTAGGACAATATTTATGCAACAAAATAAATTTAAAAAAACCCGAACAATTAGCAATAAATTGAAGCCGAGAAAATAAAGTTTACAGTTTTGAAAGCTACGCCATTTGAATTATGCAAACATTTGAAAATGGCTACCAAAACAGGTGACTGTGGGGGCGAAAGTGACTGAAATTTCGTGCATATATTAAGTAGACATTAGGAATTGGTATAAAGGAAAAACTGAAATCGAAATTTTTTATGAATGTGAAAAATTTTCACTATATTCCTCTCAAAGATGTCTATATTTTAAGCGACTTTACGTTTCTATTTCATTTTCTCATATGTATAATCTTGGTTTCAGTAAACCTAATGTGTGCAACAAGTTGCCACAGAATTAATTATTGCAATATGGAAGGAGAGATCAAAGAGAGGGACTCTCGAACAATTATTTTAGTGTGAAATATGCTGAAGTTGTCTATAAGGCAAGAGTTGCTGCAGGAGAAAACATTTGACCGTTAATTTAATGAGTGCTGTACATCCCTATGTTTTTGTCACGGCATCACAAGATAAAGTAGGAAGATCTTTTGTCTCCCTCGTTTTCATGAATGAAGAGTGCAAGGTCGCGGTATAACATGGGTATTGATCTGGACGCTGGAACCAATGAGCAGGAAGACTGGCTCCTCCTCCGTTCAGTACGCGGATCCATAATTGTATTCTCCATGCACTGGCCATGCTTTCATCGTACTCGGTCCATATTGTATACACCAGAAATGTGTTACTGGAGCAAACCTAGCATGGACGGGGACTAACACTGAGCTAATTACGTCTTGATCGTTCTTATGCTCCATCCAATCATCCGTTATATTTTCTCATTTTCTTTATTTCCTTTCCTTAACTCTTTTTCAATTTTCATTTTTACTTATTTTTTTCTTCTCCTACTTTTATATTTCATTCTCGTTTATTGCTTTTATTCTTCTTCTTGCATCTTTCTTAAGCTGCATCTACACGGTTCAATTTTCCATAAGCATTCCATTTTTGGCAAATATTAAAAGAATAAGTTGAAAATACACGTTCAATTAAGATGCATACCGATATCGTGTCTACATGGTGTGCCGTATACACCGTGTCCCACTTAGAGAGATGGAAAAATAAATGCTCACCACTTAAAAGCAGATAAAGATGTCGTTGAGATTTACATCTGACAAGATAGAGAAACTGTCCAAGTTTACGCAACAAAGTCTGAAAACAGTTGCATGCGTAACTTTCGTTTGTTTGTCGCTAAAACAAGCCTGGCGCTATTTTGTAGGAGAACACGCCATGGTCAACGTGTGGACACCACAACAGAAAGTTCAGTGTGTGCTATGACAGCAGAAGATAAATATTTTACGCGGATACAACGCCGTGTTCGTCGTACATGGATAGGTGGATCGGAAGACTAGGACCCATTGCGTGGTCAATCAGGTCACCTGATCTGACCCACTTGGACTTTTTTCTGAGGTTTTGTGAAGGATGCTGTGTACCAAAGAGGCAGAGCTAACACTTTGGAGGAACTGAGACAACACATCACAAATGCAGCTGCGCTAGTGACTCCACAAATGCCACAGAACAATTGACGGGAGGTTGAATACCGTTTAGATGTCTGCAGGGCAACTCAAGGAGCATATATCGAGTTGCATTCAGCATTTTCCGAAAATCGGAGAGTTTTTACATCAAGTTATGTAAAAAGTTAGGTTAATAAACCATTATTTACACTTGAAATTGTTACATATTTTTCGATCCCTCTAAGCAGAACACGGTGTACTTTACTTAATATTAAATATCAATCCAATACTTAGCCTGCTTGTTTTTCAAAATTGTGATTAAAAACCCCATAAGCACTCGTATTTGCTATAATCTTCAATAAAACTAATCGTACTCCCCACTATTTTCAGCTTAAAAGGTCCATCATCACCAAACATAGCAACTTTTCAGTTTAATCACAGCCACCTAGAACAATGAACTGCTCGCTACCTGCCGCTGTTGAACGAAATAACCCACCGGCAATAGATAGCTTTCAATGGCTGAGTGAGTTCTCATTTTTAGTGGAAAAAGGAATGCACAATTGAATGCGTTTCGTTCAGTCTTGCATGCATTGCTTGAATGTGTAAATTAGAAAGAAAAGTTGAGCCGCATAGATGCACCTTTACTCTTACTTTCATTCTTCCTTCCTCTTTTATAGACCTACTATTTTATTTCTTTCTTTGTAATCACAGTTTCTCTTTCACTCCCATTTATTATCTTTTTGTATTTTCTGCACTACTGTCATATCACTCTTTCACGCATTTTCTCCTCTTCCTTCTTTTCTTGCTTTCTTTAAAATCTTCACGTCTCTCCTACATACATTTATTTCAAATTTCTCTCCTTCCCTGTCGACTTTTCCCTTTTACTCTGCTTTAATTCTTACTCAACTTTTTCTCTTGATTTTTTTCCTATCTGTTTCAACCTATCTATATGTCCCTCTTCATCTCGTTTTATTTTGCTTCCTTCGTCTGTTTCAATTTCCTCTCGTTTCTTCTAACTTCTTTCCCATTAATTGCAACATTTTTGTTTCTTTTCCATTCTTCCTACGTCAATATTTCCTTCTTTAATTCATATCACTTTCCTCTGTTTATTTCATTTCTCGTCTCTTTTCAATGCCTATCCTATATTTTTCTTCCCTTATTTATTTATTTTCTTATTAATTCTCACTAACTCCCCTCTCTCCTCACTACTTTCTCCTTTTGCATTTCTTCCTCATCCCTCTCGCCCAACAATCTCTCTTTCTTATCTCCCCTTATTATCTCTCTACTTTTCTTTTTTTCCCTCGTCCCACCCTCTTTTCCTCTTTTCTCTCTCCTTTCTCCTTCCATTCTTTCCTCTATCTTTCCCTCCCTTTATATTTTGTTCCCTCTTTCTTTCCTTTCTCCCCTCCCTTTCCTTACTCCCCTCCCTTTCCTTTCTCCACACTTTCTGTTCTTCCGCTCCACTCTTTACATTATTTTCTCTCTCTTTCTTTCCTCCCATCATTCTCTCTTTCCTTTCTCCAATCCTTCTGTCTTTCCTTTCTCCCATCCTTCTCTCTTACCATTCTCCTCTCTTTCTTTTTCCATTCTCCTCCCCCTTCTCTCTCTCCTTTTTTTCATTCTTCCCTCTCTCTCTCTCGCCATTCTTCCCTCTCCCTGTCCTTCCAACCTTCCATCTCTCCTTCTGTTCTTCCCTCTCTCTTTTTTCATTCTTCTCTCTCTCTCTCTCTCTCTCTTGCCATACTTACCTCTCTTTGCATTCTTCCTTCTAACTTCGCAATTGTCTCTCTTTCCATTCTCCCCTGTCTTTTTCATTCTTCCTTCCTTTCATTCGTCCCTCTCTCTCTCTCTCCATTCTTCCCTCTGTCCCCCTCTCTCTCTATTCTTCCCTCTCTATGTCCTTCCATCCTTCAATCTGTCTCTCATTCTGTTCTACCCTCTCTCTCCATTTTTCCCTTTCTCTTTTTCCATTCTTCCCTCTCACTCTCCATTGTTCTCTCTGTCCATCTCTCTCCATTCTTCCCTCTCTCTGTCCCTTCATCCTTCCATCTCTCTCTCCTTCTGTTCTCCCCTCTGTCTCAGTTTTTCCCTCTCCGTTTTTCCCTTTCCCTTTCTCTTTTTCATTCTTTCCTCTCTCTGTCCCTCCATCCTTCCATCTCTCTCTCTCCCTTTGTTCTCCCTCTCTCTCCATTTTCGCCTTTCTCGTTTTCCATTCTTCCCTCTCTTTGTCCCTCCATCCTTTCATCTCTCTCTCCTTCTGTTCTCCCCTCTCTATTTTTCCCCATTCTCTTTTTTTCATTCTTTCCTCTCTCTGTCCCTCCATCCTTCAATCTCTCTCTCCTTCTGTTCTCCCCTCTGTCTCAGTTTTTCCCTCTCCGTTTTTCCCTTTCCCTTTCTCTTTTTTATTCTTTCCTCTCTGTCCCTCCATCCTTCCATCTCTCTCTCCCTTTGTTCTCCCCTCTCTCTCCATTTTCGCCTTTCTCGTTTTCCATTCTTGCCTCTCTCTGTCCCTCTATCCTTTCATCTCTCTCTCCTTCTGTTCTCCCCTCTCTCTCCATTTTTACCTTTCTCTTTTCCATTCTTCCCTCTTTCTGTCCCTCCATCATTCCATCTCTCTCTCCATTATCCCTTTCTCTTTTTCCATTCTCCCTCTCTCTGTCCCTCCATCCTTCATCTCTCTCTCTCCTTCTGTTCTCCCCTCTCGCTCCATTTTTTCCTTTTTTTATTCTTCCCTCTCTCTGACCTTTATCCTTTCATCTCTCTCTCCTTCTGTTCTTTCCTCTCTCTTCTTCCAGCCTTCAATCTCTCTCTCCATTCTTCCCTCCCTCTCCTTCCGTTCTTCTCTCTCTCTCTCTCTTTTCATTCTTCTCCCTCTCTCTTGTTCCATGCTTACCTCTCTTTACATTCTTTCTTCTAACTTTGCAATTGTCTCTTTCCTTTCTTCTCTTTCACCCTGTCTCTTCCCTCGTCTCTCTTTTACTTTGTTGTGTACCTTTTCTGTCTGTGTTGGAGCTCTGAACTAAGCAGTCTATAATATTGAGAGGTAGCCTACATAATGATCCAATTTTTTAGCGACTGCTACAACAACTTGACCCAGTTTCTCGGTGTATTTGTTTCACTTTCAGATACCCGCACTCAATAAGACGCAGGAAACAACAGCGATCTATCGTGATTCTCTTGTCAGCAGGGCGTGACCTGCTCGACAACTTCCACGCCTAATTACGTGGGGTGTAGCGAAGAAGCTGCTCATGCCTGAAATTGGCGATATTAAATTTTGATAACGGGTAGCAGCCTGCCTCACTACAGCAATTCACACCCGAATTAGCATTAAGATACATGAAATTCTAAATCTAATCATAATTGATGCATTCTTGTACTTCTTCTTTAATTTTTTTCCAATAACCATGGTCTTCGTCTTGTTAGCATTTATCTTCATTCCATACTGCTCAGAACTGTCATTTAGCTCCAGTATCATATCCCTTAGTATCGTCTCCTCTTCAGCTAACGCCAAATCTTATGCAATTTATTCTTCTTCCTCATTCTATCACCCCTCCCATGTTCTGAAACCAGTTCTTCACCAAATCCTCCAAGTAGATACTGAACAGGGTGTGTGGCCTGCAAGAATATATCATACTTAATCTTGAGGTCAGTTCACAGATGGCTTTAATCCTGTTTCCTATAATAGAGTTTAAAAAAGATTGCAGCAGATTCGTGGGATCCACATAATTGCGTGGAACTTTTAAGTGGTTGGTGGTTGTGTGGTTGTATGGGTTTGGATATTTATAGGTTATGATGTGTAGGAAATAAATTAAAGATCATTACGCAAGTTGCATAATTCAAAACCTTCCCGGAGAAAAGTTGTAACATATATTTTTTTTCAAATATGTGATATAGATGGAATACGTAATTTTGAAGTATTTATTCATAAAAATAAATTATCGAACTTAATGGCTGAATACACTTGTATCCTTGTTCAGTCAAATGGTTGTGATAGTAAATATAGGTCTGATGAAATATGCCTCTGAAATTATTTCCCTTTCTCCTGAAACATGAATTACAATTTTGTTGGTTACATCCTTATCCTGGGGAGGTTTTCAATTATTGAAAGTTACTTTGTTTGTATGGTTTAAGTTGCGGGTTGTATCGACCCACTGCCGTTAAGGAGCAATACTATGTTGCGACTTGTATCGGCACGGCCCCGCTAAATAGAAAGTTGAGCGTAGAATATTACAGAAATTGTAGCTGCAAAATTTCTCGAATTGGTGTAAACGCTCCAAGTGTAAAAATATAAGTTCGTGTTATTTTTCTGTTTGAATTAATTTTATAGTTACATATAACTTACTGTAGTTGTAAATTTACTGTCATGTAAAAGATCTCCTGCGGGACAATATTCCGGTACATCAGCGACGCTGATATAACTTCGGAAGTTGCGAGTGTTGTTAAATGAAACATAATTTACAAAATATGTTATATTTAAAGTAAGCAGAGACTTTTAGGTCCAAGTATTCAGAATTGATTAGCCATTGCAGGGCCAGGTATTCTAAAATTATTGCAGCGGTAATTACCTGAAAATTTCGTGATATTTTCGCCATGTAATGTTATATACTCGTAGAGAATCTTAATAAAATTAAGAACCATCTTATACACGACATTGTATTTGCAATATTCGTAGCGAAATAAAGCTGTTCTTATTATTGTTATTATTATTATTATTATTTATTATAGTAATAATAGTAGTAATAATAATAATAGTAATCAGCCTTATTGTTGCTTAATTCATTGTTGTAAAAGAAACGCAGTCGCCAATGGTCCTCTAGAATCTAGACCATTAAGGTCTAGCTTAGGTACAGCTTACAGCAGTAAAATTGTTGAAAAAATTCAACATTTTTTTTTTCATTACTGTATCGTGTACAATAATGAAAATTGGTATGTGTAAAACACTGTCCTTCTGCTATGTGAATATATATATATATATATATATATATATATATATATATATATATATATATATATTTACGATTAAAAAATATTTATATATATTTTGTTTTTCAAAACTCAAAATTGTGGCAGTTTACTATGCAGTGATGAAGCGTTTCCCTCATAGCTCATTAACTTGTTAACTTTTTCATGTTCTCTCTCTTTTATTTTACTGCTGAAACTCATGTTTACAATATCATGCTCTTTCAACTACATTCCTTAATAAATAATATTTTTTTATTTTGTGTTGGAAGAAGCCCGGGTGGCGTGGGTCGTGTAAATGAACCTACAAGGGAGAGGTTAAACTAAGGGAAAGAAGAAGAAGTGTTAGAAGAAAATACTGATATTTGACCATTTTAATAAGAATTTATTTTTTGTCAGACAATCTGTCAAAGGTGCAGAAGTGATCTTACATCATATTGTAGATATGACATGCATAAATACACACAAAAATTTCATCACAGAATGTTGGATAGTTTTTGAGTTATGTGGGAAACGCTTCATCACTGCACAGTGAATTGAATTTTGAAAAAAGAATGTAAATATTTTTTTTGAATCGTAAAAGTATTTATTGCATATAGCAGGACAGTGTTTTACACATACTAATTTTCATTATTGTACAAGATACAGTAATGGAGAAAAAATGTTGAATATTTCCAAAATTTTACTACTGCAAGCTGTACCTAATCCCTTAAAGAAGATAATATAATTCCAATTATTTCATCTCCCTAATCTTTTGTACCTAACATCTTTAGAAGTGGATGGATGGATGGAATGGAATGGAATGAATGAATGAATGAATCCAGTGTGTCCCATAAAGGTCTAGAATCTCCTAAGAAAGGGAAAGCTCGCTTATAGTTCAAGTGGTGAGCTATGCCACCTAGGCCCTAAGTTGGGTGATTGTACATGCTACTTGAGTCTAACTACAGTGTTCGCTCAGCCAGTTTCAAAGTTTATTGTAAGTACCATACTGTATTTGTTTTAAAAATGTTCTTTTTGCGCTTTTATAACAAAAATGAATATTTTACGCAGAAACAGCCAATTTTCTAAAAAATTCGCGACAAATTGACTGTCATAAATTGGTCACATATGATTTAAACCTGCATGTACAACTTGCTACATCTGTTTACCACATTTCGTGTTTGTCGCTAAAACCAAATAAACCTAGCTTTTAACATTTGATTTATGAGGACTCTTGAGTTCCTCCATGACAGAACTTGAGAAACATAATCATCAACTGGCACTACAACCCTGGGTGGGTTTTGGCCGCTCGTACAACAGTCCTCCATTCTGTCCTATCTTCAGTCTTCTTTCTCCAACTCCTCACTCCCATTATTTCTAAGTCCCTGATGACCCCATCCAGGAACTTGAGAAACAGTCATTGAAAACAAAACTAATCTTCCTGACGTCAGTTCAAACTCAAAAATAGTATAGGGCGTAAAAGATTTTTTGAGTCGATCACACCTAACCTATTGGAATTCTACAAATTAAATCTTGTTTCTTTATTGAGATCGCGAAGAAATTATGTACGTTATAGAAACTCTGCTGTTAATGTAGTGAACGCAAGCCAGTTTGTAGGCTCAGCAATTACACATACGAGAATTTTAGAATTTATTGTGTCAGTAGTCTGAGTCAGCTTTAGAGAAAGTCTTGGTTTGGTTGTATTGTCGCTTTCCACAGACGTCGTTTATGTTCTGACAACAGCCATGGAGTTGCTAAAATACTGGCTAAATGGCGCAATTTCCAGCTGTCGGATGAAACAGCGTCTTTGACCCAGAGGCAGGCCGTCCAATATACAAGAAGAATCTTGACAAGCTGGAATGTCTGATATTGAATTCACAAAGCTCCAGTTCGCCACAGAGTCAAGTCCATGACCCATTTCTGCCTCCCGGCGTCTGCTAAATTGTTCATGGATTCATTTGAAGTTTCAGCTTCTTCATAGTAACGACAGTGGAATTAGATTAAGATATTACACTATTTCGCCATTTGTTCGCTTCTTTGTGTACTTGTAGAACAGTTGAATGGTTCAATACCGATAATAATATCTCTCTAAATCAGAGAGATGAAGCAAAAATGGATTATTTAGAAGATGTACAGCTTGGAATATTTCAGTTTATTGGTGAAAAATCTACAATACACAGAAATTTAAACGTTTCTAACTTTTGAAATGTCGAGTTTTTGTGTGGGCTTATTATCAGACAATGAAAACGTTCACACTAAAATTATAATGATAATGATAATAATAATTATTATAATAGTAATAACGACAATAAAAACGTTAACAATAACAGAAGTAACTATAATAATAATAATAATAATAATAATAATAATAATAATAATAATACTCGCAATAATAAAGGATGAGCAGCTATATCAAAATTAAACGGTATTGTGTGGAATCGGCCAGTGATTTCTGAAACAAAGACTCCTATTTGTCGTTGTCCGACCCGTGACCTCAGACTATGCTGTCTACATATTCGGCGGAAGTGGCCATCATCATCATCATCATCATCAATATAATTGTCAACTAAATAAGAATAAACTTATACTACAGAGTCAGTTTCAGGTTGTATGGGAATCAGATCATGCACAAACGCATCTCCTACTTTATCCGGCTGTAAGTAAAGCAGCTCAAATACATAGTATAACTGTCCAGTGATAGAATGCTTGTTTTTATATTCACACGCCAGAACTAATCCCTGGATTTTTTTACACCAGGAATTGGTTAAATGAAACCTGCACAGAAAATTTTCAGTATTTTCCCACACGTTTTTCACTGCAACGTGAATAGCTATTTCGAGATCTGAAATTACTGTAGCAGGCTTAAATTTCTTATTAAAGTTCTCCTCACATTTACTACAAATTGCAAATTCAAGCAAGGCGATGTATCGATTGTCGAGAGTGTACAGACCGGGCAAAATTGTTCGGCAAAACATAATAAAATGAGAAGAAGCGCAATTTACAAAATGCAGTGCAATTTAACACATGCAAAATCAGTGCAGTTTACATACAGGAAGGTTGAATTCCAGTGCAATTTGCCACCGCCCGATACTTCACCCCTGATCTGTATGAAACGAACCGGTGGCGGTAAACTGCACATACGTTTCAGGTATACGACCTAAAAGAAGGTAATTTACACACATGTAATTTGCACACACCAATTTTGGATATGTAATCTGCACACTCAAACAACCCAGGTAATAAGAACAGGATGTAAATTGCACACAGAGCTATAATGGCATGTATTTCCTTTGTACATACTCCTACTACAATAGTAACATATTAACCAATAATTTATATTGGTAGGTGGTATTTTGTTCGCCTAATGAATTCCAATCGGGATAAATGCTTCTCAGTAAAAGCTTTTACATTTCTCTCCATAGACTCCTTCTTCTTTAAGGAGCGTTATTTTTAATTTTTGCTGCAGTAGATATCCCCTGCATTTTCACGTATATGTATATTTGAAATTCAATTAACCTGTTTGTAAAAGTATAAATATCAGGATGAGCAGAGTAAAATGTCTTGTTGAATCTACTATGAAAATACTCACAGACATTAATTAGTTGTACGCTGCAAGCTTTCTGTTGTAGCTGCCCAAATTGAAGGAGGAAAGGTAGGTGTCTACTAAAATAAATAGTCACTAAAGTTATCTAGCTTTTCATCTTGTGGCTTAATGGCCTCTAAATCAGATACAAAACAGTCGCCATTCTCATGTAGCTCTAAAAATGGTAGAGCGAATACAAATTTTATGCTCGACCATGCCGAAATGTAGTAATTATACACCTGGTAGCAGACCTTTAATGCATGTCATTAAAGTACACCTACTCATTAAAGGTCAGGTCTTTCAGCCAATGACAGGTCAGCTTTCTACCGTTATAAAACCGCAAGTATCGATTATTCTCGGATATGCAATCGAAAGAGAATTAGCGAAAAGTCACGGAGGCTGGAAATCCAATACTGTCGCAGAAGGTTATGTTCTGTTACTATAATAATTAGCGTTAATTGTAAATAATATTCAAATAAATACGATTTGTCATCTCGTTTTTCAATGTCTAATTTTATTTCAATGTTATCTCTGTAGGTTCTTATGGCCTAGCAAGGTCAATGTGGACATCTGTTCCTCGGAAAAAATCAATACTTTCGCGTCTGCGCACATGTCACAACATACGGGACATTGCTCCAGGTCAGATACAATAAAATTAATAATATCAAGTTAGAAATATGATCGAGCATAAAAAGTCGTATGAAACTCGCCTATAATGGTAATTAAGAAGTGAGTATGGATATTTATGAAACGAGCGCTTGCGCTCGTTTCATAATTTTCATACGAGCTTTTTAATTACCATTATAGGCGAGTTTCATACGACTTTTTATGCAAAATAATTAATTAAAAAGCTCGTATGAAAATTATGAAACTCGCTTGCGCTCGTTTCATAAATATCCATACTCACTTCTTAATTACCTTCATTATAGGCTCGTTGCATAATGTACTATTAATCACCTGCCGATTTCAGAATCACTTTTATACTTGATTATTAAACCATATTTTTTTTAATCTGACGAAGCCAAGATCGACCTAGATGGAATGTACATCCAATGACATTGGCTTCACTCCATACGACACTTATTGCAGTATAGATAGCACTTATAAACAACTGTATTCAAGGGCCAATACTTTATGTTGAACTGCCATGTAACTGTCCATCTGAGTCAGTCTAATTCATACAGTGACTCTCTCCTTTTATTACAATTGTCATTTGTGTTTATCGCTTGTAACATTGGTTGACATTGCGTTCGATTTATAATAATATATATCATTTATTAAAAAAAATACGAGTTATGCTGTGTGTGCACTTTACATACGACCCTTACTACCTAGGTTTTGTTGTGTGTGCAGATTACATGTCACAAATGTACAGCAAAGGTATGGGAAAAAATATACCTGAAAAGTGTGTGTAGTTTACCTCCGCCCAAAAGAACAGTCTACTCTCCTCCTCCCCTTCACCTCTACCTTTGAGAAGGATAGCAGTCCTTCCTGCAAGGCAACAAACCTATTTTCACTTGTCTGTATGGGTAAAACGCTCATACGGGAAACCAATTGCCAGCCCTGATCTAAGGAATTGTTCGTCATTATAGATGAACTTCGGTTGAAGAAAAGCCTATTAATAATGTGTATATGGGACGAACAATGCAGCACACCTTTCCCGTCTGGTAATTACGCGATTGACTTCTAAATGGCAGGTTCACGGCTCAACCTTGGATCCTCGTGCTGTAGAACCACACATTTTTAGTTCATAAAACACAAATTGAGGAATCAGATAGATTTACAAGGAAAGATTGAAAAAAAAACTGATTGCTGCTATTAGAAGATCTTTACAAGCGATGACATTACAAAACTGATAATCCAGTGCTTAGAACGAGACTCAGGAAGAGCCAAAACATTTAGAGAAAATAAAATCTGTCTTACAATGTCCCTCATGTCCACACCTGTGGAGTAACGGTCAGCACGTCTGGTCGCGAAACCAGGTTCGAATCCCGGTCGGGGCAAGTTACCTGGTTGAGGTTTTTTCCGGGGTTTTCCCTCAACCCAATACGAGCAAATGCTGGGTAACTTTCGGTGCTGGACCCCGGACTCATTTCACCGGCATTATCACCTTCATTTCATTCAGACGCTAAATAACCTGAGATGTTGATACAGCGTCGTAAAATAACCCAATAAAATAAAATAAATAAAAAATGCCTCTCCTTTCTGACTTGTTGGCGAGGGGTCGTCAATCGATTGAATTACTCATACAGCCGAGTTTTCGTTCAGAGTAGTATAGGCAAAACCACACGTAGTGCACTTTTGTACGTACTACTACGACCAAAGTACTATGGGCATAATCATTAACGGACATAAATGACAAGTTTGATTCTCTGCGCGTTCAATGGTTGTTTACAGAAGTTCCTTGCAATTAGAGTGATCGCGATTATTTTCAGTGCGCTAAAAGTACTAAACATGGTTTATATTGGATGATTAGGGAAATGTCTATTTTATGTGAATTGCTACATGTAAACAGATGATCCACTTTGTGTGGAAATGAGTTTTAAAGTCAAAATAAATGGGTAACGCCATCATTCTACACAAAAAGCGAACATTTTTCATAAAATTATTGTGAAAGAGTACAAATAGGAAATATACTAACGTGCATAGAAACTTTTAATCTAGTTTCTAATCAGTTCTGATCTGTTCTCTAATCTATGTTTGATTTTTAACATCATTCGATCCAATCTCTAAGCCTTTAAAGCAGAGATGCCGAACTGAGGCTCCCGGCAGAGCCGCTTAGTGTTGTATATAGTTTCTGTCAAGGACGTAGCCGCGTTGAACGAAGGTAGCCGAATGGTTCTCACCAGTGCGAGTGTATTGAAAGACTAGTCAGCTCTGTATCAACAAGCGCTTTTTTTTGTTAAGGAATGAATTTATGTGAGAGAAATGCAATGAGTGTTTTCCGTTAAAGAGTAAAATGCTTATTGGAATAAAAAACGTACTTCTTTGCGTCAAATAGATTTATTACATCTCACATTTTGGAGGAATAAACTGCTTTCGTAAAAAACTAACTACGCGTTCTCTTCACAACAAATTCATGATTGTTTGCATTAATTTTCTTAACCATCATTAACCGAAGATAATTAGACATTTTGTTACGAATATGAGACTTTGTTAATTTCATTAATAAAAATGCAGCTTCACAAATATAAGTCGTCGCGAACAATGAAAATACATTTGCAACAAAAGCACCTAACGTAGGAAATCGTCCTTGCCTGAAAACTGCGTCCTGCCTCTTTGTTCGCCTTGCCTCTTTTACGCGGAGGATGATCGTATTAGGGTCTACGTTCATCACTCATACTTTATTACATTTCAAATGTTAAACATAAAGAATAAACTATTAATCGCAGTTCAACTTAATGCTTAATGACATCCATCTAAAATGTACACAAGAGTAGTAACATACAATAAGCACAGTATGGTTATATCAGCTCTACTCCCTTGAACACAATGAATACGCTTTGTTATATTTCTCTGCTTATGTATTGTATTCTAAGGCAATAGAGGGGGTTGCGTTTAGTTTGTAATCTCCACCATTAATTTTCCTACCCATGAGTCACATTCTTTCGCGTAATTTTCTGTCCGAACCCCGTAGCTTGTTTATAGATTCATCTCCACACAGCAGCGCTTCTCGCATTTACATCGTAGCCCGCTACCTACACCGAAGACACTTCACCTTTAAGTACGCCAGACCATTCTAACACAGCGTTTGAGGGCTAGGGAGCCCGGACCCTGCCCTGTGTCTGCCCAGGGCGGACCTCCGCTCCTCTCTGTCGCTGAGGCTGTGGTGATGTACGAATGCATGAAGAGAAGTGCGTCGACAGTCGGTTCAGGATTTAACCCCTCTTGGGAGGGCTTGTATATTTTCTAATCTGACAACAATGTTCAATATTTAATATGTCCTATCAATGTACGGGTAGAAACGTACAACATTAAGCATCACTTTGAAGTTAAACATTCTGATACCCACGCTCATATTATCGGCGAAGAGAGGAAGGCATTAATAACGAAACTAAAGACCAAAATGGAGTCTTCTTATGTGGTAAATATCATTTCAACTAATTAAGTACTCATGAAGGCAATACAATTAAATTAATGGTTATAGTAAGTTTATTTTGTACTTACAGTTGTCAACAATGTGTGAGAATTTATTATAAAAACGTTTGCTAAACTGTTAAAGGATTTTCTGTCCGTTTAACTATGTACTGTACAGTATTTTTGTATAGTGACAATGTCATTAAAAATTCATTTTTCCTTTTTTTTCGCAACACATTGAGCAAAGTTCCGAAAGAGCTGTCCATGCAAGCTATATTGTTGCCCTAAATATCGCCAAAAATAGTCGGCCTTTTACGAATGGAATGTTTGTTAAGGATGCAAGATTTCAACTTCAGAGATATTGTGTACTTCTCTGCTGACCTTATTCGAGTTATTAGTCTCTCTCCACAAACAATCTCTCGCCGCGTGTAGGAACTTGAATATTTTTATGACGCCCTTTTCTGTAAACGCTGAGCAGACTTCAGTCAAATTCCGAAGAGGACTGATAAGGCTTCAATGTCACACAATTTTGAAAGATAGATATTACAATATTCCAGGCGGCCTCGTTGCATTTTATAAGAACTTCGAAACAAAAAAGAGCTCCCATGTATCACGCACTGACATGCAAGTTAATTGCTGTGTTTGGCTCTACATACCTTTGCGAACACATATTCTCAGTCATGAACCTCAATAAGAGTAAAACTAGGTCATGTTTGTCCGACATTGCGTTGGAAGCAGTGTTACGCATTCATTCTGCTCAAACAATTTTCCCTGATATAGCAAACTTGATGAAATCAAAGAAATGTCATTTGTCTTCCTAACTACAGAAAAAAGGACAATTTTATTTTGTTGTATTATTTTGTAAAGGCCAATTGTTGTAATTGTTGAATTATTTCTGTGTCGTAAAATGTTCCATTCATGCAACTCACTGGCTCACTCCACCCCATGCACGCGTAGCTCCCTCTCAGCGATCGGTATTCCGTCTCTTTCCCACTCACTCGCTGTTTCTCTCCGGGGCTCGGCACGGCTCCTACGAACCCAGGACTGCCGCGCGACATCCCGATGGCTGCCCACTTGGAATGGTCTGAGGTACACGGCTCCCGAGAGAGCCTCGAATCAGATTGTCGGAACCTCGAGCACCGAAATCGCCTTAGTCCGGCACCCCTGCTCTAAAGTAATATAATATGACTTCCCATGTACTTTAATATGATTTATGCTCGACCATGCCGAAATGTAGGAATTATACACCTGCTAGCAATCCTTTAATGCATGTCATTAAAGTACACCTACTCATTAAAGTACAGGTGTTTTCAGCCAATGACAACTCAGCTTACAGGTGTTCAGCCAATGACAAGTCAGCTTTTGTACCGTTATAAAACCGCAAGTATCGATTATTCTCGGATATGTAATCGAAAGAGAATTAGCGAAAAGTCACGGAGGCTGGAAATCCAATACTGCCGCAGAAGGTTATGTTCTGTTACTGTAATAATTAGCATTAATTGTAAATAATATTCAAATAAATTCAATTTGGCATCTCGTTTTTCAATGTCGAATTCAATAATCAAGGTTATATCAAGTTTAACGGGATTAAATCAAGGTCAATGACATTATTACTCCTCGAAAAAATCAATACTTTCGCGTCTGCGCACATCTCAGAATTCACGACCTAGAACAAGGCCACTTCCGATCTTGTCAGATACAAATAAAATGTATACATCTGAATAATTTCAAGTTAGAAATATGGTCGGGCATAAAAAGTCGTATGGAACTTGCCTATAATGGTAATTAAGACGCTCGTATGAATATTATGAAACTCGCTTGCGCTCGTTTCATAAACATCCATACTTGCTTCTTAATTACTATCATTATAGGCTCGTTGCATAATGTACTATTCTAGTCTTAATTTAAACTGGCCTCCAGTCTAATTTAATCAGGACTGTAGTTTAAATTCATCGGGCCTCTATTGTAATTTAGTCTGACCTCTATTCTAATTTAATCTGATCTCCAGTCTAATTTAATTTCACCTCCTTATTACAAATGACCTTTAAGATATCCGGAGGTTCATTGCCACTCTCACATAAGTCCGCTATCGGTCCCTTTCCCGAGCAAGATTAATTCAGTCCCTAGTATCATATCCCACTTACCTCAAGTCCTTTTTAATATTATCCATCCATCTACGTCTCGGCCTCCCTAAAGGTCATTTTCCCCTCAGGTCTTCCAAGTAATACTCATATGTATTACTTGGATTCGCCCGTACGTGCTACGTGCCCTGCCCATCTCAAACGTCTCAATTTAATGTTCCTAATTACGTCAGGTGAAGAATACAAGGCGTGGAGTTCTACGTTGTGTAACTTTTTCCAGTCTGCTGTAACTTCATCCCTCTTAGCCCCAAATATTTTCCTAAGGACCTTATTGTCAAATACCCTTAGCCTCTATTTCTCTCTCAAAGTGAGAGTCCAAGTTTCACAACCATACAGAACAACCGATAATATAACTGTTTTATAAATTCTAACTTTCAGCTTTTTTGACAGCAGACTAGATTATAGAAGCTTTTCAAACGAATAATAAGACATATTTCCGATATTTATTCTGCGTTTAATTTCCTCCCGAGGATCATTTATATTTGTTACTGTTGCTCCAAAATATTTGAATTTTTCCACCTTTTCAAAGGAGAAATGTCCAATTTTTATATTTCCATTTCGTACTATGTTTTGGTCACGAGACATCATATAATTTGTATTTCCGGGGTTTACTTTCAAACCTATCTCGTTACTTGCTTCAAGTAAATATTCCATGTTTTTCCTAATCGTTTGTGGATTTTCTTCTGACATATTCACGTCATCCGTATAAACAAGCAGATGATGTAACCCTTCCAATTTCAAACCCTGTCTGTTATCCTGAACTTCCCTAATAGCATATTCTAGAGCAAAGTTAAAAGTAAAGGTGATAGTGCATCTCCTTGCTTTAGCCCGAAGTGAATTGGAAAAGTCTGACACAAACTGGCCTATACGGACTCTGCTGTACGTTTCACTGAGACACATTTTAATTAGTCGAACTAGGTTCTTGGTACTACCAAATTCAATAAAATACCATGTAAAACTTATTTCTTAATCGAATCATATGCTTTTTGAAATATATGAATAAATGATGTACTATGCTCTTTTACTTTTTCTTTCTCGAATATAAAGAACTCTGATCAATAGTCGATGTATTACGCCTAAAACCATACTGATGATCCCCAATAATTTCACCTACATATGGAGTTAATATTTTCAAAAGAATACTGGACGAAAGTTTGTAACGTCAACAAAAGTGATATTCCTGGAAAGTTACTATATTTAGTCTTTTTCCCCTTCTTAAAGATAGATACAATTATGGACTCCTTCCATTGTTCTGGTAAAATTTCCTTTTGCCAAATAGCAGACATAAATTTCACTATATAATGGGCTTCCACCTTGTTGTATTAATTCTGCCGGAATTTGATCGATACTTGGAGACTTGTACTATTTCAGCTTTTCTATCACTTTTCGACTTCAGAAAGTGTTGGTTCGGATATAAATGGCTGAGTTCAGCTGTACCTTCGTGACTGAAAATTCACCCATAGATTTTTCTCATCCCTCTCCACTGAGAGTGGTCAGGAAATGTAATAAACGTAGCCCGGAATGAAGCAATCTCATTGTTTACAATACCCAATGGCTAATGAAATCAATGGTTTAGTTAAGATGCGTCAAATTAACTGTCCACTTTCCCCCGACCTCCTTATCCCATTCAGTCAATTTCGCAACCCTCCCGAACTAGAAACTAATTTCTCCACGCTACAAACAAGTAGTAATTTGGCTGCCCTTTCAAACAGTCTTAACCAGAGAACAACTTGTACAAATTGAAAGCTACCACTAAAGTGTAAGAATGATGGACATGGACGGTTGTTGCAGCCGCGAGTTCAATTAAGCTAATGTGGTCCTAATGGTTTGGTGCGCCCGAAGTGCCATGTACGTAGTTCAATAACATTGCCTAAAACGAGGACTAAATTAAACATGGACATCGACTGTGGCCATGGTGATAAAGCGCTCGCTGCTTCGCATTTGTCTTCCTACAGTCACACTAATCTCAAGAGTCTGTGTTGCGGTTCACACCGGGTTGAAAGTCAGTTATCAGGAATATCATAGTTTATTGTAAGTTACTGACATATAGTTTTTCTTAAAATAAAAATATAGCCTATCAAATTCTTGAACTTCCAATTTTTAATTCTACGATGAAGAGACGTGGATTAAAATGAGCAAAAATTATCTTTCTCGGAACAAGTATCAGATTATGCATAAAATCTAAGGAAAATAAACTTGTCAGAAATAGAGAGAATTGCGTATAATTTATGACTAGGACAAATTTATTTTCAGCTACTTGCTAAGTTATCAGCCAAAATTTAAAAGCTCATTTCATTTTAGAAAGAAAATTAGAATTAAAATATCAGATGGTTATAATTAATTTATTAAAGTTCACGTTAACACTTTGTATGTTAAAAACATAAAATTACTCATCAAGATACACTGATGAAGACGTAACATCACGTCGAAACGGGCCGTCTGTCGAAGGTATATACTTTTTAAAAATGTTAACACTTTTTAACGTGTGACTAAGTAGCCTAATTTTATGTTATAATTAAACTGACGGTGTTCAGCGTGGCACAGCACGGATTGTAATGATCGGAGTGTGAAACCTCGTAGATATCTTAAAATAGGCTGACCAGACGTCCTCTTTTGTCCGGACAAGTCCTCCTTTCTAGGCCTTTGTCCGGGGTCCTGATTTGACGTCTTTTTCAAGTAATTTGGATGTAGGTGGCAGCAACATCAACAGAATATACTCTTTGTAAATGATCATAACTCGCTTTGCTCCTCCTTGTTATGGTCGTTGCTCACAGGTAGCTAGTAAATCGAGAGATCGATGTGCGAATATAGGTATGTATTTTGATAATAATTATAGTTCCCTTGGCTTTCATATTTAGGTACCTGTAAAATAATTATTTTTATCATATTATTTTGTAATAAAATAGATATTTACATACTTTTAAATATGATATAGGCCTAAGCCTTTATGTGCACTGTAAATACTTTGTAATAAAATAGATATTGACGTAATTTATAGTATAATATATTCCTAAGCCTAAATTTAAGTACATATTTTCTGTTCTCTTTCTTCGAACAATGTCCTCCTTTCTGAAGCTTTGTGTCCTCTTTTCATCGATGTGAATCTGGTCACCCTAGCCTAATAAAATTAAGCAATGCGCTCGAGAATTATGCCAAAAATAGTTAGTTCCAAGTCTTGCCATCAAGTGAAAATATGGCGCTGTAAGCAGTCAGAACGTGCAATTGTCTATAACTCTAACGTCAGTATGTTCTTCCGGTGACATATTTCTCTGGACGGCACAGTGAATACATAAAACTGTCGCGTATGGGGTTTCACATGTTGTGCAGGAACAACCATTACACTCGGCTTACATTACTTTTGGTGTGATTTTACAAGCTTCTTCATTCTTGGTCCGTTTTTCTTTGAGGAGATGACACCTCGCGTACCTGTTAGGTGTACAGTGACATCTGCATGTTATAGGGACCTGCTTGTGCAACACATGATTCCAGCTTTGCAAGAAAGCAACTGACCAGAACATTATTTTCATGCAAGATGAGGTAACACCACATGTCGCTCGCTAGGTGAAAGATTTGCTGCGAGAAACTTTCAGTAAGGACCGCATCATCTCTACGCAATTTCCAGATGCGTGGCCTTCAAGATCCCCCGACCTAAATCCATGTGACTTTTGGTTGTGGGGATAGATCGTGTCTATCAGGGGTATATTCGGTCTCTACCTGATATAAAGGCTAGCATACAATTACAACGTCATGTCGCTCTGATTTCACTAGATATGCTGCGAGCAATTGTCGACCATGCCGTGTTACGGATGCAACATGTTGCTGAGGTGGAAGGCCATGTTGAACAGTGTTTGTAACCACAGTTCCTAACAAACGTGCCAGAACCACCCTTATCATGTGTTTGACCTTTCCTACTTTTTTCCTGCTCTCATACCACGTTATGACTGCTTACAGCTCCATATTTTCACCTGATGGAAAGATTTGGAACTAATTATTGTTTTGGCATAATACCCAAGCGAATTGCTCAATTAGCATATCCAAGAGGTTTCACATGGCTACGATCATTACAGTCCGTGCTGTGCCACGCTGATTACCGTCAGTTAAATTATAACCTCTGGAATAAATTTGGAGAAGAAATTTAAAAAAATTCTGAGTACAAATAAATGTTCTTATATGATTCATTCATTTAGTGTTCTGTCCAAGGGCAGGTCTTTCACTGCAAACCCAGCTTTCTCCAATCTTTCCTATTTTGTGCCTTCCTCTTTCTTTTTCCTCATATGATCCATACATCTTAATGTCGTCTATGACCTGATATTTTCTTCTACCCCGAACTCCTCTCCCGTTCACTATTCCTTCCAGTGCATTCTTCAGTAGGCAGTTTCTTCTCAGTGACTGTAATCTTCTTATAAGTATATTAATAATTGTTTTAATTATTGTGTGTGAAATTGAACCGGTTCTTAAATATTTGTTTGGTTTTAACCATTGTACAAGTAAATTAATTGAATAATGCAATAATTAACGCAAATACCATTTTATTTTAATTTTCATGTATTGTTTTAATATATTTGTTTTTAGATTTTCAATTATCTATTTAATGAATATTCTAATACCGGTAAAATTTTTCAATGTACCACATGACATATTTGAATTTATGGCTGAAGATGCGAAAATTTGCGAAAGCGTTAGCAACATATTAACTGCAATGAATTATTTATATGTTTAAGTATATTTTTTTTAATATTGATGTCATTTTGACGGAAACGTATTCAATAAGCATTTTTATATTATATTTGACTTATCTCAATACCACTACAACGTTTTTAAGACAATTAAATTACCCACATTTTAGAAGAAAATTTTAAATTCAATTTGATTATCTATATTTTGAGAACAAAATTATAAAATCATTTCCATTATCTATATTTTTGGAACACAACTTTGAGATCTGTTCGGTTACCTATATTTTGATATTTTGAAATGAAAATTGTAAGATCAATTCGATTACCTATTTTTTTGTGGATAAAATGTTAGGATAATTTCTATTAGCTATATCTTATAATAAAAATTTAAGATCAACTCGCTATCTTGTATTTAAGCTCATCATTAGTTTATCTACCTACAGTTCAGGACAACAGATTATAAATTTTCGGTAATAAGACGTCAGGACAATATATAAAAATCTGGAAGTGCTTGATTCGTCCGTAGTCGCAGACTGCATATTTAGGTCACATATTAATAAATGAAAACTTACTGTAGTGCATCAAGATTTCTTGAGAAATGCGGGTGAACGAAGACCATTAATAAAAACCTCGATTTCCTTGGAGAGATCAAGTGTCCAGAACCTCAGCAAGCCAATAAAATAGGTTGTAAAAAACATTCCTGGATAAGATAATTTTGTAATTGACTGTGGGCCAGACCAAGGAACTATCGGATTTCGAGTGGCCATAATTGAAACATTTGAATTCAAACGGACAAACGTCTGGCCTCTAATTTGTAACTAAAAATAGTGATAGGTGTTATAATTTTACGTCAAATGATTTAATAGCGTTGAAATTTGTACAGACGTCATGATTTTCTTGAAAATTAGGCTTTTAAATTGTCAAAAAGGTCGAAAACATTAAAACCTCTATTATAGTTAGTAATGAAGGGGAAGAAGTGAGCGGTTAATAAAAAAATTGAATAATCCGTACCATAAAAGGTTTCCATAAATTCATTGCATAATAATTATACCAACAGTTTCGAAATTTCCTCCGTGGTCTTTTGTTTAAACACACTAGGTAGTGGGTCAAAAGTCCACTAATTTAAGTGTCGTTTTCAACGACGGGTTTTTAATGACCAAGAAAACTTTTTATGGCGGCTGTATGTGGACAGATAGGAATAGCAGAGGTGTCATATTGTAGTATTTACATACTTTATACCAGGCCTGCACAAGGTTTGCGCTCTCCGAGCCGGCTCACAGCTCATGAGCGGAATGCAGATATTAGCTGCGCTCTGTATAAGGGTGGACTGGAAGAAGGGGTGATCTCGTACAAAATATACACAAAAG
Organism: Periplaneta americana; assembly: GCF_040183065.1. Taxonomy (NCBI): domain Eukaryota; kingdom Metazoa; phylum Arthropoda; class Insecta; order Blattodea; family Blattidae; genus Periplaneta; species Periplaneta americana. The sequence continues at coordinate 86,098,186 of NC_091128.1, forward strand.
GAAGTACTATTACGAGTGTTTATGAAATGAATTACCGTTCAGTATTTGCAAAACTATCTTGGACTAATATTAATTAATAAATAAATATTTATTTTACAGAAGTAATAGAAATTCTATAGCTACTTAAATGTTCAATATCATTTTGTTATATTTTTATTTATCAGTACATCAAAACGAGGTTTTATGTTGTTGGCAGCTGAAAGGAACAGTAGCCTACTGATCGTAATGAAACATCAGTTACAGATGTTCGATATCTGCCTTTATTAAAGTTGATTATGGAAAACAGTTGCTCACAAATATAAATGTTGAGCCAAACATAGCAATCATTTTCACAGCCAGCCTGTGTAGTCGTGGATATTATTGCTAATGTTTAGTCTAGTAAAACTCAACCAGGTTAGTAGTATTATTCAAACGATCTTTAGCTCTTAGGTCACATTGAAGATCAATAAGTTCTAGCTGTAAATCGTTAAATGTTATGTTCCGTCTTTTAGATTCCTCCATACTGTACTGTAGCAGTAGGTAAGCCATGTGAAATAGTTACTGAGAATAGGCCTACACACTGCACTCCACTAGACAACTGAGTGGTCGTTTCCCTCTCCTCTACCTATAGCAAGTCTGTCATTCTGACGTATCTTCCTCTCCGTTTGGGCGAGCGGTAAACACCGCTCTCCCGCTCCGAAGGAGCGCGCGCGCTCGTTGAGCGCTGTTTGTGCAGGCCTGCTTTATACACTTTATACGTAGGCATACTTTCTTTTACCAAATCGGGCAAAGTTGTAATTCCAATCTCGTATTCTCATACGAAATGAACCATAATTTCTCTCTTCCCAAACATATCAATTGTTTGCATTTTTTTCTGTTGCACAACGCCTTTTTTAAACTTGTGGAAGACATTTTGCATAGATGTTAGACAGTAAGGCCATTCGAAGAGTAGACCATACTATGTAAGGGTAAAGATTTGTAAAAAAGAATTGTAGAAAAAATTCGTACTAATGTAATGTACAGTACTTCATATTTTTTCTGCAGGAAAAAAGTGAAATTAGGACAGTGGGATAATCCACCTGTCGGTTAATAGGATGACGGAAAGTCGAGGTTTTATGGTGATTGATCAAAACAACTCAACAGAGAATAGTAGCTGT